>NC_057419.1:70198621-70522849 GCF_019320065.1 Cervus canadensis | reverse complement strand
ATGTCATTGGCGTATCTGAGGTTATTGATATTTCTCCCAGCAATCTTGATTCCAGCTTGTGCTTCCTCCAGCCCAGCGTTTCTCATGATGTACTCTGCATGTAAGTGAAATAAGCAGGGTGACAATATATAGCATTGACGTAATCCTTTTCCTATTTGGAACCAGTCTGTTGTTCCATGTCCAGTTCTAACTGTTGCTTCCTGACCTGCATACAGGTTTCTCAGGAGGCAGAGCAGGTGGTCTGGTATTCGCATCTCCTTCAGAATTTTCTGCAGTTTATTGTGATCCACACAGTTAATGGCTTTGGCATAGTCAATTAACAGAAGCAGATGTTTTTCTGGAACTCTCTTGCCTTTTTGATGATCCAGCGGATGCTGGCAATTTGATCTCTGGTTCCTCTGCCATTTCCAAAACCAGCTTGAAGATCTGGAAGTTCATGGTTCATGTATTGTTGTAGCCTGGCTTGAAGAATTTTGAGCATTACTTTACTAGTGTGTGAGATGAGTACAATTGTGCAGTAGTTTGAGCATTTTTTGGCGTTGTCTTTCTTTCTGATGTGAATATTAGACCAACAAAAAGACAAAAAACCTTAGTGATTGAGTCTGATACAGAAAGTGAAAAAGAAACTCACAGTACTGGAGAAGACTTTACAGGTGTGTCAAGTGTAACTATCCAGTATAATAACCCAGAAAGTGTTAGTGAAATAACAGAATAAATTTGGGGCCAGACAAAAATCACTGGTCATGGACATTGGTTTCTGCAAAACTCCCCCGGGAAATAATGAGTTAATTGTACCTCTTGAAAATAGACTATATCCTCACTCTTCATTGCAAATGCCTTGTGCAAACCTCCTACAACACTTTCTTAGTCTTCATTCTCTTCCCCTCCGTTTGATCCGCTATACTCAGCCAAACTTCTCTTTCTAAGTACAAATTTACTGTGATTCTTAGGGAAAAAAAAAAGAGCCTTCATCTATGTTGCCTTGGAGAAGGAAATGGCAACCCACTCCAGTATTCTTGTCTCGAGAATTCCATGGACAGGGGAGCCTGGCAGACTACAGTCCATGGTGTTGCAAAGAGCCAGACACAACTTAGCAACTAAACAGCTATGTTGCCTGCTAGTTCAGTTCCGTCACTCAGTCATATCCGACTCTTTGCGACCCCATGGACTGCAGCTCACCAGGCCTCCCTGTCCATCAGCAGCTCCCGGAGTTTACTCAAACTCATGTCCATTGAGACGGTGATGCCATCCAACCATCTCATCCTCTGTCATCCCCTTCTCCTCCCACCTTCAATCTTTCCCAGCATCAGGGTCTTTTCAAATGAGTCATCTCTTCGCATCAGGTGGCCAAAGTATTGGGAGTTTCAGTTTCAACATCAGTCCTTCCAATGATTATTCAGGGTAGATTTCCTTTAGGATGGACTGATTAGATCTCCTTGATGTCTAAGGGACCCTCAAGAGTCTTCTCCAACACCACAGTTCAAAAACATCAATTCTTCGGCGCTCAGCTTTCTTTATAGTCCAACTCTCACATCCATACATGACTACTGGAAAAACCATAGCTTTCACTAGATGGACCTTCATTGCCAAAATAATGTCTCTGCTTTTTAATATGTGGTCTAGGTTGGTCATAACTTTTCTTCCAAGGAGCAAGCGTCTTTTAATTTCATGGCTGCAGTCTCCATCTGCAGTGATTTGGGGCCCAAAAAGTAAAGTCTGTCACTGTTTCCACTGTTTCCCCATCCATTTGCCATGAAGTGATGGGACTAGATGCCATGATCTTTGTTTTCTGAATGTTGAGTTTAAAGTCAACTTTTTCACTCTCCTCTTTCACTTTCATCAAGAGGCTGTTTAGTTCTTCTTCACTTTCTGCCATAAGGGTGGTGTCATCTGCATATCTGAGATTATTGATACTTCTCCTGGTTTTGGTTATCGATATTTCTGCCTGCCAGAGCAGAAAACTTTCTTAACTCAGAAAGCACCTGCTGTAACAGGGTGACCCAACTAAACATGTGTAACCTTGCCAACCCCATAGAATTTGATCATACATAGTTCCCAGTTAGAATGAAATGCTGGTCTTTGGACAAGCACAGCTGTTGAGAATGGACCCAAGACAATGCAGTTACCCATAATTCTCAGGTCCCTTTGGGTAAATGAGCTAACTCTAATGGTTAGGGATAGGAGAAGATTAATTGCTACTCTACCACCTTGATTCCATAAAATACTGAAAGAAAATTTGGACAGATTCTGCTGCATATACATTTCTTAATAAACAAACATTTAACCTATCCTATCAACTTGAAGAAGATCCAACTCTGTGTCACATGAATGTTTGTGAGAGTTCCCAGAAAACCTTGCCCCTGAGGCACATGTGACAATCCCGGTGTCAGGATTAGGCTAACCATCTAATGATGTCTAAGAATATTCCTCATCAACTGGAAACGATGTATGATACAGGAAACTGTCATGGTATTCAATGAAAAGCAGAACATAAAAAGATTTGTATACTATGATGATCAGCTTTGAAGAGAGCTATGTCTCCATGTCGATAAGAACTGAAAGGAACTATTCAGACATGAAAACAACATTGTAGGGCATTATAATTTGAGATGTTATATCTATATTTTTTCAGAAATTTCTCTGATATTACTGTCTTTTCTATTACATATAACTTTTAAAATTCTTTCTGAAATAAATTTGGATTTATGAAAAACCCAGAAGGAATATTCTTCATTAGGACACAGGACCATTTAGAATCAAGTCTGAAACAGTTTCCCTAAGTGGAAAGGTCTCTGGCCCCACTAGATATGTGAGAGGTGGGATGTGTCTCTAAATGATGTTAAGTTACTCGTGTCTTTTTTTGTTGAAGTATAGTTGATTTACAATGTTGTGTTACTTTCAGGTATATGGCAATGTGATTTGATTTTATATATATATATATGTATGTGTATATATATATGTGTGTGTGTGTGTGTATATATATGCACACACACATAAATATATTTATTCTCTTTCAGATTTTTCACCTTATAGGTTCTTCCAAAATATTCATTATAGTTCCCTATGCTATACAGTAAATCCTTGTTGTTTATCTATTTTATATATAGTAGAACATGTATGTTATTCCCAAACTCTTAATTTATCCCTCCCCCACTTTCACATAACCATAAGTTTATTTTCTATCTCTGGATCTATTCCTGTTCTGTAAATAACTTCATTTGTATTTTTTTTAGATTCCCCATGTAAGTGATATCGTATGGTATTTGTATTTTTCTGTCTGGCTTACTTCATTTAGTATGATAATCTCTAGGTCTATCCATGTTGCTGTAAATGGTGTTATATCACCCTTTTTATGGCTGAGTAATATTCCATTGTTTGCATGTATGTGTATGTGGACATATTCCTTGTCCATTTATCTGTCAATGGACATTTACTGCGTGGTTACTTCCATGTCTTGGCTATTGTAAATAGTACTGCAGTGAATTCTGGTGTGCATGTATCTTTTTGAATTAGCGTTTTTTCTGGATATATACCCAGGAGTGGGAATGCTGGATCATATGGTAATTCTGTTTTCAGTTCTCTAAGGAGCCTTCATACTGTTCTCCATAGTAGCTGTACTACATTCCCCACAACAGTGTAGGAGGGTTACTGCTTTCCACACTCTCTCCAGCATTTGTTATTTGTAGATTTTTTAAAATGATGGCCATTCTGACAGATGGGAGGTGGTACCTCATTGTAGTTTTGGTTTGCATTTTTCTAATAATTACTAATGTTGAGAATTTTTTCATGTACCTGTTAACCATCTGTCTGTCTTCTTTGGAGAAATATCCATTTAGGTCTTCTGCCCATTTTATGATTGAATTGTTCGTTTTGTGTTTTTTTCCCTTATATTGAGCTCTATGAGCTCTTTGGATATTTTGGAAGTTAATCCCTTGTCAATTGCATCATTTGCAAATATTTTATCCTATTCTATTAGTTGTCTTTTCATTTTGTTTATGATTTCTTGGGCATATGTCTTAAGTAGCACTGATTTCAACATTGAGGGTCCATTTCCAAAATCCATTATGCTTAGTAAAAAAAAAGTCGCTAATTTTAGCAGTGAAACTTGATTTCTAATATCCATTGTGCTAATTCATGAAGCATCTACTTTTGATGAGAAATAATAATAGCTGAAGTGTTTGTAGTGGCTCTAGAGTGTTCCCTTATTCTAATTAAATGCTAGCTGACCATCCTGATAAAGGCAACCTACTGTCTGTAGAGCTGAATATACACTAATATGATATCTCACCATGTTTGCCAGAATAATTACAAAGAAAATACTGTTATCCCAATAACATCAGACTCGTTTGCCCCTACATGCCTCTGACTGGGATTTCCCTTCCACTCTGTTTAAATGCTTGTGTAAAGATAGGCTGTCCTTCTTTCTTTGCTTTCTTCTTGTCTCTTCTCCCTCCCTTCTCTTTTCCTCTTTCATATACAGCTCGTGTTTCCCCCTGACTTACAGAGATTCCCCTCATAATCCCAAGATGTAGTTATTTTCTCCTTCATCTATACTAAAATGGCACTTCAGGAACATCATTTTTATAGCTCTTTCACTTTGAATGATGAGCACTTACTGGTAAATACTTACTACTTGTACATCATTATGAATTCAAGATTCCATACCACATTTATTGATTTATGGGAACAAAAGGCTCAGAGTCATGAATAAAAGAATTGTTCCAAAAATCTTTCAAGGATGTCTAGATTTTAGAATTGACTCTACAAATAAAAAAATATAACAGATATTTAAAGAAAAACAAGATTATAATGTTATAGTCTATGAATAAAAGAAAACAGCAAAGAGTAAGCTGTCTTACACTGATGATTGTATTGGTAGATGTCAGTAGGGTACTATGTAAGATTTCATTAGGGTATAACTTATGGGAACAAACTTAAGACTTCATTTGGGGGGGAGGATCTTGTGCTAGACAGGGTGAATCTACTTTTTGTTTGTTTTTCTCAGATCATAAAATGCTTCCTTTTGCTTTTATCTCCTATGTATGGGATTTGAGGGATGTGCTTATTCATAATAATGGCAGGGCTTGGCAGGGCAAGCTTATGCAAACACTATAATAACTAATATGATTCCTATTTTAAAGATAAAGAAACAGATCTCTTCTAGTTCTACTTTAAGAATTATTACAGATATTGGACAAAGTGAGTCAGAGCAATCCTTCGTAATCTCTACCCACTGACCTTGGAAAATGTGAAGAACTGTTCCATTTAAAGCATTTGAAATAAATTGGTATCTATACAGTCTTATGTCATAGAATTTATTTTTCATTCTTCTTCAATTATAAGGTTACTGACATTAAGAGTTTCAGGAATCATTGTCCTCATGATGAAACATTGTCTTCTGTGACACACAGTACTTCGGTAAAATCATTTAGAAACACCCTCGGGTTTTTTGTTTGTTTGGGGGTATTTTTTGGTGGTGGTAATTAGATAATTTGCTTACATGTGAACGATCTAGACTGTGTTTTTGAATTCCAGAAGGAGAAACCAATATAGCTGATTTTGGTGTATACCTTACTCAAAATCGTAAGCTAAGTGATAGGAATCAAGCCTTTTTACTCCAAATCTCATGTTCCCTATAGCATGCTGCCAACTCTTACCCTCTTTTTTCTTTTTTTCCCTAGTTTTATTGAGAAATAATTGACATACATCATTTTGCAAGTTCAAGGCATATAACCTAATGGTTTGAATTACATGTATTGTGAAAAAAGTACCACAATAGGCTCAGCTAATATCCATCTTCTCATATAAATACAATAAAAATAAAAGAAAGAAAAAAGGAAAAAAATTCTCCTTGTGATGAGAGCTCATAGGATTTACTGTCTATTAACAACTTTCCTGTATATTGAACAGCAGTGTTAGGTATAGTCATGTTGTACATTATATCCATAGTACTTACTTATTTTATAACTAGAAGTTTGTAACTTTTGACCACTTTCCTCCAATTTTCCCTCTTCTATCCTCCACCTCTGATAACTCTAAGTTTGGTCTTTTTTCCATGAGTTTAAGTTTCAAAACTACAAAGCATTGATGAAAGAAATTGCGGAAGACACAAACACGTGGAAAGGTATCCTGTGTTCATGGATTGAAAAAATTAATTCTGTTAAAATGGCAATTCTAGCAAAAGCCTTCTGTAGATGCAATGCAATCCCTATCAAGGGTCCAGATGCATTTTTTTTACAGAAGTAGAAAATACACTACTAAAATTAATATGGAACCATGAAAGACCCTAAATAGCCAAAGAAATCCTGAGAAAGAATAAAGCAGGAGTTATCGCACTTCATGCTCAGATGGTAAAATGTCTGCCTACAATGCAGGAGACCTGGGTTCGATCCCTGGGTCCAGAAGATCCTCTGGAGAAGGAAATGGCAACCCGCTCCAGTACTCTTGCCTGGAAAATCCCATGGACAGAGGAGCCTGGTAAGGTACAGTCCGTGGGGTCACAAAGAGTCGAACACGACTGAGTGACTTCACTTCACTATCACAATTCAAAACAGTATATATATATATATATATATATACTGGCATAAAAAGACAAGTAGACCAATGGGATAGAATGAGAACACAGAAATAAACCCAAGCAAATATGGTGTTACCCTCCTAATTAAGACTTTTACCATCTACACTTCCCACTGTCCTCTTAAGGATTCAAAGGAAAGAAACTAGTATCTACTGAATACCTGCATTGGGCCAAGCATTTCACTGTATGGTGGAGACTCATTTAATCCTAGACATATTCTTTAGGGAGCTGCAATTCTATAGATCTGGAAATGAAGTCTCAAATGAGTAAAATAAAATTAATGGCAGTCTGAATTTGAGCTCAGCTGCTGTTTTTTTCCTTCACTGTATCATACCATAGATATTTTAATTAGTGACACATTTCAGTATTTGAGGTCCTATGGAATCAAAGAGTCCAGAAAAGTACCAAGTAATCAAACATGTAAACTAGAGCAATATTGTTAAATTTTCAAAGTGTAAAAATAAAGCAGATTTATTTTAGAATATAATGGTCAGAGGCTGCCCTGGCTGAATTGACATGAAAAGTGGAATTTATTAAAACAATGACATTCAGTAATCACAAAATCTAAATATTAATATGTGCATAATTTTTTTATTCAAAGATCTATTTCTGCAGATGTTTTAAATGAAAAATTATTAGTTGGAAATGTAAGAAAACATATGAAGGTCAAGTCTGAAATACAAGAAAGAAATGACTTAATTTTTAAAAAATCTCTTATGTATTCAAATTATATCAATGCTAGTTGTTAATGATCACATAATTCTCTGCTAATGTACTACATGCAAAAGTAGAAAATCATCTTTAAAATGAAATACACAGTTCACCATGGAACCCTACCCCAGTCTCACTTTGGTAATCCATTTGTTGAATAATAGCCTCTGTCACTAATCAGTTTCACATTTGTGACTATAAATATTTGAAAATAAATTTTAAGAAGAAACGGCCACCTGCCAATAACATCTGACAACTATTCAATAGGTATTTAAAGGTTAAAAACTCCCAAAGACCTGAATGTCAATCTCAAGCCATTTATATTATCAGTAAATCTCTTTCCTAGCGCATATCCAATATAGCCACCACCTTCATCTTGATAAGGGAGTCTTCATTCTACATTTTCTTAAAAGCTCTATTGTTCTAAAAAAAAAAAATCCATGGATTCTTCGGCTTCTCAGTCCTTCTAAAGAGAATTGACTAATATCCTCTCATATGTCAAAAGGAAAAATGTTTGTTTATCATTTTTCTAAACCACTTTTTTTATTCCTGATACACAGTTCTATATTTTCCTGCTCTCATCAAAATTTCTTAATAATGTTTTTAATTTATATTTTTATTTCTTCACTATCTAGACCAAGTTTTTTTTTCTCCTCAAATATATCTTTTTATAAAACATAGTAGTTGATTCAGTAAATTGAAGGAGAAAATTCTACTGGACTAGTTGTTTGACTTAAAGTAACAAAGCAGCTAGTTAATTGATTAGGTTTGGTATTTTTTATTTGTTTCTCTTCTTCCCCCCAGCTTTATTGAGATATAATTGACATATAACATTGTATACATTCAAGAGGTACAATGTGACAATTTGACACACATATACATTATGGAATGACTGCCACAATAACATTACCTAACATCCTTCCCCGCACATAAATATTTCTTTTTGTAGTGAGAGCATTTAAGATCTACTTTCTGCCACACTCAAGTATATAATACAGTATTATTAATCAAGCTTTCTGTGTATCCCTAGAAATTATTCTTCTTATAGCTGGAAGTTTATTTATTTTGACCAGCATGTCCCCACTCCTAGCCCCTGACAACCACCATTCTACTCTCTTTTTCCATTAGTTCAGCTTTTGCAGTTCCACATTGTAAGTGAGATCATTCAATATTTGTCTTTCTCTGTCTGACTTGTTTCACTTAAGCATAATGCCCTCAAGGCCCACCCAAATAAAATAGGTTTCCTTCATTTTTATAGCTGAATAATATTCTACAAAACAATATTCTACTGTGTTCATATTTTATGTTCATATTTTTTTGGCCACACCATGTGTCATGTGGGATCTTTAGTTCCCTGGGCAGGGATCAAACCTGTGCCCCCTGCATTAGGAGCACAGAGTCTTAACCACTGGACTTCCAGGGAAGTCCCCTAGCCTTTATTGTGTTGAAGTATTTTCTTTCTCTACCCAACTTTTTGAGAGCTTTTATAATGAAGTTATAAACTGCTTTGTCACATCCTTTTTTCTGAATCTATTGACAGGATCATATGATTTTTATTCCTCATTCTATTAATGTGGCATGCCACATTTATTGATTTGCACATGTTGATCCATCCTTGCATCCCAGGAATAAATCCCACTTGATCATGTTATATTATCTGTTTAAGGTACAGTTGAATTTGGTTTGCTAGTATTTTGTTGAGAATTTCTGTATCTGTATTCATTAGGGATATTGATTTGTAGTTTTCTTGTAGTATTCTTATCTGGTTTTTGTATCAGGATAATGCTGGCATCATAAAATTCATTTGGATATATTCCCTCCTCTTTTATTTTTTCCTTGGAAGAGTTTGCAAAGGATTGCATTAATTCTTCTTTAAATATTTGGTAGAATTCACTAGCCAAAGTGGTTACTAGCTTGAGAATTTCTGTCTAGTTCTTCTTTGTGGTTTCTGTTTCTGTATTAAATGGAAGATCCCCTGGAGAAGGGAACAACTACCCACTCCAGTATTCTTGCCTGGAGAATTCCATGGACTGCATAGTCCATGGGGTCACAAAGAGCTGGACACAACTTTGCGACTTTCGCATTTTATTCATGCATTATTTTCCTGACTTTGTTAAACTGCCTGTATTTATTTTCACTGCTTTTCTTTAAGATGACTATTTTTACTTTTTTATCTCACAAGTTGTAGACCTCCACTTCTTAGGTGTTGGTTACTAGCACATTATTACTTTCCTTAGGTGATATCATATTTGCCTGATTCTTTGTGATCCATGTATCTCTGCATTGGTGTCTGTACATTTGAAGGAGCAAATATCTCTGCTAGTCTTTCCAGACTGACTTTAGCAGGTAAAGTTCTTCTGTCTGTTCCCCAGGCCAGTGCAATTACTTCCAGAAACCTAATCATTCTGGATTGGAGCTCAGGTTCATATGGGTCCTATCTGGTCTCTGGGTGGATAGGAATACCTCTAGAACCTTGTTCAGTAGTATAACACTTGGACAGGTTTTCACTTCAGGATCCACAGTTGTGTCTTACTGCCAGGTGTGTGGATGGGTATGGCTCCCACCAGCTCACCCTCCGGCTAATACCTGGTCACTGGATGGATCCTTGGGTGGGCAGGGCTGGCTCTGTGCTGCAGAAGAGAGGATATATGCAAATGATAGCTTATTGGACCACCTTGATGACTTTATTCCTATTTTTCTTTTTTTGTGGGACATTACAGTGAGAATCTCTTGAAAATCATGGAAAGAGTAAACCAATGACTATATTAGAACCTATGAATATTATTACAGAAGGTGTGTATGTCAAATGCTTTCCATCTCTGCAGTCAACAGAATTATACTTGAGGGTTTAAATTACAGAAAATCAAATTTAGAGAATAAAGTTCAGATTAAGATATAGATTGTGGTACTGTCCTTCTATGACTAACTCGTTTTCAGCTATTTATAAACTGAAGTTGAATTTGAAAGATCACAGTCCTATCCTTTAAAAATCTTAGCATAATTTTGTTTTTTCTATGATTATAAAAAATCTCACATTTTCAATTTCTTATACATATTAAGATTAGTCAATATGCATTCTTACAGACATAAAAAATATCTAAGAGATATTTCCCATGACTCTGATTCAGCAGGTAACTGAAAAAAAAGAAGAAACCTTAGAATCTGTATGTTTTTGACTCAGGAAACGTTACTGCATTTAGCATGATATATGACATGGTATTTTCAGTCTGATAATTTTCAAATCAGGAGTTTGCACCTGTTGGTAAATAAATGCCTAGCCCAGTACTGCACTGACATAGACTCTGGGGAAAGAGAGAAATTAGATATCAATCAAGTGTCCATTGATTTGAGGAAGGATGCTGCTGTAGCTGCTTGCAAGGGGCCTTTTAGTCCTATTTCTTACCAGAATAACCTCCATGTGAACATCTCCTTTTTACCTGGGGGATATTAGCTTAAATGTTGCAAACTCATCCAGATGACATAAAGAGATAGAAAACTGACTGAGACCACAGTACCTATTCCCGGGGTTCATTTAATCTTAATATGATTACTGAATATATTAGTCTAGGTACGAATTTATCCCCTTTTTGATGAAAGTGTGGATTTTCATGGATTTTCATCTTATTTCTAGATAAAATAGAGCACACAGCTTGTAAGTATCAAGTCCCCTTATCATGGAGCTGAGGCTACAGTGTGTAGGCTTTGTGATACTTTTGATCAGTTACCTGGCAGCTGACTGCAATTCTTTGATACCTTTGAGACCTTGGAGTACCTATGAAAGTGAAAGTGTTGGTCACTCAGTCATGTCCGACACTTTGTGACCCCATGGACTGTAGCCCACCAGGCTCCTCTGTCCATGGAATTCTCCAGGCAAGAATACTGGAGTGGGTTGCCATTCCCATCTCCAGGGGATCTTCATAACCCAGGGACTGAACCCAGGTCTCCTGCATCACAGGTAGATTATTTACCATTTGAGCTACCTGGGAAGCTCCAATACCTATGCCTGGAGTACCTATACTCTGTCGTAAAGCAGAGTTTCTCCAAGTGTTGTCCCTGAGCTGGCAGCAGTTATCACTTGAGAGTTTTCTATAAATTCCAATTCTAAGGACCTATTCTAGATATTCTGAATTTAGAATATCTAAACTCCACTCCGGAGGTGGAGTCTATCAGTCTGTATTTTAGCAAGTCTTCCAAATTGTTGCCATTCATGCTTAAGTATGAAAACCACTTTCTCAGAGAAGCTTACAAGGACTCTGAGCCTTCAATGAGTCACAGTGAGAAAATACAGTTCAAGATTATTTCAAAGAAACTGCTAAACTTTGACCCTGTCACTCTTAGTAATTACTTGAGGAGTCCAGGCAACTTGAAGTATGTATCACCAAAGCCATCTCTCCTAGGAAATGGCCCAAATCTTGAGAAAATCTCTCCATTAGCCAAGGATATATGTCACGTGATACCCAAACGAGAGGCCATTCATTCATTTAATCAACAGATATGTTTGAGCATCTACTAATCCCTAGTCATATATCTGAATCAAGGATCTTGTGGTCAAAGAAAGAAGATAAGATGTGAGCACAATAATATATGTGGTAAAAGAGATCACCTTCAACTCGAAGATATCAGACTCAAATTGAAAGGAAACCAAAGGCAGAGATAGCTGCTGGCTTTTTGACAATGAGTAGCCATAAGTATTTCTCAAGCTACCATAAACGTAATCAGTTGTAAGGTTTAAAAAAATAAATTTTCTGATTATATGTGGAATGGGCCAGAAGAATAAGGAAACAGAGAGGAAAGACCCAATAAAATATAATTATAGCGGCTGAGAAGAGAGTAGGACCTCACCCTGGATGGAAACAATCCAAAGGATTTTTACCAGTGAATGGCTGTGAGATTATTGGTAAGGAAAAGAGATAAATGAAACATGCATCTGACATTTAGAGACTATAGACGTGAGATTCTTATGTTACTAAATTTAAGTGTAATAAAACATGAAGAACAAAGCTTGAGATGGAAAGTTTGTTTGGTTGTGAACATGTTGAATGTCCAGGTTACAGGTTCATGAGAAAGAAGACAAGATTGGACATCTAAGTTAGGGAGACATCTACATAGACGTGGTTGTCGATGTAATGGGAGAAAAAGAGATTTGTAAGGGATCGTAGGCTGAGAGACAAATGAAACGGGCCACCGAAAACATCTTAAGAAATAACAGCATTTATGAATTGGAAGAGAGATGTCCATGGATGAGGCAGGAGAACCAGAAACAGTGTCATGTAAGCAAAAGTGACATCCATCTGGAACTTACTAGTATTGGTGGACCAGTTGTTTACATGTGGTCATAAGTGCTCTGTTCTCTTTGGTGTTCATATTGATCTGGTTTTCAAATGCTTTTGAGCCTATACAAGACAAAAGGTGAAGAATGAGGATCTAGTCATTACCCATCCCAGATTGGGCAAACTTCAGTATTTTATAGTACTTTGTAAAAAATTAGAAGAGAAATAATCCCAGAAAAATAATAGTATATGCATGAAATCATTATGCAATCTTCAGTCTAGTTTAAAGAGTCCTCCCATTAGCCCATGACGCTTGTACTATTCTTTGCAACATATTTATCCTCTGGAAATAGATTGTGGACTTGTCTATGTCTTCTACTAGACTGGAAGTTACTGACCCATATTGTGGGTCATATTGTAGGAAGACTTTATCTCATAGATATGGCATGTGATTATCTAATAAATGGACATTTTAATTGAATATTAACTGGTATTGTAGCTTTATTATGTGCTATTTTCTATTATTTCTTACTCAAGTATTTATGTCAACAAAGTGGTACCACTATAGACCTCTGGCATATCTGCATAGACATGGTATAATAAATATAATTATCATTTTTGTGAAAATTGAATTACTGTGTACAATTATATCCTGCTTAAAGAATAAAGAAAATGCCAAATACCAAAATATGACATGATTGGGATGATTACTTTTTTTTTTATTACCTGAAGGTTGCTTTAAAAAAATTTTCCATAGCTAAAGGTTTTTATTTTCCCAGGGATCCTGTAGTAGAGTTTCTTATATGCCTGTGTTAACTTTAAGTGAAGTAAACAGTTCTCTGAGTTTTCCATAATAAGCTATAGAATGACTTATAGGTAGTTCAGGATTATCAGACTACTAAATGAACATACATATGTACCTTCAGAAGTGAATTTTAGTGTCTTTGAAGTCAAAAGGAGTGTCCCAGAGCCACCCAGAGCAAGTCATGGATGCCCCTCTATCTTTGATATTTTATACCCCAAATATTTTAAATTTTCTATACCAAATGCCAACATCCTTTTGTTCTGAAATATGAGTGTTTCAACTCAACTTGATCTAATAATAATCAAATCTAATAATCAAAAAAATCAATGACAATCATCAAGGAAGCACAAAAGAGACCTAAGCATATTGATATTGACAGACATGTCCTACTGATAGTATTTAGAATTGAAGTGAATTATGAATCCTGATATCACACTCTGAAAAGGAAATTGACAGATGAGATTTTGCAGAAGATCAATGACTTCTTGTTCTAAGAAACAACAAATGAGAATTTTGGGATGTTTATGCTAAGATAAAGATAACGCACAATAGTAGTCATCAAATATTTGAAGGGTTCTCATGTAAAAAGGGAGAAGAATGAGGAAAGAAATCAAATTTTGGAACTAAGTTTAATTCATTTGTATTATACTTTTTGATTCTTTCAGTCAAACTGATTAACATGAAATAAAATTAGGCAGTAATTTACATGTAAGATAAGTGAGGATCAGGAAAACAATATGTTTTTCTATAATAATTCAGCATATTAATAGTCTTAATACTGAACTCTAAGAACCAGCTCCCAAAGAAAAATTAATTATTCCAAATTTTGTTTTATCTTTTCCCCAAAAGAAAATCAGCACGACCTAAAACCACACAGCACACAACCTAAAAACCATTCCTCAAGCCAGCCAAGCCAATTTCAATTTTCTTTCTTTTTTTTCAACAGGGTAAAATCATCAAAAGAAGGATTAGGTGAAATGTACAATTACGTAGAATAAGAACATATTATCCAAATATGTGGCTATTATAAGCTGTCAAAATTCTCTATGATCTATGCATCAAAAATGTTTAATGTTAACATTTCATTGCTGTTTTCATTAATTTTTCTCCTACTGTCTTAATAACAACAAAATGTAACTCCTTTATACCCCCAAATTCATTCCACGATACTTGGCATTATTGAATTATTAATGAAAATTAATAAAAACTTCTTCCTCTGGTCTCCGAGAAGTGGGACATTTGGAGATACTTATGAAATAAGATGATTGTTCTCATGTCCTATTGCTTTCTTTGTAGAGTAGTGACTTCAGCTTTACTCTGTAATGTTCTTGACAGATAATAAAGATTACGATGCATACTTATCATATACCAAAGTGGATCCTGACCAGTGGAATCAAGAGACTGGGGAAGAAGAACGCTTTGCTCTTGAAATCCTGCCTGATATGCTTGAAAAGCATTATGGATATAAGTTGTTTATACCAGACAGAGATTTAATCCCAACTGGAAGTAAGTTAATGTTTTCATTTAAGAGTGTGAGTATCCTTGTATCTGTCTGTGTAGTCATCATTTTTAGATAAAATTTTAACTTTTGCTTCTTCTACATCTGTCAGTGTCTCAAGAAATGGCATGATATGTTCAAATGAAAAATAAGTTTTGATACCCCTGAGGAAGCCACTTCCACTATTCTATAAAGTGTCTCATGTTATGAGCCTTGACATTTAAAAAAACCAAATGAGAGATTTGTACCTGGGAAGATATTTCTATCACTAAGAGAAGCAAAAGCCCCATCCTCTTTTCTAAGTGATCATTGGCTATTTTCATCTTCTTAAGGGTTTACCTAACAATCAACAATTCTCATTTTCATGTGTGAAAGAGAATCCACTGGGGCTTTCTGGACCAAATGTTCAATTTACTTATTCTGATAAACCCTTTTCTCTGTTGTAGCATACATTGAAGATGTGGCAAGGTGTGTAGATCAGAGCAAGCGGCTGATTATTGTCATGACCCCCAATTACGTAGTCAGAAGAGGCTGGAGCATCTTTGAGCTGGAGACCAGACTTCGAAACATGCTTGTGACTGGAGAAATTAAAGTGATACTCATTGAGTGCAGTGAGCTACGAGGAATCATGAACTACCAGGAGGTGGAGGCCCTCAAGCACACCATCAAGCTCCTGACCGTCATTAAGTGGCATGGACCAAAATGCAACAAGTTGAACTCTAAGTTCTGGAAACGTTTACAATACGAAATGCCTTTTAAGAGGATAGAACCCATTACACATGAGCAGGCTTTAGATGTTAGTGAGCAGGGGCCTTTTGGGGAGCTGCAGACTGTCTCAGCCATCTCCATGGCTGCCGCCACCTCCACAGCTCTAGCCACTGCCCATCCAGATCTCCGGTCCACCTTTCATAACACTTACCATTCACAAATGCGTCAGAAACACTACTACCGAAGCTACGAGTATGACGTACCTCCTACTGGCACCCTGCCTCTTACCTCCATAGGCAATCAGCATACCTATTGTAACATCCCTATGACACTCATCAACGGGCAGCGGCCACAGACAAAATCGAGCAGGGAGCAGAATCCAGACGAGGCCCACACAAACAGTGCCATCCTGCCGCTGTTGCCACGGGAGACCAGTATATCCAGTGTGATCTGGTGACAGAAAAGCAAGGGACACCCCGTCCCTGGGAGTTTGAGTAGAGTCTGCAGTCCAGTGCCTGGAACTAAATCCTCGACTGCTGCTGTTTAAAAAAAAAAAAAAAAAAAAAAAAAAAACATGCATTACAATCTCTAGAACATGAGGAAAAACAGGGTCTTGTACATATGTTTTTTGCAATTTCTTTGTAGCATCAGTGTCTTCCTGTTTTACCATGTCTCTTACCATTACATTTTTTGACTTTGTTTTATATGTCATTGGAATTTGTAAATTTACCTTTTTTTAAAGAAGAGACTTATGTATAGATAGAAAACCCTTTTTTGCTTCATTAGTTTAGTTTTAGAATGGGTTTTTATTTCCTTTCCTTGATTTTTGTTTTGCTTTTAACATTTCCTTGGGGTGCTTGGACAAATCTATCCGATGGGACAAGGAGCACCGGATCCTCTCTTGGGTTCTACCTAGGATCAGCAGGGCCATGTGGGCCTTCAGAAAGCAGTGCAACGAATGCCAGCATTGCCACTCGGGAAAAAAAAATAATGAGAACACTTGCTCATAGGAGGGCCCCACCAATCAGAGCCCTGAATCTCTTCCTTGTCCCACCTCATTCCCCACCTCTACCCTTCTAATGGCGGCATGACGTGTAAACTCTGAGAAGGGGTAGGGGGGTGGGGTCTAACTGTCTTAACATTTAATTCACTGCTCGTCAGAATACACTCCAGACCCAAAAGTGTGCTAGTCACTTGACAGTGACCACTACAGAGTGCTAAGAAGAGAAGATCAAGGGCATGAAAATGGGGGAGAGTGTGCTGTTTCCGTTTTTTAAATGAGTTGATGTACCCTTATATAAATATATATATATATATATATATAAAAACACAGAACAAAACAAAAGTAACAAAAACAAAAAAAACAAAAAAACAAACAAAAAAAAAACAAAACAAAAAAATCAAGCCCTATATTTGATCACTTCCTGGAAAGGCATGAATGTGTTCGTGGCTGTTTTTGTTTACTATTCTACTTCCTCTTTTCCCTCTATGATTTTCTGCAAATGAGATTATGTGCAAATGCCAGGCAAGTTAACTCAAAAGGGTGAATCAACACAAGTCAAAATGAAATTTACATTGAAGGCTTCCAAACCAAAGGGAAGGACAGGATGTGTCATCAAATATGTTTTGTCACCTTGTATTATAGAAAATGTTATTTTCTAAAGAGTCAGTGCAAATCTGTGAAACTTATTATGGGGTCCCCTTGTATTTAAATGTTACTTCACTGTATTTAATTTTCAGTGCTATAATCAGAATCAAGTGTTTGGTTTCAGTTTGTGAACATAAGCAACACTTATTAATCTCAAAGTGTTTATATAAGAACTCAGGAGGTCAAACATATGATTACCAACAGAAATCAGTATTTTCAAAATAAACATTATTTACACAAAATAGTTTTTAAATTAGATGAGAAAGTATTTAAAATAATTTTACTGTATAAAGAATTAGTTTTATTTTAACTGTATAATTCTGTCAGAATCAGGAAGCTGATGCTCCCAGGAAATACATCTCTTACCATTTAGCTTTATGTTTGAAATCAATGACATAAGTAGCTAATACATATTCATGTTGAAAATGATACAAAATCAATCCTAAAGGAACTTGCAGAGGGCAAAATTGCTAAAGGGAAATATTACCTAAGTAGCTTTTAGTTTTTAAAAAAATCGATGTGATGAAAACACTGATAATAGAACTTATGCATTACTTTAGTGATTCAGTGTAGGAACTTCCATTCCAGCCATCGTCCGTGGGCTTGTGTAGTGACTATTGTATGTTTGGTTTATTCCTACCACCATATAATGAGAAAACAATTCTACAGTTTTGGTCACAATACTAAGGTATGAGTTGGCCACACACACAAAAATGTAAACTTCAGTAGAGTTCATTGGTGAGGGTAAAATTGAATTGCAAATGTATGAGAGATGATTATAAGAATTTTGTAAAGCTGCAAATATCTCATGTTTGTGTGACAAGGTAAAGGAGCTTTAGGATGTGCATTGATTTTTATTTACTAAAAAAAAAAAAAAATGCTTATTTCCCTGACAACTTGCCTGGGTCCTTGTCCACAACAATCTGTTCTTTTTATTCCCGTGCTCCCCTTGGACCTGTGTTACATTTTCACAAACCAGAACTGAAGCTGCAAGGACACATAAACTTTAAGGTCAGCTTTGCACATTGGGTTGTTTTCAGAATTCAAGAAGGCCATTGTTTATACTATGGACACCTGTCAGGGACTGGTGGCAGTGACGTCACTGGACTGGATTCCAGATTCCCCCAGTGCTCAGAAAACTATAAACATGGCAATGGCCTGGTTTATTTCTTTCTTTGTTTTTTTATTTTTTTAATTTTTTTAAGTGCACGATGGAAGTGTGGAATAAATGTAGAGGAAGTATTCAGACCACAGTCATATTTTAGGCATCCATAGGTGTTAATTTAGCTGCATTGGGAGTACATTTTTTGTTCTATTTTTAGTGTAGATTTAAGCACTTTGAATAGCATGATTCAGGGGTTGATGGGTAATATTTGATATTCTCACAACTTAAAAAACGCTTTTCTTTTTCCTCTAATGCTTTGTCATATTTCTAGAAAATCAATGGAAGAAGAAGTTCTCTATGGCTTTAGAAACATTCCTCCCGAGTATTCCTCTATCAGCTACATGTGAGAACAAATGAAAGAAACTGTCATGTGTTCACGTGCTCTATGTTTAACAAAAGTTATGTTAGAATTCACAATAAAGAGAGAAAAAAATGTATTTTCCCTAGTGCTTAGGTTTCATCCTTCTCTTTTTTCTGTGGGGGCTGTGGGGGATAAGAATATTCTAGTTGTAAAAACACAGTTGAAAGTGTGAATTTGTTAGCCAAGCTGAGGGAGATAATGGACATCTGAACTTGGATATGTGTGATGTTTGGTATTGCCTGTTTTTCATCATTTGCTACTCAGACCACAAGTGACATGTTATGGATTCCTAAGTCCACCTGGTTTTTTAATGTAACCTCTACTTGCTGCCTATGAGCGTCCTACCCTTTATACTGGTGCTCAAATCTTTGATTATTTAATTTGTAATCCGTTCCTTAGGTCTTCTGTGGGCAGAGAAGGATTTTGTGTCTCATGCATCCAGCTGATTTAAGATCAAGTATATGAAATAAATCTGAGACACAATGACCTAAGACACCTGAACCTACTCTATTTCTATAGCTAAACCCCTGATTGTTTCAGTCAACCATTTTGTGTTGATTACTTTCTTCACAGTATATGCATTTGAACCCTGTTGACTTAAATACCTAAATACTTCTTCCTTCCTTATTTCATTACTATTTAGCATTTTATAACAAGAACAGATGTTAACTGAGAGCTGACCCTAAAGGCCAAGTAAGTTTTGTTTATCCTAGAATGGTCATTAACTTTGACAGGTACCACTTAAGTAAATTAAGATCACCATTTCTAAGATAACATTCATTCCTATATTTGTAAATTTTTTTCAGGTTCTGGATGCCCTAGTTCTCCTTTTTGTAAGAAGTATTTTTCATCTTGTGCTTAATTTCTTCCTTGTTTTAATTTAGTTTAAGTTTATATCATTAGTCCCAGAAGAAAGCTTAGTGAAATTCAAAGATCACTGATACCATGCAAGTAAAATGACAGACTGGAACTAAGAGAACATAGAGACACAGAAGCAGAAAATCCCTTACTGTTTCTGATCTGAACTTGCTTGATCATTATTCCCATTATTAAATGGGTTAGAAATTCTATCCACAGACACATATTCCCTATTACTAAAGAATTTTTTAACAACCCATACAGTTATTACAAAGAGATGATGATGCAACTGAGTTCCCTAAAAGGAGTAACTTGTCAATGGAAGCAGAGCTATTCCTTGCCTTATCACTAACACCTCCCACTTTATTATTCTGAACAAAGAAAGCAACCAACAGTCAAATTTGCATTGTCCTTAACAATAGACCTTAAACGTGGGTTTAAGGACACCTTAAGTATGTAAGACTGATTAAAGGAAGTAAGGAAACACTTGAAATTCCAGACAGAATTGTGAAAATGTACAAAACTGTGTTTTCTGGGATGTGAGTCTCAAAGACACCCATCACCTAAAAAGCTATGATATTTGGATATAAAGCGTATTCTCAGAAACTGACATTGAGATAAACCACGTATCTTGCAGACACTGTTATGGCTACTATTTCTTACCTTCATTCGTGAAAATTCAGGGAATGATTATTATTGTTTAAACAAACAGAGGCAATTCCAACATGACCCAACTTTGTGGGAGACTTGGTTTATAGTGAGGCAAAACTTAGATAACCAAGTAATTCACATCCAAATAAATGAGAGTTGATAGTTTATTCATTTCTTAATTTACTCAAAAGATAACTGAGGGGTAGGGAATGTGAAATCATGCAATTTGGCATGATGCCTTATGTCATTAAACTTTTTTCTGGGTTGATTTAATTGTTTTCCTACAACAAAATTAAGAAGAAATAACTTAGGGCAGGAGTAGAAGAAACAACCATTTGACATGTTTTTCCAAAGGGACCCGGTTTTCTTATGCTAAGATTTAGAGTTGGTTATGTACTTGGTTTTCAGCAACTGAGTTTATGCCAGTTTCAGGATTTATGATATAACTTTGGGGCAATATGAAGAATTTTGAGAATGAACTGACATGGTGGTAATTTCAAGTTTTACTTTTTGCTCCTGGTGGGCAGCAAGATGAAAGTTGGTGCTATGTTAATTAAGATACTGCCACAAGGAACTGTAAGACCTGACTCAGTGTGAGTAAAGGGGAGGACGATGATGGTGATGATGATGACGAGTTAATCCTAATCTTCTCTGTTTTGTCATCATCAAACTTCAGTCACATGTATAGAAAATGCCCAGACTGAAAAGAAAGAACTCAGCTCTGATTTTTCCATCAAGTATCACTTCTTCCTTCCAGAACACAAAACATCTCTACAAATAAAAGACATAAAAAGACAAATTTCCTTTTGCCCTTTAGGAAGTGCCCCTCTAAAGTCTCTGAGTCCACTGACAAACTCAGGTTTCTGAATTGTTCACTGAAATAAGTAAGGCACGGTTGTGTTTCTACCATTCACTACGTTCACTACCTTCACAATACATCCCCCAGTGTCCACAGCCTGAAAAATCTTCTCTTCCTAACAAAGGCAAGTCATTACAGTATATTTCCTCCACTACTAAATGAGTAGAAATCGAAGAACTGCACATGAACTTGAGACTCTTACATGTAATATTGATGTTGTGTAAATTTCAGTCTTCATAGTCCAGATAACCTTAAGTTTCAAAGGGCATGCTGGTCATTAAAAAAAAAAGATTTAATGTAAAATGACATATTACATAGTGCATGAACATGTGGCAAAGTAATTTGGATCTATCCTTACTAGTCAATGAGAGACTAAATTTGGGGAGATTGGATGTGAGTGTTTTAGGTTAATTCTCAACTGGGATGAAGACATCTTTCTGTTAGTATATGTGGACAGTTGTCCATATTCCTCACAACATATGCTCCTGGTAGCTAGAATCCTTAGTGTGTTTTTTCCACTGAAGTAGTGGAGATATGTTCATATAATCTGCTATTAAATTGTAAAAACTTTTACATTTTCAGAGTTTGAGAGAACCCAAATAGGAAAATGAATTTGGTCATTTTCCTCTGCTGGTGTTCAAATCAAATTTTAAACTCAGATACTTTCAGATATGTTCAACAGTCAGTAAAAAGTGCATTTTCCATAGTGTTTCCCTTTAGTTTTGCCTACCCTCTTTGATTTTGTACAATCTAGAATGTATGTAACATACGTAGGTGATGGAGGCGCTCCTTTTTTTCTTAGAATACTTACAATTATATATTTGGTTTTGCTTTGACTAGCAATAGGACAATAGACAAATACAAGTGTAAAAATGAAAAATTTTAAACTTGAATTATAATTTGTGTTTTATAGTTGTTTCATAAGTCTGTTGCTCTCTATGAGTATGCTCTCTATATATCCTGTAAAAATAAATTTATATGTTACATAGAAATTCAAGAAATTAAATTATTTATTAAGCTACATATGTTTCTTCTGGTTTCTACCTGATCATAGATGAAAATAAATTAAATAATGTGTTGTTGGAACCTATGTAAGTACCTTCGTTAATTTGACAACTCTTGTTATATTTCTCTTTCCCTCTCTGTTTATGTCTATATAAGCTTATAATTCTTAGACATAATTCATATTAAGATTATGGAGAAAGGGACTTAAGAAATGGCCAACTGGCTGAAGAAAAAGAAAAACTTTATTAAAAAGTCAAGTTCACTTACAATCCTTTATTTTCTTCACTTCTCGATTTTTGAGAAATTTGAGTCACAAATTCAATCTCTTAAAAGTCATTATCATGTTAATGATCTTTTCAAGGTTAAATTCTGCATTTTCCTTTCAACTATTTCCTACAATCCTTTGAGGAACAGAAATGAAAGGGATGATAACATATAAATCTTCTTTGCTGTTTCTTTCCCTTACTTTTTGATCCCCAGGTATCTTATTCCTTTCTTTTTAAGGTACCACTCACATAAGGATGGGCTTCCCAGGTGGCTCAGTGGTAAAGAACCTGCCTGCCAAAGCAGGAGACACGGGAGTCATGGGTTCGATCCCTGGGTCAGGAAAACCCCCTGGAGGAGGAAATGGCAACCCACTCCAGTATTCTTGCCTAGAAAAATAGCATGGACAGAAGAGCCTGGTGGGCTACAGTCCATGGGATCACAAAGAGTCAGAGACGACTTAGCGACTGAGCATGCGCGAACGTAAGGACCTTAAAATAAAGTCCCCTCAGGTAATATTTTAAAATGATCAACATCTTTAATCAGTGTTTGGGTTGTTTTTTTTTTTCCACTCAGTTTCCACCTAGTTGTTGTGCATACTTACTCCTAAAAGGAAATATTTTTGCCTTTTTCATTTTATGTTAAAGATAAATAAAATTGTTATTTATTTATTTGGGGGAGGGGGAAAGTGGTAAATCTTTCCATCACAAAGATAACAAGTGAATAACCATAAACCTTTTAGAACAAATGGGCTGTTTCAGCAAAATTCATGTCTTAGCACAGCCTTTTAAGAAGCACTTATTAAAGATGAAGCAGAGATAAATTATTATGAAAAATGGAAAGTAATATTTTTTAAAACTTAAGATTATTTCAGATTGAATGTCAAAGTAACTGATAAATTTAAAATTTCATAAAGTCATTTCTACCTCAATAGGATTTTTCAGTGTGAAAAAAAATAACTTCTACTGAAAAAGTAAAATGTTGTATGAGTTATGACTCAGTGTATATTTTATATATTATATTTTAAATTGTGAGTCATAGGACCTGACCTATTATTAAAAATACCAGGAAAGAACTCTATAGCTGAAGAACATTTGGGGCTATGTGTGCACATCACACACACACATACACACACACACACATAAATTCTCAGAAGCTTTCAATTACACTCATATTATTAACAACTGGTTAAAAGACTGATACTCATGAAACATCTTTCTTATTTCTAGAAGACTCCTAACTGATATAGATCCTCATCTACTGGAAAAATAGAAACATACAATGAGGCAAATATTCAGAAAATTAAAATAGTAGTAACCCAATCACTTACTGCTGTGGGATTTTTATCATGTATGTAGGCCTGTAAGAGTAACGCAAGCAAATTCGTTGATTAAGCTTACATTTTCAGTCACTGTTTAATGCCCAGTAATACTGATGTGTATGGAGGAGGGTGGGGTGAAATTCTGAAGAATAAAGAATATCTAAATTTGATGAATACTTTAGCCAGTTGTTTGCCCAAATTAGGGATTTTTATTCCAGTTATATGTTGGTTTGAGAAGGTACACAGAGGGAAGTTTTCATTTGAATAGTTATGTATTTGATTTAAAATGTGTTAAAATTTAAAAAAAAAAACAAGTAGTAGATCAAATGACTTTGTGGATACTGTTTCAGATAGAATAATATATAGTAAATGATTAAACAAAAACATAGGTAAATAATAGTCTAAGAAAGGTGATATATGGCAAAAGTCATCAAAATGGTTTATGAATGACTGGATTATGGAAAAACTAAGGCAGTCCAATTTCCAACTTCTGGGAAATAAAAAAGAACACCCTCAAAATCAGAGAGCAGAATAACATGTCAAAAGCCCATATGTATGACAAACAGAACTATAAAACTATGAAAATCAGTAGCTGGTTTACATTAAACAATGAAGTATCTCAGTTCGATTGTCTTTGGCAAATAAAGAACTGTTTACACAACTATGAACTTCAAAGGAAGACCAAGCGCGGAAGGCAAATCCTTCCCTCAGTGGCCTCAGCATGCTTTTTCTCAATAAAATGGGAAAATTATTGCTAAATGTTCTAATATGAATAGAAATTAGGACTTTGGCATGCTTGATACTGTGATATAAAGGTTTGGTGAGGAGTGGGATGGTTCTTTCATAGCCTCCTTCTAATGGGTCTGCTAGTAATAATTCTAAGACCTCGGTGCACCAGGGAAATTTAAAACATCCCAAGGTCCCAGAGATTTCAGATGAAATTAATCCAGTTTGTCCCTATTGTTAGTCCATTGCTTTGTTTGTTTAATACCCTCTGGGTGATTCTATAAGATAACCAACAGTTGAAAACTATAGGAGCCAAACAGATGAGTCTCAAATTTTAGACATCAGAACAGTTGCCTGGGGAGTTAGTTAAAAATGGAAATTCAGATTGAATGCCTATGATACTGGAGTGGGGTTCAGAATCTGTTACTTAACAAGCTCCACAGGTAATTCTAACGTGGTGGCCCAAGGACCTCCCCTCTTTGAGAAACACAGGGTGTAGGGTTTATTGTTTCTATCATTACAACTGGTGTTACTCTTTCGAATACAAAATTAAAGTTTGCAGTGGATGAACGTCACCATAAACTGGGTCTTGCTTTTCATAATTCCTCCCAGTTTGTTCACCAGAACTCACAATGAAGCCCTGAGAAAAGCCGAACGATATAGACAATAACAGTTTATATGAGAATTTCTCAAAAAGGACACACACAAAAAACTAGTCAAGACAAGCAACTTTGTCATGAAATATATGACTTCAAAAAAGTAATTGTACCATTGTAGAAGAAAAATAATTAATAGTTAAGCATTAAATAAAAACACCTCCCTTCTAAGAAAATACAGATCTATTGTTACTTCTCTTTCTGTTAAGGAAGAAAAAAATAGCAAGAATATACAGGGATACCAAAGATGTTGGTTGTGAAAATAAATACATCAATATAAAATGTGCTAAATTTTTTAGACTTAATTAACAATTATTTTCCTCACATTAACAATGAATTCATAGAAAGATAAGCTCTAATGAAGACTTTCCCAAACATCCTTTAGCATAAGAATTGCTTGTAGCATTTCTTAAAAGCATAAATTACTGGCTCACACTCCAAAACAATTAAATTCCAGGAAATGTTTATGAGCACGTAATTTGGGGAACCCTATATCAGTGAATGACATACAGTTCAAGACTATATTGGTTCAGTGACAATAAATTTAGTTAATTCTATGTGAGATGATCCACTAAATGCATCATCTCTCATCATTTCAGAAAAATGACAACCTACACAACAATGACAAACCAGTTGGTTCTGTATTTCACACCTCAATCACTTATTCTAACAATATATTTCTAGCCACATAGATTTATCTCACTAGGCTAGCATTGGTCTTTATGTTCTGTGTTATGCCAGGAACGAGTATCAGCGATGAGGTTGCCAGCTTCTGTTTCTTAAGAAGAAATGTCCTATTTGATGTCTGAGTCTCACAAACAAATCATGTCACTCATCCGAAGTGCAAATTTCAAGGACACGGCTTCTGTTAGTTAAAAGAAAATATCCTTATATATTCTTTGTGGAGTGACCACATCAAAGAGTTCCTAGAGAAATGGTTTCAGTTTTCCCACTTTTCATGTGCTAGTGACTTCCACAGCCACTATAGGCCCACTTACTATCTTGAGTTTTATAACACTAGAACACCCAAAAAATCATATTCAACAGTAGAATTTTATTGAGCGCAATATAGCCTTTTTTATTTCTACACTGAACTGAAAGAGACAATATGCCAATTAAGCTGGATTTCTTTTTAGAAAGCATTCTGGACAACAATAGTTCAAAACAGTCAACTTGGACAACATGAAGTATTTAGTGTGCGTGCATGTGTAAGGTATGTGTGATCTAATCGAAAATGCACACTGGCATTACATTTAAATAACCTTAATCAATATATGGGCTACATTAGATAAAGAGTTATAAGAATTACCAAGATAATGCACTCCATCAGGAAATGACCCAGTGAATCATTTTGGCACAGGCTAAAAATAAATACCCACATTTCTGTTCAACTCACTTTTCTCTAAGAACATGCATTTTATCCTAAAGGAGAGGGTCAGCTCATTCTTGTTTTCCCATAAAAATTCTGTGATTGTTTCCATTTCCTACTTTTTCCATTACATGGTAGCCCTGAATTATTTATTTATAAAAACAAGGGAAGGCATTGCAGTCAGCAACTATCATAAGAAAAGTCTATGAAAACCCCAAAGTTATTACCATGAATTTCCTATCTTTCAGTCGATTTTATTTTTCCAGGGCTGTGAAATAACTTATTTTTTCAGATTCCATTTAAATTATGTCCCGAGCAAATAACATGTCCTCAGCAAAATCTAACTTTAGAAATACAGTTACTGGTAAGTTTCTTTCTTTTTCTTTTTTTTTTTTTTTTAAGTTTTCTCTTACTTTACAGAATCCAGGCCATCACTGAAGTGAAATAGAAACACAATAGAATTAAGTGAACTTACAACTGAGGATTTTATGAGTACTGCACCTTAAGTATCCTTTGCCTCAAGGTGACCTTGTAGTCATAGTTATCTTCAAAATGGGCATCTGAATAACTTGCTGTGTATTTTCATGAGAAAACTGGACGTGCAACAACAAATTACAGAAAGGGGATAGCAGATTGCTGCTGGTATAGCATTTGTGTTGATATCTTGAAAGATCTTTAAAGATGTATGCTTTTGTGTTATCTCTAAAGACTTTATGACTTAATAGGTAAGACTACATAATCAGCTCTAGCAAGTATAACCTACTTAGCATTTTGTACTTTCATTTTTACAAAGGAAGGAGATCACTCACTCACTATGAATGCTGCATATGTTAGCAATAGAAATAGTGATTTTGTAATTTTGATTGCACTTGCCTTAAAATTTTTTCCAAAAAGAAATTATATATAACAAACATAGATGAGGATGGTTAAAGAACATTGTTTAAAAATAGGCAAGTTCTGCACTGATTATACTTTTTTACATAGTTTAGTGGATAACGGCAGAGTATATCTGCCAGATCCATGTAAAGAGTATATGAGCACATGTTAACAGCAGTTTATAAGCACAAGGTGTTCTATGTTTAGATTAAAAATTAACAATGATAACTTTTGGTGTGACTGCTTTAAATTTCAAAAAAGTTGGATGTTTAAAGATACATTTATTACTTGCATAAGAATATTTTTGTATAATATTGGGAAAAGTTTAAAAAATGGACTTGCTTTATGGAGTGCATTTTTCGGAGAAAATAAACAGGGTATGTGTCTAGTTTGTAAAATGTTTTCTTTCAAGATGACTCTTTCACTTGGTTAAATGCAAGGATATGATGACTTGAAGTACCTTCTTTGTGAACTGAACAATACCACCACCACCAACAACAGAAATAAAGCAATGTGACTAAGTTGAGTATGCAAACTTCTTTTAATCAACGCCAGTAGATCTTGAAAACCATAGCAAGATCCATTTTTGTGAGTATAATGCTAAAAATAATTATATAAATGTGGTTTGCCATTTGATGCAAGAATATATATATAAAAAATATAAAGAGTGTTTTGATTTTAGGAAAACTTTTATTCTTCATTCTTCAGTTTAAAGTTATATTTATTTTCTAAAATTAAGAACAATAAGACAATTTAATGGCACACCATGCTCCTTATTACATGTTTATGACATCAAAGCTAATACATAAAGAAAATTCTTCCATTTATAAAAAGTTCTCTATGTACCTGGCTATTAGGGAATGTATGTCTTGGGCTAAAAAAGTTGCAAGGTTTATTAGAAAGAACATATTTACAAAAAACGGAAATGGTGTACTTATATACATATGCATATATATACACACACATGAACTTTCAGTCTCAGAAGATACACACACACACACACATAAATATATATCTCCTTATCATGTACCTGTATTTAGTTAAATGCCCCTCTTTGAAATCTATAAATGTGATTGTGAGGTGGTTTGGAAACCAAGAAGTATTTCCAAAGCTGAAAATGTCTCTTGAAGATTAAAGTAAGAGGCTGGATCATTAAAGAAGACAATAATCCTAGATGTGTAGATTTTCATACATGCTCTTATAAGTATCATCCAGTAAGTGGTTTTCAGAAACTTCTAAGAACTTTTTTTAGGAGTTTAATAATGAATTTATTTTTTGATGTTTTTTAATTAAGTTTTATTGGAGTATACTTGATTTACGATGTTGAGTTAATTTCTACTGTACAGCAGAGTGAATCAGCTATATGTATACATATATCCCCTCTTTTTTGATTCCTTCCAATTTAGGTCCCCACAGAGCGTTGAGTAGAGTTCCTTGAGCTATCTAGTAGTCTATAAACTTATGATTAAGAAAAAATGTGGAAACTGAAAATAAACCTTCTTTGCTGGTCAAAAGACTTGTGACAAGAAAACCAGAAAAGCAATCACATTTTTTGGACATGAGGTTTCATGCCTACAGCACTATGGGAGGTGGGAAAATTGCTGAAGTAATGTAGAATTTTTTTTTTAATTTGTAAAACATTTCCTTTTCAAGAGGCCAAGGGCATTAAAATGAAAACCTAATTTCTGGTGTATCACAGACATTCCTATACCAATGGTAAGTATTGCTACTTCTTAATGATGCATAGTTATATTTTCAGCATCTGTATAAAACTGCAGTTACTACTGTATTAGGTCACACCCAGGGAGGAAATGTCCAAATCAAGAGTGGGTGGATGCAGTCGCTCCAAAAACTGTTACAGACATTTTTGTGTAAAAGAAAAAGAGCATCTAAACTAATGAAAATAACAATGAAACATAAACCTATAGAAGTTGACCCTTAATGTCTTACTCTTCCCCACCCCCAACAATTGTCCTACTGACTCAAATATATTAACACATCCTACTTTTTTCTTATGATTCATCTAAGAGTTTGGCTGAATTAGCAACATAGAGTCCTCCTTTTCATCCCATCTCTCTAATCTCTCTCTTTAAAGAAAAAGGAAGACAAAAATGAACTTTAACTGCTCCGTTCCACACTCACCCAGACAGCATAAGTGATTTTCTTCTTCCTCTAACGTTTCAAGCATCTCTGTTCCAGTGCTGGTGGATGATCATGTACATACAGTCCCAACTTTTCTATGATAGTGTCAACACATTCAGGGAGTCAGCTTAGGGCGGGACCCCTGGGATAGCACTTCAGTGGGCCTTCATGTCTAAGGGTCTGAAAATATGATCTCCCGTTGTCTAAGTGAAGATCTATTAACAGACCTATGAAAGATCCTGCTCTCTTGTACAGACTCATGCTGATCGGGTGTTTAAGACACTGTCTTCAATGCAAATGACAATTATTAATAGTGGACAGACTGTTCTTATCACCTTGTAGGAAAGTCAAATCATAACTAAAATTGGTTTGCCCAATGTGGAATCATAAAGAGGAAAATTAGTAGAAAGAACTTAATGTCTTGATACACCTGTCTCCACCTCTGAGATATAGCTGTTAGGCAAAGTCTCTGTCATGGCCATTTTCTTCCTTACACAGAACTAGACAGACAAATTCTGACTACATCTCCCTTTTCTGGACTCCCAGATGCCCCTCAGCCTCCTGTTACATCATACGGCTTTAAGGACGATAAGATAGCCATGCCTTGTTCTGGCTCCCTGGAATATGAGTGTTAACAGAACTCCTCAGCCATCCATTTGTCAATATCTGCTTTGGGCAGCTGATCTCCTTAAGCGCTCTGTCTACATTCAGTCTCAGAAGACAACTTGATTTTTCAACTCTTGGTCACATGTTATTTTTGGTTAAGTAAGCTCATTACACCACTAAGACCTATTGATTTGAGCTGATGATGTTTAATAATTTAATTAAACCTTAAAGACCTCATTTACCTCTTAAAATGTATAGGAGAAATGCACCAGAGAAATGTTCTAGGGCTTGTTTTGAGATTCTGGCAGGGGAGAGTGGCTGTTTACTCTGCTCGGGTCATCTGTTCTGGTCTTTTCTAGACCCCCTTTAAGACAGAGTTGTTTATTTGCTAACCTAACCACCTGGAAGTCCTGGAGGTGACAGCAGGATAGGCTGAAGAGCAGACAAGTCATTTACTTTAAGTTGAGAGACCTTGAACGTGTTATGTGACCTCTTTTACCCCTGAATTCCACATCTGACATACAAGTAGACAATAATACCTTCTCTGAAGGTAAGTTGTGAAAGTTGCTTCATTTACTCATTAATGTCAGACATCTTTCTGGTTGCTAGAGACATAATAAAAAATCAGAGAGACAGTATTCTTGACCCATGGGTCTTACTCTGTTTGAAGGTGACACATATGGCAAGTTTTCGAATCAATGAGAAAATTTCAGACAGTAACACATGCAATGACAATATAAACTAGGGGGATGTGATAGGAAGTGACTACTTGAGGAGGTTAATTTATAGAGTAGTTATGAAAGGCTGCTTGGAAGACATAAAATTATGGCTGAACCTAGAATCAAGAGAAGGGGACAACCAGGAAAAGACCTGGCGTTAACAGCAGTTGAGTCCAAAGGACAGACTAATACAAAGCCCTGGAGGCAGGAATGAGCTTGGTATGTTTGAGGAAGAAAAGGAAGGCCATGTAGCTGGGTCTTTGTAAATACAGGTTAGAAGTAATATATAGAAGGCATAGTACATAGTAGGTGATAAATAAAGGGTAGTTAGTATTATTGAAAGCAAGTTGGAGATTACATTTTAAAATTCAGGTTGTCTTAATGTAAAATGAAAATATATGTAGTCATTTTTCATTCCACCTTTCTGACTGTTCAAAACATCTTTGACTTGTAGTTTATCACTGTGGTCCAGGAAGGACTTCGATAAGTTGTATTTAAGAGCATTTATTCTCAAATCTCTAAGTATGTCACCAAATCAGCTAATAAGAAAAATAAAACACACCCTCATCTTATGTACTTGATGTGCTATATCTGGCTACTCAGAGGCTATATGGTTCTTGGGGGTGTGGGCAGCAGAAGGCCAAAGAAGGATATGTAATGTCCACAAGCTGGAGTAGGAACCAGTGCAATAGTCTCTCACCTCTCACCTCAGCATGATGTGCAAGGAAAGAAGAGGAAATGAGAGGCCTGGGGAAAGAGACCTGAGAGAAGTGCATTGATTTAGCTCTCTATTGTTATGTAACAAACTACCCCAAAAGCCAGTGATTGGAAACAATGAACTTTCTGTTATCATTCTTGTGAATTGACCAGGATCAGCTGGGGAGTTCTACTGCTGGGCTCATTTAGGAACTCTCAAGCAGTTGTGGTTATAGGACCAATGGAAATGGACACATATGGAGGGTAAACTGAGATGCTGCAATGGCTCTGTCTCTCTCCTCATGTAGTCCAGGGCCTCTGCTCTCCAGCTGGTGCCTCCCACAAGGTCTCTCCATGTTGTCTCTCCAACTGGGTACTAGACTTCTTAGCTGGCAGTTCCAGTTTCCCAGAAGTACAACAGTGAAGGCAACTAGACCTTCTTCAGGGTCAGCATGATTTTCACCACGTTCTGTTGGTTAAAGTGAGTCAAGTCAGATTCATTGTTCTTGATTGTGCAAGGGGACCACAGAAAGGCATGAATTCCAGAAGGCATGGTTCTTGGAGGCCATCTTTTCAGACTGACTACCACAGAATTAGTGAGAAAGGATGTGTGGGACTGAACCCTTGATGTCTAGGACATTGTCTCACCTCCTGAAATCACCACGTGGTTGGCCTTTGAAAGACATGAAGTCCACAACTTTAGACATGAAGTCCACAACTTTTGGTATCTAAACAAAACTGTCTAATCTCGGATGGTCACGAATACCATTAAATATAATGTAACAAAATGTACAGGAAGAAAATCTCTTCCTTCTCCCCTCCCAGCCCTTATAAGGGTTCTTTATTAGTCAAAACTCACTCTGCTTACAGAAGAACTAGGGGAGGCCATATATTAAGGTTTCATTTTACTAGTAATGAACTAAGGCCAAACTTCCATCAGCAAAGTCCCCAGGGATCCCTCCACAGATAACTAAAAATTCTATAGTCTGGCCACTCAAGATAGCTGTTCTCTTGCTATCTGTCCATCCACCACCGACAAGTGCCTGTTTTATCTGTATCTTATGCACAGGGCTGAGCTTCCTACATACTTGCCCCAGGCCCCAGCTGAAGATTGTTCTCATCAAAGGGGTGGTGAGGGGCCTGCCCTCTTCTGGTTTCCCTGGTAACTGATGAGCCCACCTGAGGTCAATTGCCCCTTAACTGCCCATCTCCCCTTCCCTCGGGGAATGAAGACTGCCGCCATGCTGTCTGCTGCACACTCTGGGGTGTCCTCCAGGACCTTGCTTCAGACATGTAAGCTCCCCCATCCATTAGACCATTGATGTCTGTATCGCTGACTCCAGGCTCTTTCTTCGGCCTTAAAGCTGAGCAAGTGCAGACCTTGGAGCCTGCGGGGCACAGCCAACAAAGGTCAGGAGACGGAGGAAGCTCCCATGAGCGCTGAGATGTCGGGAAATACTAAGCGGGTATAATCCTGGGGTGGCCTACCACTACATCGTTGGGCCCCAAAGTTGTAGGGGTGATCCTACAAGTTAGAGGAAATCCCAGGGTGGCTGTCTGCTGGTCTGTGGGGCCCCCTGGAGATTGGGGCTTGCTGGACGGAGGCTCTCAAGAGTTCTGGAAAACAAAGACCTCTAATGGCTCTGCTGTTGTTTCAAAGTGCACCTTTTATAATTGGTTAAGCTAGCTTTCTCCCCACTCCAGTACTCTTGCCTGGAAAATCCCATGGACGGAGGAGCCTGGTAGTCTGCAGTCCATGGGGTCGCGAAGAGTCTGACACGACTGAGCGACTTCACTTTCACTTTTCACTTTTATGCATTGGAGAAGGAAATGGCAACCCACGCCAGTGTTATTGCCTGGAGAATCCCAGGGACAGTGGAGCCTGGTGGGCTGCCGTCTATGGGGTCGCACAGAGTCGGACAGGACTGAAGTGACTTAGCAGCAGCAAGCTAGCTTTCTAGAAGGAATTGGTACTTCTCTTGTGCCTTTGAGATGTAAATTGTCTACCTGGGCTCTCTGGAATTTGAATCTTCCATGATCTCTAAGAGTAAAGGAGAAAAAATAAGAACTTTTAGGTAAACTCTACAGAAATAATTACCTTTTGTGAATATCTAACACAGTCTGTCCAGATTTTGGGAACTTGAAACTAAACTGGGTTGTTTTAGCTTTTAGAAAATTTTTATTTTATTTATTTATTTATGCCTGCGTTAGGCCTTCAGTGCTACACAGGCTTTCTCTAGTTGAGGTGCCCCAGCTCCTCATTGTGGTGGCTTCTCGTTGCAGAGCTTGCCCGGCGGAAGTGGGATCTTCCCAGACCTGGGATTGAACCATTGTCCCCTGCATTGCAAGGTGGATTTTTAACCACTGGGCCACCAGGGAAGTCCCTAAACTAAATTAAATGAAAAGAATTCATTGACTACATAGATCATTTCAAATAGACTAAAATATTAGAACATTAGTTGCTGAGCAGGTCTCAGTTTACCTACTTTTGCCTGCTTAGGAAAGGAAGACTAAAGCATTAAGTTTTCCAGTCAGGAAATGCTTGGACTGACTGTATTTGTTAGAGATGAAGGTAATTTTAGAGAGAACAATATTATGTTTCAGTGGATGTTCAATTCTAGTTCTGTTTATTGAGGTCTGTATTTATGAAGTTGTGTTAGGTGTACTTTTGCCCTGATGTTCTGGATGGAAAGAAGATTACCTAGTGAAATTGTCACAGAGTATGACTGCTCGTGAAGTGTGACACTGCTTGCTTTAAGTCCGCTGTGTGACAGTGGGTATAAATGATAAAATGCATAGCCTGTAAAGTGTTTCCCCATTAACATACCTCTGAGCCTGTTCAGGAGATCTGATTAATTTCCCCCCAACATGAATGACCAGGAAAATACAAAGGAGACCTAGTACTAGGGGACATGATCTGAACCTGGGATAGGAGCCTGCACGCCAGCATCAAGGGATGTGTATTTTGATCATCAGTGCTTTCTATTGGAAGATTTGCAATCAAAAGGGGAATTGATGGGGAAATCTGCATGTACTGAGGCTATGGGGAAGTCATTCAGGCTTATACGTGGTTTTACTTAAATTTTACTGACCAGAGCAGTCTGTTTTGTGGCCTTTCAGACTTGCACTGTGCATCTGCTTTGGCCACGGAGGAAGGGAATGCATTTGAAAGTCAAAATGGAGTAGCTGTGGTTCAAACATCCAAACTAGAACTAGTCATTGGTCATTGTAGATGTGATTTTAGATATGTTCTTATTAAAAAGTTGAGTTTTCTGAACTGTGTTGCAGACTAGGACAAAAACCAGAGGTAGGTGTGGTATTATCTCAGAATGTGGTTACTGCTTGTATTTTGCTTAATGGTCATCATCTCCCCTGTGTTGTGCCTGTTATATGTCCTACATTTCATCCCTTGTCTGACGGAGAAAGTCTGTTTGTGGCAACACTGGCCTCACAGAGAGATGCCGCTGTCGTGCACATCTATAGTTCCATGAAAAATCGACCGGCCTAATGTGACTATGTGGGGATTGCTGACAATGGGGAAAAAAGACTCACCATCTTCTGGTCTCAATGCTAGTACGTCAGAAGGACCCTCTCGGTAAACGTTACTGTACAGCTGACAGCCTGTTGAGTCCCCCAGCCTGGGCTATGTATGTTGTGTGGAGTGGAATAGGCTGGCTTCTGTCCAGAAGTGCATGGGATTAACTGGTTTTTGTTTGAAAGGACCTACTGGGTTCACCCTTAATGGCCCTCAACATAACATGAGGTGACACATCTATACTGTGTCTGCTGAGTCCTGGTTTGGCCACCAGACTTTCTTTTAAAGTTGGGCTTTCCCTTTCCCATGGGGGCAGCTGTGGGTTTGTGAAAACCAGGAGTGGCCTTACCTTCCTTATAAGTAAACAGGGCATTGCTGCTGTTGACTCCCTTTCCATTGACCTTATGTGCACTTGGCTCCAAAATTTGTCCACATCCTGTCAAATGACTATTCTGAGCGTGCAAGGTCTCTTACTCTTGATACTCTCTGGCTGCTGCTATCTGTGTTGTATTTGTGGTATCTAGTTACAGTGCCGCCTACATACCTAACCCCAGAGATATTGTCAAAGAAGGGCAGACCAAGATTGTAAGGGCCATGCATGATATTCAGTGGGTGGAGTGTATGGTCAGGCCACTCAAGATGGCTATTGTCTTGCTCTCTGTCCACCTCCTGCCCGACAGTGCTGCTTCACCTGTATCTTAAGCACGTGACTGACTTTCCTCCATTGTTGCCCCAGCTGGTGATTGTTCTCATTAAAAGAGCTGTGAGGAATGTGCCATCTACTGATCTCCCTGGTAACTAATGAGTCCACTTTGAGGTCAATTCCTTAAAATTCCCTCCCCCTTCCCCCAATGAAGACTGCTACCTTGTCCTGCCTGCCAGCTGCCATACACACTGGGGTGTCGCTCCAGGACCTTGCTTCAGATATGTAAGCTCCCCCATCCATTAGACCACTGTTGTCTCTGTTCCTGACTCCCGGGCTCCTTCTTCTGTTTTGAAGTTGAGCCAGAAAAGTGCTTGTAGGTCTGTTGGTGTAGCCCAGCACGAGGGGAGTCTTCACATTAAGGTTTCCATTTACCAATCACTTACCTGGATCAGTGAAGTCCCCAGGGATCACTCTGTTGCTAAAGATTCTAAAACACATAGAGTTCAGTTACTTCCTACATGATGTCCCCAGAACTGAGAACAAACCACAGAGAGTTGTCTAGCCAAGAGGTCATGCTAACACTTTGAACAGGAATAGAAAAGTTGAAGCTATATTGAATTCTCATTAGCATTTCTTTGATCAAATGTATATTTTCCTTCTTTTCACAACTTTTTTTTTCAAATGCAAATATGTGCTTAAACATTAGCCACTAAGCTACAACTGGGAGAGCATCCAAGGCATATTTAAATATGCAAATGAGCACCATAGAGAGGCAAAGGTGAACCTTCCCTACTTGGCTCTTCTGTACACAGCAGCAAGCCATGGAAAGTACAATTAAATAGTCTCCCTGAACCCCTCCATCAGAAAGTATGTACTATCAACTGCACTACATGTGGCTGGGCTGCTAAAAGTCTTAGCAAAATGCCACCTGTGTCCTAGAGAGATTCCAAATGGAATACAATTGCAGTTACATTGAATCACTATTAAGGAAAGTTGCCCAAAGTCATGTTCATACACATCAAATACAAAGTTTTGTTTGATATTGGCCTCAGTCATTTCACTCTGTGGATTAGGATTTTCAAAGTAAATATGGATTAGGAATAGAGGAGGATGAGGGCAAAGGCCTATGGGAGTAATCTACACATGCTAAGAGGAAACTGTCCAGGTTAATAAAGAGTGACATTTACTAAAATTGTGAGAGTTTTTTCAAAAATATGAACAAATTCTAATAAAATCATACAGATGCTAATGAGGTGATGCACCAAGTGTTGCTGAGCTCATCAGGAGATGAGGTAATGTGTGTGCTTATTTATTGTGGGTTTATTTACTATGGGTTAAAATGTAAATTGGCACAGTGATTTCTTCAGAGCCAAAAGACAGCATCAACCCCTCCTCCTCTGAACTCCACTCTGCTCCTCCTAATTCTAATTCTCCCCATCCCCTCTTCTTTCTTCTCCTAGCATGATACAAAGAAAATGGCATGGGTTTTTTTTATTTGGAGAAACATAATTTTCAGTCCTAGCTTCTCAGCTTTGTCATGGACCTTTGTCAAGTTAGAGTTAATCCATTTGAGCCCCAATTTTTTTCATCTGTAAAACAGAGCTAATAACACATAATGTTTTGTGAACATTAAAGTTATATGCATTGGTATGACACATAGACAGTATCTAGCTGGGTTCTGTATTGCCAGGTACTACAACAATTTAAAATATCCAGGTGACCAACTCACTCAAATTTCATTGCTGGAGGAGTTCCTGGTCAGCTGAGACCCAATCCTAACTGTTGAGATCTTTCCACTGTGTAGCTCTACCTTCCACTAGGTCTTAGACAAGCTATGGAGTGTGCAGGAGCCTGTCCCCACCTCTTGCTAAAAGTTCCATCACTCCCACTCAACAGTCCATGAAGTCAAAACTAGGCAGTTATTGACTCCTGATCTGACTGGGCCAGAAAAGTATAGACTGCAATTGGATTGTCCTTCTCAGCCATAGCTTCATGTTACAGATGTCCCCGTTTGTGGTGGTGGAGTGCTTGAATCTGTAATGTTGCCTGCCAGGGTTTCAGAATTTCCATAAACCAGTGACCTCTCTGTTCATTATTCTTCTCTTTCCAAATGTATTTTTTTTTAAATTATGTCTTTCTATCCTTGCTCACTATATCCTGGAGATAAGGAAAGGGCATAACATTTATATTTTAATCCACAGATCAGGGCCAGAAATTGGGCACTGGTGCCATTCCACAGAAGTCCTCAGCTGACACCCATCCGGAACTGTGAAGTTGAGATGGTTCTTTAGAGTTGTCCCATGTTTATGACAAGATTGCCAGTCTTCTGTACTCTGGTATAGCTTCTCAGATTCTCAGGTTCAAAATGAACAAAATAAGGATGATAATGCCTACTTCAAAGGCTTGTCACTGGAGATCAACTGAGAATGGTTTTAGAGGTAGGATTATGAGTAATTTTTCTCCTCTGCATGCTTGCCAATGCCTTAAATATTTTTCTAAGATCACGTGTGCAGTTACATTTTTTTTCAAACCTGTGAAAACACCATTTAGGGTATATTAGATGTTCTAGTTAATATAAGGCTATATTATTTAGTTCTATACCTGGATGACTAAGTAGAAAGTGTTTTTGAGCTATGGATTTGATGAGGCCTTAATTCTCTTTTATTTAGAAGTTAATCACTACAGAATAATCATTACATAGTGATTAACTTCTAAATAAAGGAGAAATAAGAGAGCAAATTCATAGCTCAATGCTATATGCAGATTGGGAATCAGCCACATCAATGTTCAGTATACAAGAAGCTGATAATTATATTGGGTGGATGAGATCTGCTTTATCATGTACAAGATTCTTGCTACCATTTAAGAGAAGAAATCTGAATACTCTAAATGCAGACAATTTATCATTGTTCTGATTCACAGCAACCTAGGAACTCTTATCTACTTTCCTATTTAACATTTGCTAAACAAACACTTAGAAGGCTCTGAATTGTTGCCCTGCACTATTTTCTCTATTGTTTCCCTTCTGATACAAAGAATGACAGTGTTCTTTTAATAGCAGTCTTTCTTTTAAATGCATTTTAAGCTCATTCATTCCACAAACATTTAATGAGTTTTTTACATAACCAAAGCATTTGAAAATTCAATCTTAAATAAAAATGTACTCACTGACCTTTAAAAATCTTAGGATGTATGAGAAAAATTATATGTTCATTAACAAGATGAATACTGTGAAAATGATCAATTTAAACCAGTGTTAGCAACAAAAGACAACATTAAGTGCCATTTGACAGGGGACTTGAGGCCAACATTCGAGATGTGTATGGGGAATCACAGACAGTGGGTCAAAGTATAATTTTCAAAATGTCAAAAACATAACCTCCGTACAAATGCAGAATGAGTATGTATCAAAAATTTAAATCATTAATGAGAGAACCAGCAGGATGGTAAAAATGGTTCAAAGGAGATTTATATAGACAGTAAGTCCAAGGCACCATGAAATGAATTTCCTAGTAGATGAAAAATTAATATCCTACAGAGTAATAAAACTATATCTTTTGAAGTAGCCTTTCCTCCTAAATAGATATTTATAAGTTAACATATAACTTCAGAATCTGGGCCCTGATCAGTAGTAAACAGTGAATCAAACAAAGGTCCATCCTCTAGAAAATGAAATAATCGTTGGGTAGGGCTATCAGGCAATGCTTCACTCTGACATCAAAATGACATGCACTCATTCTTTTTTATTTCTATGTTTTGTATAATTTTCCTTAACAAGGATAAATAGCATGTAGATGGCCACAGAGGTAGAGTTTCAGAGAACAGCACACATAAAAGGGGTTAGCAGACTTTTTCTGTTGACAGCCAGATAGTAAATATTTGGGGCTTTGAGGGGGCCATATGATCTCTGCTATAGCTACTCATCTCTATCATTTTCTTTAAAAAATATTGATTTATTTATTTGGCTGTGTCAGGTCTTACTTGCGGCATGTAGGACCATATTTCCCTGACCAGGGATCAAACCCAGGCCCCCTGCATTGGAAGTGCAGAATCTTAGCCACACTGGACCACCAGGGAAGTCCCTCATCTCTATCACTGAAGCATACAACAGCCATAGATGATAAGGAAACAAATGAGTGTGACTGTGTTACCATAAAACTTATTTTATGAATGCTGAATTTCCTACAACTTGTACATGGCACAAAATATTCTACTTTTTGGATTTTTTTCCTAACCACTTAGTAATGTAAAAGCCTCTCTGTGGGCCACAGGAAAACAGGTGGTGGGTTAGATTTGCTCTTCGTGTCATAGTTTGCTGACTACATGAGAAAGTGACTAACTATTTTACATCAGTGGCAAATAAGACAGCAAAGTGGTTGGGGGTCAGAAAAATGTATGTTCTTAATTCCTCTTCTCAGACACAGAGAGAGATAAGGAATCAATCTGAGCCTTGGTGGAAGTGAAAGTGTTAGTCGCTCAGTCATGTCTGACTCTTTGTGACCCCACCAGGCTTCTCTGTTCATGGGATTTTCCAGGCAAGAATACTGGAGTGGGTTGTTATTCCCTTCTCCAAGGGATATTCCTGATCCAGGGATCGAACCCTAGTCTCCTGCATTGCAGGCAGATTCTTTACCGTCGGAGCCACCGGGGTTTGCTAAATGATACTGCGGTGTTTTCATCAGGTTAATATGCAAGAAATGCTTTAGATGAGGTGCAGGAGGCAGAAACCAGAGATAGAAGAACGAGGTAGGAATTTTTCACTGGTTCATCTTGAGTAGATAATCATATGGTTCAGAGTCTGGCCAAAGAAAAATTTCTCGACACCTCAGATATATGGGGTGGGAGAGGCCAACTATTAAAAGCTTATGCAGAAGATTCAAGCCAGGGACACTGGGGAATGATGATTTCCTTGTCAAAAGAGGAGCATAGTGACTATGTTAGCTGTAAATTAGCTGTGCTGGACGTAGCCATGGAATTTCGGCTGTAGAAATCAACCAGAGAGTTGGAAAGGCTCGAATGAATTGGGAGAGACAGTACTTGCCCACGAGTGAAAATTTGAGAAAGTTTTTCATGGAAGGGAGGTTGAGGGGACAAGTGAATGGCTGGAATGTCCAAAAAAATACATAGCCAGAAAATCCAACTAAAGACAGAAGCTGATGTATGTAGTCGGGGAATAGGAGTAGAAGGTGGCTTAATGGAATTCAGGAAGAAAACCCTGTTCAAAGATAAAAAATATATAAAATCTGGAAAATTAGGACTATTTAGAATTTCAAAAGTCAGATTCTTCATTCATTCTGAGGGGAAATGAAACCTAAGAGACTAAAGTTCACAAATTATCATTTATGGATGCTTGTTGATTTTGCTTTTGTTTAATTTTTTCAGTAATTAGAGATTGGAATTTAGCAAATAAATTTCTAAATTGGCAGAATATCAAATACAAGCTAATACAGACTTTAGAAAGAGCATTCTGTGGTGTCTCTGAAAGTGGCATTAAAGCATGGAAAGAAATAAAGCACCTGAGTTATAATTCTGACTGGTTCTCTAATTGTGTAAACTTTCTTTTTTAAAAATTTCTCTTTTTTTATTTTTTCCCAATTATTTTTATTATTTGTGTAAACTTTCCAATAGTGTTCAACAGCTTAGGACCTTAGTCTCTGTGTGTGCATTATGAGATATCTCTAAAATTCCTTGCAGGTATAAAATTCAGTGATTCTCTTTTGCTCCTCTTATATATAAAAATAATCCTGTATAATCCTGAAAGGGGACAGTGAAAAACTGCATAACAACTCTGGATCCCAAACGCTGAATCCCCAAGGAGTTATGTGGAAATAGTAATGGAGACTTTGAGGTTTTTTTTAAAAAAAATATTCTAATGGACTTCATTATTTTAAAATCTAAAAAAAAATAGAAAATAGTACCTGTTTCTACAAGACTGTTTGAAAGACTAATGGAAACAGTAATATGCTTTGTTTGGTGCTGAAATCTTATTAATTTGGGGGTGGAATATTTTCCTGTGGCTCAGAAGCTCCATCTGACAATGAGTCTTTAAATTCGTTAACATACATGAACCGTGAACTTCCAGATGTTCAAGCTGGATTTAGAAAAGGCAGACGAACCAGAGATCAAATTGCCAACATCTGCTGGATCATCGAAAAAGCAAGAGACTTCCAAAAAACATCTATTTTTGCTTTATTGACTACGCCAAAGCCTTTGACTATGTGGATCACAACAAATTGTGGAAAATTCTTAAAGGGATGGGCATACCAGACCACCTGACCTGCCTCCTAAGAAATCTGTATGCAGGTCAAGAAGCAACAGTTAGAACTGGACATGGAACAACAGACTAGTTCCAGATCGGGAAAGGAGTACATCAGGCTATATATTGTCACCCTGCTTATTTGACTTATATGCAGAGTACATCATGCTAAATGCTGGGCTGGATGAAGCACAAGCTGGAATCAAGATTGCTGGGAGAAATATCAATAACCTCAGAGACACAGATGATACAACCCTTATGAGAGAAAGTGAAGAGGAACTAAAGAGCTTCTTGATGGAGGTGAAAGAGGATAGTGAAAAAGTTGGCTTAAAGATCAACATTTAGAAAACTACATGCCATTCGGTCCCATCACTTCATGGCAAATAGATGGGAAAACAATGGAAACAGTGAGAGACTTTATTTTGGGGGGCTCCAAAATCACTGCAGATGGTGACTGCAGCCATGAAATTAAAAGATGCTTGCTACTTGGAAGAAAGGCTATGACCAGCCTGGACAGCGTGTTGAAAAGCAGAGACATTACTTTACCAGCAAAGGTCTGTCTAGCCAAGGCTATGGTTTTTCCAGTAGTCATGTATGGATGTGAGAGTTTGACTATAAAGAAAGCTGAGCCCCAAAGAATTGATGCTTTTGAACTGTGGTATTGGAGAAGACTCTCAAGAGTCCCTTGGACTGCAAGGAGATCCAACCAGTCCACCCTAAAGGAGATCAGTCCTGAATCTTCATTGGAAGAACTGATATTGTAGCTGAAACTCCAGTACTTTGGCCACGTGATGAAAAGAACCAACTCATTGGAAAAGACCCTGATGCTGGGAAAGATTGAAGGCAGGAGGAAAAGGGGACAACAGAGGATGAAATGGTTGGATGGCATCACTGACAGGATGGACATGGGTTTGGGTGAACTCCGGGAGTTGGTGATGGACAGGGAGGCCTGGTGTGCTGTAGTCCGTGGGGTCGCAAAGAGTTGGACATGACTGAGCAATTGAACTGAACATCCAAAAATAATTAAAGGGGCCCTTTGTGAAAATTTTGGAAATGACTGATCCAAATGGATCCAGATGGAATTACTGCAACAATACTGATGCCTACTGACCAGGTTGACACAGCCTGACATTGGCAACAATTCCAACCTAAGGTAAAATGTCATTGACTCTCAGAAGATGGGGGAACTCCACAGCTGTGGTTTGCTTCTGTTGAAAGGCATACTTACACACCCAGTTTACCAGCTGTCAGATAAGAGAGGGGCTTCCCAGGTGGCACTAATGGTAAAGAACCCACCTGCCAATGCAGGAGGCATAAGAGACATGGGTTCAATCCCTGGGTCAGGAAGATCCCCTGGAGGAGGGCATGGCAACCCACTCCAGTATTCTTGCCTGGAGAATCCCATGGATGGAGGAGCCTGGTGAGCTATAGTCCATAGGGTCACAAAGAGTCAGATGCACTGAAGTGATTTAGCACACACACACACACATACACACACACACACAGATGAGAGAGAGCGCAATGTCCTGGATGTGCACAAGGTATTAAGAGAAGTTTCTGATCACCACTGGATACAAAGGGAGATAGGACTACATGGTGGCTGCTCTATAATAAAATAAGTCACAATAAAGTTAATTTGGAGCACATTTTTCCTTTTTGCAAGGAACTTCTACATGTATTATGTTGTTTAATTCAGTTTAACCAACAATAACTTGATGAATCAAAAAGAAGATATTTTTGTTTTTATAAGCTGAGGCTCAACAAGGTAAAGGGTTTGCTTAAGATATCACAAGTGGTAATCTTGAAGCTGGAATGTGTTAGCATTCTTATGTGACATCAGTGCTGTGTAACAAATACCACAAAACTGTAGCAGCATGCAAAAATGGGTATTTATTGCTCATGCATCTGGGCAATCAGTTAGGCACTTCTGTTGGTCTTGGCTGGATTCACTCTCCCGCCTAGGGTTTGGCTCATTGGTCTCTGATCTACAATGGCCTTGGCTTGAATGACTGGAGAAACTTCATTATGCCAGCATCCTTCATCTACCAGCTCATAAGCCTGGATGCCCTCTGGGCAATGGCAGAACATGGCCATGAGCAGAGACACACAAGCACTTTCCCAAGCCTCTGACCTCATCTCACTGTCCAAAGCATATCACATATTCAGAGTAAAAAACCAGAATCAAAAGGAAGGCAGGGATGAATATGTGTGCCCACTAATATTTACCACTTGGAATATTAACCTATGGTTTTCTGCTTCTATTCTATTGTGTTCTGTTCTACTCTTTTCTGCTCTAATCATGGAGTCTCTTTTTCCTTTTCTAATGTCTATATCACTCCTAAACTGAAGCACAGTTTCAAAGGAAATAGCTGGGCCTTAAAGAATGAATATGATTTCTACTCAGATATATTGGGCTTCCCTGGTGGCTCAGATGATAAAGAATCTGCCTGCAATACAGGAGACCTGAGTTTGATCCCTGGGTCAGGAAGATCCTCTGAAGAAGGGAATGACAACCTACTCTAGTATTCTTACCCAGAGAATCCCATGGACAGAGGAACCTGGTGAGCTACAGTCCAGGGGGTCGCAAAGAGTTGGATGAGACTAAGTACTCATTATACTCATTCACTTACAAGTATTTATTGCCTACTGTATGCTAGTTACTATACTGAGAAGCTTGTCATTTATATGTGAAGAGTAAAGTCACCTCGGCATTCTTTTTTTAAGATTTTTTTGATATGGACCATTTTTAAAGTATTGAATTTGTTACAATGTTGCTCCTGTTTTATATTTTGTTTTTTTGGCCACGAGGCATGTGGGATCTTAGTTCCCCAACCAGGGATTGAACCCTCACCCCCTGCTCTGAAAGGTGAAGTCTCAACCCCTGGACCGCCAAGGAAGTCAAATCATATTAGTATAAAATGTCTTCTATTTAAGCTTTCCTTTCTATTTAAATCTCCCATACAGATACCAGCACCTGAGAAATACAGGGGAAAGCAGGTTGCAGTGCAGTTCAACAGTTCTGCTCAATTATCTCACACAGCTCCTGCAGTAGCTGCTGCATTCTTCACAGTCTTACACACCAAATGCACCTTCAGTTCCTTTCTCTCCTCCCAGACCTGACCCTACTCATGAAGAGTCAGCAGTTCTTTACCTGCTGTAGCACGCCTGCAACTACCTCAAATTTCAAAATTCAGTTCAGTTGTTCAGTCATGTCCGACTCTTTGCGACCCCATGGACTGCAGCAGGCCAGGCTCCCCTGTCCATCACCAACTCCCAGAGCTTGCTCAAACTCATGCCCTTCGAGTCGGTGATGCCATCCAACCATCTCATATTGAACAGGTCAGAAAAAGCAGGGCCATTTCTCCCCAGGCTCTCAGATAGGATGCCATATGTATTGACATTTTAGAGCTGGAAGTGACAAAGGATCTTTTAGTTCAGCCATCTTCAAAATCCTTATTTTTCTTTATCGGGTTGGCCCCAAAAGTATTTTCATTAGAAAGCAATGGAATTCCCTCTTCAAATTTCCCAAGGAAATCTTGGGTAAGGTCCGTGACTCCAAAGAGATGGAAGCAGACTTTTCTGGTTAAATACAGAGTATTCAGAGTCCCACCAACTCAGCTTGGACCAAGATAAAACTAATGGAAACATTGTGAAAGAAAGCAAAATGTCCTTACATAAACTGTGCCCATTTTGAAGATTGAGTGCTTTTTTCCTTCTGTAGCACCAAGAGGTGCTAATTTATGGCATATATGTTGCCACCCCACTCCCTGTCCCTATGCAGGCATGACTAATAAAGTATAGCACTCTTTCCTACTAAACCTGAATTTCACATCAGAGTTCTTGTAAATAAAGAACTCCAAAATGTCACTATTTGTTAGTATGCTTTTGAGTTTGCACTGAAGATAAAACCTATTTGCAGTTCCTGTGAGACCTTCTATTTACAGACACACACACACACAGACACACACACATGTATATCTTCTTTCTGCACACATTACTTGCCCTATCTTTAATACTGATGTTCCCTGGCTATCCACTCACGTGAACAAGCTATGAACTCTGTAGAGTTGAACTACATAATTACAGCCAGCTCTTAGAATCTCAACTGCCTCCCTCACCCAGGCGGAATAAGTCTTAAGCAAACAGCCTGTCCACACTCCTGCAACTGTGATGAAACAAATACTGGTAGATGTGTGGGTGTTTGAAGAGTCCCCCAAAGCCAGACCCTGGAGAGACCTTCATTAGTTTATAATAGTCAGAGGCTGATTGATGGGACATTATTCCCTCTATTAGGGCACAAGCCATTTTTTAAAGTGAGAAATGACATTTATATTGGATTGGCCAAAAAGTTTGTTTGTATTTTTCCATAGCAGCATATGGAAAAACACAAGCAAACTTTTTGGCCAGCCTGGTATATCTAAACAGTTTACTACTTTCCACCAATCCAAAACATATTTATACCCCTCCTTCACTAAACTAGTCTGACCTGAAAGAGTTAGAAAAGGTGAACAGCATCTTAGTGCATTTAAGGTCTGGATGTTATCTTTAAGAGATCTTTGTTTTCATGAATCAGTTTCCCCCCACCTTGCCTGCTTAGTCTTTGGAGTGAGTTAGATCAGGGTCCACCTCTCAGCTCTGCCTCTTGCTTGCTATGGAATCAAACATGGTTTCTTACTTGGAATATCTCCAAGTTCTGTTAGCCCAAAGTTACTGTATAGAAGACATACCAGTGTGGTATTTCAGTGTCCCTAAAGTCAAGAACCTGAGGCTCCAGTAGCTGCCCTGTGATTTAAAGACCCCTGTGAATTTCAGTGTCTTCATTTGTCCAAGACAGTAAGGTTTGTATTCTGTGAGGCAGCCATTGGAGATACACCAGTCAGATTTTCCATCAAGAGAAATCTTTTCATTAAGCTACAAACCATGCAGATCTTCCTGTTTGCCTTCTTTTGATCTGAGGCCAGAAATTCCTGAGAAGCCTAAGCCAGGGACTGCGCATGGCAGGGGCGCAAAATCCTGACATTTCTTCTTTAATGGGCAACCTTGGCTCCAGAGCTCCCAGCTGGATTGGCTGAGACTTAGAGCTGGGTTGTGGTCACGTGGTCATGATTGTGACCAATGCCGTTCTTTTCTTTTCACAAGTGTCAGATCTGACAGATAATTTGAAAGTTTTCTTTGTCCATTCTGTCTTCCCTGCTCCTTCATCATTCACTGGTATTATCCTCTTTCTTCCTTCAAGAAACCACTTGCACTCCTAACTCCATTTCAGTGCTTGATCCTTGATTAACCCAAGCAGCACACACATTGAGATCTATTAATGTTTTAACAAATAAGATTGTGTTAAAAATGATTCTGTTTTCTCTTTCCTTTACCACTCTAGCTTTAGACTTGGGTAGGGTGAATGGGATGCTTAGGAGACCATATGTGTTGGTTTGACTGGAACAGTGCCAACTGATCCCTTTTGTCCAGATGTCCCTTCTGACCTAACATTTGCTACTATAAAACCTGTTTGGGAGACCATGCATTGTGGTCTCCCTAGTGATACATCTTTCATTTCTTCCATTTCTAAAATTTTAAATGCTCCTATATATTTCCAGAAGAGCTCAATATATCCATCAATTTGATGATGTTCTATCCATTCATGTAGTCATTTAATTCTAGAAATATTTACTGAGTTTAATTCAGTACAATATTATAGACTGTAGGACTTGGATAAAAGATAGTAAATACTTGAGTGACATTTTAGATCAAGTTGTTGTATTTTATTGGCTAAAACACTAATTTGAAAGATCGATTTTTCCTTGATTTTCTATTTCACAAAGAGCATTTGGAATGGCTAGTCTACCATGACAGATCCTTCCTCCACTGGGGAAATAACATGCATCCCTTGGGAAAACTTCTCTGGGCAGCTGCGACCATAGTGCAGGTTGCTGACTTCAGCTAGATTATATTCGACAGATTGAAAGCTCACAGGGGCCTGAAGTAAACCAGAAAACATTTGTCTTTCTTAGGAGAATTGGAAGGATTTTAGTTGGCTGTGCTGTTTTTTTCACTTATACATGTTTTAATGGTACAGTTCCGTACTACAGAAGTTACGTTGCCGGGTGATGAGCTACTATATGTTAAAGCATTACAGATTCTTCACATTATTCATAATTTTAGCGCAAATTCATTAAATACCTTTCCTAGAATATTTGCTTCTTTATATAAGTTGAGAGACACTCGGGATTTCCCCATATTTCTAGTGGTTTAAGAAAGCCTCCTTATGTCCACTCCTCCACAAATCCCCATTTGCCCTTCCCATGGCAAAATCTGGGCTTCCCTGGTGACTCAGATGGTAAAGAATCTGCCTGCAATGCAGGTAGACATGAGTTCAATTCCTGGGTCGGAAAGATCCCCTGGAGAAGGGAATGGTTACCCACTCCCGTATGCTTGCCTGGAGAATTCCTTGGACAGAGGAGCCTGGCTGGTTACAGTCCATGGGGTCGCAAAATGTCAGACATGTTTGAGTGACTAACACTTTCACTTTGGCAAAATCTAATAAGCAGGGTTAAAGTGGGATATCACAGGGTACACTCACTTTTTATTAAAGTTTAGTTTATGTACAATATTATGTTAGTTTCAGATATATAACATAATGATTTGACATTTAAATAAATTAAAAAATAGTCACAATGATAAGTCTGGTAACCATCTGTCGCCATACAAAGTTGTGACAGTATTCTTGACTACGTTCCTTATGCTGTATATTACATCCCTATGACTTAATTTATTTTTATAACTGGAAGTCTGTAGTCTTAATCCATGTCACCTAAGGGAATACTCATTTTTAACACAATGGAACAATTGTTTCTGAAGTCAGCATCTACTTTGCATTCTAAGAGCTAGCTTGGCTAGATTCTACTTCAGCTGAAAGACTGGAAAAAAATGATACATGTCAAAAGATGAATAACCTAAAGATTGGTTACTCCAGAGACTAATTACATCTCTAATTATTCCCTACATTTAAATTCTCTCTTTAAATCAAGAAATGCTTGCAACTAACATAGTTGTATACTCAATTCTGTTTTGTTGTTGTTTATGCTATTCATTGGCCTCAGACAATTCTGAATTTCCACTTAGGGCACAAAACTTAGGTCTTGGTGTTTATTGTATAAAGGAAGACATTTTAAAAGATTTTTAATATTACAAGGTGCCATGGTAGATTATCACTTAAGTCTTTCAAGCAGTTGCCTTAAACTTCATACAAATATCACTTTGATTATGAACAAAGTTTGAATTGTTCCACAGCATATAAGGTATGAATAAGGTTACAGTTAATCATTTTCCCCAAGTTAACTAAAATCAGCTCCAATCCCTACCTATAAGTCCTGCATCACTCTTTTGGGAGGACATCTCTTCACCTCCTCTACAAAGTCATTGTTCAAGTCAGAAAAGTAGAAATCATTGTAGATGTTTCTAGCCAGAAGACATTTTTTTGAAATATTTTTTTTGATGTGGACCAGTGGAAGCAGTGTCAGACTTTACTTTTTTGGGCTCCAAAATCACTGCAGATGGTGATTGAAGCCATGAAATTAAAAGACGCTTACTCCTTGGAAGGAAAGTTATGACCAACCTAGATAGCATATTAAAAAGTGGAGACATTACTTTGCCAACAAAGGTCCATCTAGTCGAGGCTATGGTTTTTCTAGTGGTCATGTATGGATGTGAGAGTTGGACTGTGAAGAACGCTGAGTGCTGAAAAATTGATGCCTTTGAACTGTGGTGTTGGAGAAGATTTTTGAGAGTCCCTTGGACTGCAAGGAGATCCAACCAGTCCATCCTAAATGAGATCAGTCCTGGGTGTTCATTGGAAGGACTGGTGCTGAAGCTGAAACTCCAATACTTTGGCTACCTCATGCTAAGAGTTGACTCATTGGAAAAGACCCTGATGCTAGGAGGGATTGTAGGCAGGAGAAGGGGACGACAGAGGATGAGATGGCTGGATGGCATCACCGGCTCGATGGACGTGAGTTTGAGTAAACTCCAGGAGTTTGTGATGGACAGGGAGGTCTGGCGTGCTGCAATTCATGGGGTCGCAAAGAGTCGGACACGACTGAGCAACTGAACTGAACTGGGTCTTTCAGAAGTCTTTATTGAATTTGTTACAATATTGCTTCTGTTTTATGTTTTGGTTTTTTGACCAAGAGGCATTTGAATCTTAGCTCACAGACCAGGGATCGAACTCACACCCCCTGCACTGGAAGGCAAAGTCTTAACCACTGGACCATCAGGGAAGTCCCCAGAAGGGATTTTTGATACAGGGAGACAGAGGCTTCCACAGACTTTGTACTGCTACTGGCATGAACGAAGCAGAAAATGCAGGGATCAGAGAGGACTGTCACTCATCACCTCAAGTGTCTATAGGAGCCATATGACTCCCAGAGATGCTTGGAAGAGGCTGAGAAGTGTCAAAACCCTGTCTGTTTCAGCCCAGCCCTTGCCTACAACTTCTAAAGGAGAAGGAATGGATTTTTCTTTTATTACATTTTCCAAATTTCACACAAGACCCTTTCCATGGTGTCTTCTAAGCTAAAGACTTGCTCTTAAGGGGATCCTGAAAATATACTTCTGGGATTTTTGTTTCTGGGGTGACATAGAAGGGCAAAAAGGATACAGATTCCGGGGATACAACATCTGACATCATATTGCCACCCTGGAGGGCACACATAGCCCCAATAAGACAGCCTCCCATGTTTCTTATCACGATAGCCCATGGTTCTTAGTCCATGACTGTTTCCACTGCTCTTATGTTTTGCTGTGGCTTGTAGCTGCAGACAAGCAATCCCATTTACATGCCCATTTTTCTTTAGATTTAGAGACCTTGGTCCAAGTCCCTCTGCAAGTGAACAAGATCATCCCAATGAGGCTCTCTCTTTATAAAGAGTTCTCCCCTGGCTAAGCTCAGCATTGGTCCACCTTGCAGGCTCCCTGGGCTGTGAAGTTAGGCTCCACCCTACTAACCGAGTCGTCACCATCACCTGCTGCACCATCACACTCCATCCCCACCATCCACTACCCAGAACATCCACGGTTTTCCCTTTGTCCCAATTGTGGGGTTATATCTAACATAGTTTAGAAAAAATTTTAAGCACAAAGATTTGTTCTGACTGCTTTTTCAATAGTAATGCTTACTTGCATCCATGGGCCTCTCTATGCCATCTCAACAGAAAACTCAGTTATAAGGTAGACTTCTTTTGCCACCCACATGAAAATATCTCCTTCAGAGCCCTGAAACCCAAAACCTGATTAGCCTCCAGTAGAGGAAAGGGAACCCCAAACCTTAGGGAGAGAAACACCCGAATGGCTTCCTAGTGGAGTAAAAATCACTTTTCATTCTTTCCCAGTGAATATCCAGCAGGGAGAGCTTGGTGCTGTTTCTCTTTAGGTCACCCTGTCACATCAAATTTGCAACAAATCAACCTGCCATGCTTGCTAGAGGACTGTCTTTTCCCATAGATGCTGAAGTGAAAAGCTCTTCTCTCGGGAAATCATTGTGGATCTAGGGCTGTGTCTGTCTCCCCGGAACTTAACTGCTGTTAAATGAGGATGGATTCTTACTCTATGCTTGTCTCTTCAAGGAGAAATCAAACCTCAGGGATCCCCATTATATGACTATGTGAGGAGACCTAGTGATGCTTTTAGATGCAGGTAGGGAGGGGTAGTCACACTAGATTTGGAGGATGGGAAAGAGCAGGAATTCTTACACAAGGGATGTGGAGGCACCAATGAGGGAGAGAGTAAGGGAGTGAGTGAGCCAGCTATAGGGAGTTGATGGGCATGGAAGACAAAATGCTTAGGGCAACTGAGCTGAGTAAGAGGCTGCAGAGCATCCATGTATGAAGAATTAGAATCCTGAAAGGTACATATTCATACCTGACCAATAGGGAGAGAGAGAAAAGAAGAATTCAGGATCTGAAACTTAACTGATTGTAGAAGTGGAGCAGGTGCAAAGTCTTGAGATGAAGCCCAGACTTGAAGCTAAGCAGGTGGAACTCAGAGGGTCTAATGCCAACCTATGGGATATCCTTACAGATAAATGCCATAGTGGAAAATCACAGAACAGGCCAAGTGCAGAAATATACAAAAGTAAGTAGGTAACACCCATCCAGAAAGTCCACTAGTAGAAAAGGGGACTCCTTTGGGATTTCCCTGGAGGTCCAGTGGATAAGACTTCATGCTTTAAAAAAAAAAAAAGATTCCATACTTCCACTGTAGGAGGGATGGTTCGATCCCTAGTCAGGAAACTAAGATCCCAGATGCCATGGCACAACCAAAAAGCAAAAGAAAGTAGGACTCCAACTGCTTGGTTGGGGTTCAGATGGATATCATAATCTCCAAGAAGAGAGGGCAGGCATAACCAAGACAGAAAGCCATGCCTAGATGATTATGGTATAGGGCAGATTACTGGTTCAAAGACTCATGTCATAATTTATTCACTACTAGAAGAGCACAAAGTGTCCTAAAAATAAAAAAGAGTTTCAGTTGTGAGAGTCAGGAATAAAACCATAATTGAAATGACAAAATTAATAATATAATAACTAGTTATTATATAATAACTAATAATAATAATGATAATATAATAACTGTAGACATATTACCATGTTCCAAGAACCCTGCTTTGTCTTTTTCATACTATTTCCTTTAATCATTATAACTACGAGTGACATAGGTATTTCATCTGATTTAACAGATTGAGGAAATCGAGCTTGATTTCCCTCTGTCATTGCAGTGACCAAGAATATTTTCCAAAGATGGCTGCAGCATGGTTTTCTGCAATGTCACTTTACCCCTCCCCCATTAAAAAGAGTCCATTTCTCCACTCCCTTGACCTGGGCATAGAATATGGCAGAAGTGATGCTGTCCCACTTCAGAATTCAGTTCTTAACTGGCCTAGCAATTTCCACTTACAGCCTCTTGGAGTGTATACTCCTGGGAATGCTCCATCGCAGAACACAACTGCTGTGCTGCAGGGAGCCTAAGGCACATGGGAAAAGTCACATGTAGCCCAATTGACAGCTCTAGCTAGGTGCTTGCTGACATCTAGAATCAACTGTCAGGATTTAGAGCGGGCTGTTGTGGCCATCCAGTCTAATTGAGCCTTTCGATGACTAGCCTCAGCTCCCATTTGTATGACTGAACTGCATGAGAACTGTCCAGATGAGCCCAGAATCATGTGAACTAACAATATACTATTCTTTCTAGCCACTAAGGTTTGGAATAATTTGTTATGTAGTAAAAGATGAGACCGCAACACAAGGTAAAATGTGATCCTAGCTATTGAGAATGAGCCTGGACATGAGGGTTGGATGTTGGGGTGGGGGATGGAGGAGAGGGGAGACTGAAAAGTAACTACATGATACCTCAGTTACTTTTAAGTTTGGAGTGGACGATGAGTAAGGTAATTAACCAGCAATTTTGTACCCGTTACTTAGCTTCACTGTGATGTTGTCCTGTTAGTTGTCTATGCACATAAAAAATTACTATGAACTTAACCACTTAAAACACATATAATCTCACAGTTTCCATGCATCAGGAATCTGGACAGAATTTAGCTGGATCCTTTACTCAGAGTCTTGCAAGCCTACAACCAAGGTGTTGGCCAGACTGTTCTCATCTGGAGCTTGGCAGCCTCTTCCTGGCTCACCTGGTTGTTGGCAGAATTCAATTCCATGTGACTGTAGGGCTGTGGTTCTTAGCTTCTAGAGGCCACTTGCAGTGCCCTGCCACATGGCACTCTCCAGGAACTCACTTCTTCACACCCAGTGGGAGGGTATCTCTAGGGCATGCTAGCAACAGAGATAGACGGATAGATGGCTGGCTGGATGGCTAGATAAGATAGATGGAAAGAAAATGTTTATATAAAAATAACATAACCATGGAAGTGACACCCTTTACCTTTGCCATATTTCATTTTCTTTTGGCCATGCCACACAGCTTCTGGGATCTAAATTCCACAACCAGAGATCGAACCCTTGCCCCCTGAAGTGGAGTATTAATCACTGGTCTGCCAGGGAAGTCCCCACCTTTGCCACATTCTATTTATGAGAAGTAACTTAAAGGGTCTGGGTCTGCCTACACTCAAGGGAGGAGATTACTCATGATCCCAACACTGGGATCACTTGAGGATCTGTCACCAACAGTTTCTCTTCCTTAATATATTCAGTACTCAATATTCATTCATCTACTCATCCATCCATTCATTCATTCATTCTCTAGACATGCTCCCTTAGAACCTTGGCATTTACTTTTCCCTCTATCTGGAACACTTCCACAGAAATTTACACACCTCTTTCTTTTTTTTTTTTTTTTTTGATTTATCCCTTAGTCTGTCTATACTTTTTTTTTTTTTAATTTTTTTATTAGTTGGAGGCTAATTACTTCACAATTTCAGTGGTTTTGTCATACATTGATATGAATCAGCCATAGATTTACACTTATTCCCCATCCCGATTCCCCTCCCTCTCCTCTCCACCCGATTCCTCTGGGTCTTCCCAGTGCCCAGGCCGGGCACTTGTCTCATGCATCCCACCTGGGCTGGTGATGCTGTTTCACCATAGATAGTATATACATGCTGTTCTTTTGAAACATCCCCCCTCACCTTCTCCCACAGAGTTCAAAAGTCTGTTCTGTATTTCTGTGTCTCTTTTTTCTGTTTTGCATATAGGGTTATCGTTACCATCCTTCTAAATTCCATATATATGTGTTAGTATGCTGTAATGTTCTTTATCTTTCTGGCTTACTTCACTCTGTATAAGGGGCTCCAGTTTCATCCATCTCATTAGGACTGGTTCAAATGAATTCTTTTTGACGGCTGAGTAAAATTCCATGTACACACCTCTTTCTTTCTTCAGGTTTTTGTTCAACTGCCACCTTATTTGTGAAGGATTTCCTAGACCAGCCTGTCCACAACAGCTGATCTTGGGCCCTCTTATCCTGCTTTATTTTTCTCAATAACTCTTACAAAAATTTGATACATACATATTTACAGTTTTGTTTCTCCCAACACAGTTTATTCACTACTGAAATCCCAAAACCTGAAACCATGCCTAGACATAGCTGGAACTCAGTAAATATTTGCTAAACGAATGAGTGAATGAATGAATAAACAAGTGACCTACATATGTGAAAGATGGTGCTAATTGCTTTAGGGACCTGAATAGTTTGAGCTATGAAAGAAAGAGTTTGCTAGGAGAGTACCAAAGATTTTAGAACAAAAAGACATTTAAAAATCAAAACCAATCTGGAGCAACTTAAAGGAGGCATCAGAAATTTCTGAAATTCCCAGAGAAAGCACAAATTAAAACTGAGACAGCTGGAATTAGTGTTTGACTGAAGACAGGCTCTCAGAAAATTACAACTGTCTCAAAACAAAAATGGAAAACAAATCATTTCGACAGCAGTGGTTTCAAGATTCACTGTTCTCAGAGGCTGAGTTATTAAGAAGACCACTAATTTTGGCAGTATTAAGAAGTGCTTTACCTGAGGGCTGGTGTGGTATGCTAGTTTTAATTGTTCCAGTGGATAAGGTAGCTTCTTGTAGATGCCACTTGACAGGTCCTGGATCATCTTAAGATGTTTTCTAGAGCTGTGTATGATGTTGCAGGTGTGAGTATTGTTCCAATGAGAAGACACTGAAAAGATTGATTTTCAGATGTGGATCCGTGTTGAAAAGAATATGAAGGTATTACTTAGAAGCAAATTTTGGAGCTCACAGTAGCTAAAACGAAGAATATTCCTGGGAAACAAAAGAGTGTACAGAGACAAAAATTTAGTCCTTTAAAGCTGTTCTTGGCAAGGAGGAGTGAGACTGCAAGTGACAGGATGGTATAGTTCAGTGATAAATCATAAATAAAAACCAGTCCACAAGAGGAGAGGACATGGTGTCCAGTCTTATTTTTTGATGGTGGGGATCACGCCCAAAATGTCAGAATACTCATGGATTGTCAGAGCAGCAACAATAGGACTGAGTGGCCCATAGCAATTCCCTCCTTAGTGAAGGAAAAGCATGATTCCAGTTTGCAAGTGTGAAATCAGCTTGCACTTTGGCTTTCAGCTAACTGCCTAGCTTCCACCATCCCTTGCCATTGATAAGAAGAGCAGGGGACAGCTGATTGAAACAACAGTGCAAGAATTATGGGTGGGTGATGGTAGGGAAGTAAAATTAATTTCACTGCATATATTGCCAAAGCACAGTGGGAACTACCTGGTGCCAAGCAGACACAGCATCTATCTGGCCGAGAAATACAGTAACTAAAAGGATTGGTGGCCAAGTAGGTACACCCAGCTGTGTGACATCTGGGTGCCAAAGCCTTGTATGTTGCAATCAGCTGTTAAACGATCATAGATTGGGAGTAATTGGTATCTCCACAAAATATAACATGTTTGCAAATTGGCAGTGCCAAATTTTAAAGCAACAGTGCCAGTGAAAGTGACATTTGGCAATGTTGGGATCTCTGAGTGGAAAAAAGAAAAGATGGCTCACTGAAAGTGTTTTTGTCACATAGACAATACATGTACGTCAGATTTGCCAAAGGAACATTTAAGTTACGTTTAAGTTATCTCTGCCTCCTGGAGATCATGGATCGATAGGTCCAAGATTCAGAATCTATATAGTTTTTTAATCCCAAGTGATTCTGATGGGTGTTTTGGAGAACCTTGAAAACAAATGACATGAAGGAAGTTTACAAGTCTTTGTGTAAATAAAGGATTGAAAGATGTTTAAGAAATAAATGAATGTTATACTCTAGGATTATATACTACGTTGGCCTCAAATGACAGAAGGTCACTGAATTGAAGATCTTAGAGGGCAGATTATGGTTCAACATAAAGAGGAACCCTCTCAAAGTTCAAGCCAGTAAAAAACCATGATCAAAAATAAATAAATAAAAACCATGATCAATGGGGTTGATAAACGTAGGGACCAGACTTCTGTCACATATATAGACATATCTAATGGAATAGTAGCTTCTGGTGGCAATGAGTATCTTTTTGTCACTTGTCTTGGATTTGTCCAAGAGCTATGAGAACATAGCTTTATCATTCTTTTTCTTTATCTTTATCATTCTTTATCATAAACATTCTCTTTATCAATAGAACTTGTACCCTTTAACCCCTCTCACCCACTTTCTGTCCACTGTTATGCTGATTCTGCTTTTTACTGTATCACTAACACCCTCCCTCTCACCAAATTAGGAAAATACTTTTTAGTGATGCTAATAGCTTATAGTCATTGAATGCTTGCTGTTTACCACATAACTGAGGTGTCACATTTAATTCTCACAAAAAACCTGTGAGCTAGGTAATTTTCTTATCTAATTTTACAGATGTAGAACCTGAGACACAGTGAGGATCAATTATTTTCTCAAGGACATGTGACTAGTAAGGCGTGCGATTGGTCTATGATTTCCAGAAGTCACATTCTAGAGCCAGGACGCATGAATAGTTCACTGCGCAATCTCTCTTACCAGATGTCCATACAACATTTGGCATCACTGACCTGTCTCTTTGAAATACTCTGAGTTTCTATGACACCACGGTTTCAAGGTCTTCCCTTTACAATTCTGCTACTCTGTTCCTAGTTTCCTTTACTAGCTCCTCCTCCCTTAACTGGAGAAGGAAATGGCAACCTGTTCCAGTATTCTTGCCTGGAGAATCCCATCGACAGAGAAGCCTGGTGGGCTACAGTCCATGGGGTCACAAAGAGTTAGTTGGGCATGACTGAGCGAGTAACACACAACAACCTCCCTTAACAAAACAATGGCTTTCTTGTATCTATGGTCAGCATTCCCCCCTCTCTATAGATATCTTAATGCATTCTTCTTGTTTTTCCAATAGAATCTACATACATAGGGCTTTGGAGTTCACATCTTTAGCCTAGGCCACTTTTATGAGATTTTGTAAATATATTTGAAACCCCTATATCACTGCCTCCTAAACAACTCACAATTAAGCTGTTAAAAGCACAATTCTTGATTTCCAACCTCTCTTTTAGGAAATGAGATGAGGAGGAACTTCAGAGTCATGCTCAACACCCTTCTCTCCCAGCACACCTACACCCAATCCATCATCATGTCTGAGTCCATCCTACTTTTTCAATATTTGGAATCTGTTCACTTCTTTCTAATCCATTGCAACTAATCTAGCACAAGTCCATCTCTCATTTGACCATTATAAGAAAAAAAATTATTAGCTTTTTTTCTCTTTTGGCCAAGCCATGTAACATGTGGGATCTTAGTTACCCAACCAGGGATTGGACACATGCGCCCTGTATTGGAAGGACAGAGTCTTAACCACTGGACCACCAAAGAAGTCCCTATTAGCCCTTTGCTTAGATTTTTTTTTTCTCCCCCAAGTGGCCCTTCTTACCCAGAAAGCTAGTTCTGAGTGTTGTTCCCGTCTCCTTGCTGAATGTGTTCCTTCAGGCTTAGGCTGAGAATGATTTTTTTCCCCATAAACATAATTTTTTATTATTGCATAGCACTCAAGTTTATAGTTAAACACAGTTTAATTATTTTCCTATTTAAGTTGTTACTACTTTTCAAAAATTAATAGACTATTTTTTAGAGAAGTTTTAGGTTGACAAAGGCATTGAGAAAAAAATCAACATTCATATATACTCCCTCTTCTGTTAGTATGGTACCTTTATTACAATCAATGAACCAATACCAATACATTATTATTAATTAAATCTGATTGTTTATTTTGGGGCTTGCTATGTAAATTGTAGTCTTATGAGTTTTAACAAATGCATAATGTCATGTGTTCACCATGACCATTTCATATAGGAGTTTCACTGCCCTTAAACCTCCTGTGATTCACCTATCTTTTTAACTTTATTTTTCTTTATTGAAGTGTAGTTGATTAACAATATCACATTAGTTTCAGGTGTACAGCATACTGATTCAGTATTTTTGCAGAATTTAACTCAGATGACCATTATATCTACTACTGTGGGCAAGAATCCCTTAGAAGAAATGGACTAGCCATCATGGTCAACAAAGAGTCTGAAATGCAGTCCTTGGATGCAATCTCAAAAATGACAGAATGATCTCTGTTCATTTCCAAGGCAAACCATTCAATATCACGGTAATCCAAGTCTATGCCTCGACCAGTAATGCTGAAGAAGCTGAAGTTGAATGGTTCTATGAAGACCTACAAGACCTTTTAGAACTAACACTCAAAAAAGATGTCCTTTTCATTATAGGGGACTGGAATACAAAAGTAGGAAGTCAAGAAACACCTGGAGGAACAGGCAAATTTGGCCTTGGAGTACAGAATGAAGCAGGGCAAAGGCTAATAGAGTTTTGCCAGGAGAACACACTGGTCATAGCAAACACCCTCTTCCAACAACACAAGAGAAGACTCTACACATGGACATCACCAGATGGTCAACACAGAAATCAGATTGATTATATTCTTTGCAGCCAAAGATGGAGAAGCTCTATACAGTTAGCAAAAACAAGACCGAGGGCTGACTGTGGCTCAGATTATGAACTCCTTATTGTAAAATTCAGGCTGAAATTGAAGAAAGTGGAGGAAATCACTAGACCATTCAGGTATGACCTAAATCAAATCCCTTATGACTATAGAGTGGAAGTGAGAAATAGATTTAAGGAACTAGATCTGATAGACAGAGTTCGTGACACTGTACAGGAGACAGGGAGCAAGACCATCCCCAAGAAAAAGAAATGCAAAAAAGCCAAATGGCTGTCTGAGGAGGCCTTACAAATAGCTGTGAAAAGAAGAGAAATGAAAAGCAAAGGAGAAAAGGAAAATTATGCCCATTTGAATGGAGAGTTCCAAAGAATAGCAAGTAGAGATAAGAAAACCTTCCTCAGTGATCAGTGCAAAGAAATAGAGGAATACAATAGAATGGGAAAGACTAGAGATCTCTTCAAGAAAATTAGAGATATCAAAGGAACATTTCATGCAAAGATGGGCTCAATAAAGGACAGAAATGGTATGGACCTAACAGAAGCAGAAGATATTAAGAAGAGGTGGCAAGAATACACAGAAGAACTATACAAAAAGATTTTCATGACCCAGATAATCATGATGTTGTTATCACTCACCTAGAGCGAGACATCCTGGAATGTGAAGTCAAATGTTCATCACTATGAACAAATTTAGTGGAGGTGATGGAATTCCATCTGAGCTATTTCAAATCCTAAAAGATGATGCTGTGAAAGTGCTACATTCAGTATGCCAGCAAATTTAGAAAACTCAGCAGTGGCCACAGGACTGGAAAAGGTCAGTTTTCATGCCAATCCCAAAGAAAGGCAATGCCAAAGAATGCTCAAACTACTGCACAATTGCACTCATCTGACACACTAGAAAAGTAATGCTCAAAATTCTCCAAGCCAGGCTTCAACAGTACATGAACCATGAACTTCCAGATGTTCAAGCTGAATTTAGAAAAGGCAGAGGAACCAGAGATCAAATTGCCAATATCTGTTGGATCATCAAAAAAGCAAGAGAGTTCCAGAAAAAAACATCTTTTTCTGCTTTACTCACTATGCCAAAGCCTTTGTGTGGATTACAGTAAACTATGAAAAATTCTTCAAGAGATGGGAATACCAGACCACCTGACCTGCCTCTTGAGAAACCTATATGCAGGTCAGGAAGCAACAGTTAGAACTGGACATGGAACAACAGACTGGTTCCAAATAGGAAAAGGAGTACGTCAAGGCTGTATATTGTCACCCTGTTTATTTAACTTCTATGCAGAGTACATTATGAGAAACGCTGGGCTGGAAGAAGCACAAGCTGGAATCCAGATTGCCAGGAGAAATATCAATAACCTCAGATATGCAGATGACACCACCCTTATAGCAGTAAGTGAAGACGAACTAAAGAACCTCTTGATGAAAGTGAAAGAGGAGAGTGAAAAAGTTGGCTTAAAGCTCAACATTCAGAAATCAAAGATCATGGCATCCGATCCCATCACTTCATGGCAAATAAATGGGGAAACAATGGAAACAGTGGCAGACTTTATTTTTTTTGGCTCCAAAATCACTGCAGCTGGTGACTGCAGCCATGAAATTAAAAGACGCTTACTCCTTGGAGGGAAAGTTATGACCAACCTAGACAACATATTAAAAAGCAGAGACATGACTTTGTCAACAAAGGTCCATCTAGTCAGGGCTATGATTTTTCCAGTAGTCATGTATGGATGTGAGAGTTGGACTATTAAGAAAGCTGAGCACCGAAGAATTGATGCTTTTGACCGGTGGTGTAGGAGAAGATTCTTGAGAGTCCCTTGGACAGCAAGGAAATCCAACCAGTCCATCCTAAAATAAATCAGCCAGCCCTGAATATTCATTGGAAGGACTGATGCTGAAGCGAAACTCCAATACTTTGCCCACCTGATGAGAAGAGCTGATTCATTTGAAAAGACCCTGATGCTGGGAAAGATTGAAGGCGGGAGGAGAAGGGGACGACAGAGGATGAGATGGTTGGATGGCCTCACCAACTTAATGGATGTGAGTTTGAGTAAACTCCGGAAGTTGGTGATGGACAGGTAGGCCTGGCATGCTGTAGTCCATGGGGTCTCAAGGAGTCGGACACAACTGAGCAACTGAACTAAACAGAATATACTCAATTAAAAATTATTACAAGATAATGGCTCTAATTCCCTATGCTATAGAATATATCCCTGTTGCTTATCTATTGTATACATAATAGCTTTTATTTCTTAATCCCCAACTCCTATATTGCCACTCCTCTTTTCCCTCTCCTCAATAGTGACCATTATTTTTTTTCTATACCTTTGAGTCTGTTTCCATTTTGCTATGTTTTATTTTTTAGATTCCACATGTAAATGGTTTCATACAATATTTGCCTTTCTCTGGTTTATTTCACTAAGCATAATATTCTCAATGTCCACCCACATTGCTGCGAAAGGGAGAATTTCATTACTGTAACTGAGTAATACTCCATTATGTATTCACAACAGAGTATGAATAGCTTCATTACCTGTTCATCTGTTTTTTTGTTTTTATTGGAGTATAGTTGCTTTATAGTGCTGTGTTAGTTTCTGCTGGTACAGCAAAGTGAATCAGTCATATGTGTACATGTATCCCCTCTTTGGGGGATTCCCTTCCTATTTAAGTGACCATTTAGAGCCCTGAGTAGAGATCCCTGTGCTATATTCATTCTTCCTTCTTCCTGAGCCTTTTGGCAACCACAGATCTTTTTACTCCCTATTTAGGTTCTCCCCAACCCTGTCTCCCTCCCCATCTACAAACACACTTACTCTCCAGGCACCATCACAAGAACTCGTCTCTCCAAACACAGGCTTTGAAGAAAGATAGACCTGGCCCTCTAATTTCCCTCTTCCTCATAGAATTTTCGAGCTCTGAGGAATCTTTGTTGCTGTTGTTGGTGAGTCTTTGAGTCATGTCTGACTCCTTTGCGACCCCATGGACTATAACCTAATAGGCTCCTCTGTCCACGGAGAATACTGGAGTGGGTTGCCATTTCTTCCTACAGGGGATCTTCCCGACCCAGGGATCAAAACTGCGTCTCCTGGCAGGTGGATTCTTTACCACTGAACCAACAGGGAAGCCCCTTAAGCAATCTTGCTGCTGCTGCTGCTAAGTCACTTCAGTCGTGTCCGACTCTGTGTGACCCCATAGATGGCAGCCCACCAGGCTCCCCCGTCCCTGGGATTCTCCAGGCAAGAACACTGGAGTGGGTTGCCATTTCCTCTCCAATGCATGAAAGTGAAAAGTGAAAGTGAAGTCGCTTAGTCGTGTCCGACTCTTCACGACTCCATGGACTGCAGCCCACCAGGCTCCTCCGTCCATGGGATTTTCCAGGCAAAAGTACTGGAGTGGGTTGCCATTGCCTTCTCCTAACCAATCTTAGAGGTTATTTAATCCAATTTCCTTGTCCTTCACTATCTTTTGTACTATTTATCATTCTGTTTTTGTGACTGGACCTGGAAGGAGGTGTGAGAAGAAAGCAACATGGCATTTTAATTTGTATAATAGGTACAAAAAGTGAGAAGAATTATAAAATACAGAGCTGGAGACCCAGGGCACCTTAGTATAGTCCTATCAATCCAATCAGGCCTGCTTAGACCAGTGGCATGTTGGCCTGTGATTTCACATCCCCAGATCCATGCAGAAGAAGAGTTAGAGGGCAAAGGCCCAGGTAAATATTACCTGGTGTGATGTTTAATTTTATGTGTCAACATGATTGGGCCACAGTACCCAGATATTTGGTCAAGGATTATTCTAGATATTCCCATGAAGGTGATTTTTTTTCCCAGATGAGATTAATATTTGAATTGATGGACTTTGAGAAAAATATTTTACTCACCCTAATGTGGATGGGTCTCATGCAATCAGTTGAAGGCCTGAATAGAACAGAAGGCTCAGCTAGCCTGAGCAAGAAGTAATTCTGCCTGCAGATGGTGTTCTGACTTGAACTGCAGCATGGATTCTTCCCTGGGTCTCCAGCCTGATGGTTCACCCTGCAGGCTTTGTACTTGGCAGCTTCTGTATTCATGTGAGCCTATTCCTTAAGAGGATCCCTATCTATCTATCTATCTATCTATCTATCTATCTATCTATCATCTATCTATCCATCCATCCATCCATCCATCATCTACATTCTATTGGTTCTGTTTGTCTGAAGAGTGTTGACTAATACACATGGCTAAAAATTCATGGGAAACCCTGAGTTGTCTTTTTGGTAGACAGGATTAAGAGTGTGTTAATTCTTGCAAACTGTTATTGAAAACCCACATTCCACCTGGACTGTTTCTGATTCCCACTGTGGAGTCAAAAGGTGGAAAGAGAAGAGAATGGGAGGTATGTGGGAGGCTGGGGGTGACTGAGGATTACCACCTCACCTCCTAGCTTCCAGTTGAATATAACTCCCTGATAACATATATCCCTATGGCAGGCAGTGGCTTTCAAAATAATTACATTGACTTCATGACTCCACAAGTAACATGATTAATACTCCTGTGATAGGGATAATGATAATACATCTTCCTCAGAAAAAGAATTTTAAAAATCAGGTCAGTTGCATAGTTTCTCTCTTGTATACCTTCTTATCTCCTCAGCTTATAGAAAGCTACAATATGGACTGAAAAAGTAATAAACTATTGCCAAATCCTTCCATCACTGGTTTCAGGGCTCCAGAAAAGTGACATATTTTCTCACTTATTTCTGTCTTTACAGGAAAAATATTAGCAAGGACTTTTCAAAGGAAACCTCAAAAGAATCAGTTGAAGAATTTCTAAGACTAGTAGGAAGGAATGGAGCTGCTTTCAAGTGTTAAGACAGTTTGTAGAATGCATCAAAAAGGCACCAGTAATTGTGCATGGATTTTGTTATGCCATATTCATTTAGTTAACAAATACTTGAGATGATTTACTGTGAGAAGAAAGGTTTTGTGTTTCAGGACCTGTTTACAATGACTAGTAAGACATTTTCCGTAACTCCAGGAAGTTCATCACTTAGAAGAAAAGTAGTAGTTAAGCAAATAATTACCTATAATCCATATGATAAACGTTATAATAGAATTATCTGGAGGACACAGGAAGAAGTTTGTGAGGAAGAAACTATTTAAGAGTTCTTATAGTCTGAGTAAAGATATGAATAAATGGCATGAGACAAAAGTCCGCTGATAAGTTCAGTTTTTAAAAGAATCATTCTCATAGCAAAGATAGCTTATTTTCAAAAAACAATCATTTGGGAATGATTGGGGTTATTTATTTATTTTTGGTTGTATTGAGTCTTTGTTGCTGCGTGTAGTCTTTGTCTAGTGAGCAAGTGCAAGGGCTGCGCTCTTGGTGGTGGTGTGTGGGCTTCTCACTGCAGTGGCTTCTCTTTTTGCAGCTCTTGGGCTCTAGAGCACAAGCTCAACAGCTGTGGTGCACGGGCCCGGTTGCTCTGCGGCGTGTGGGATCCGCCTAGATCAGGGATCGAACCCACGTCTTCTACATTGGCAGGTGGATTCTTTACCACTGAGCCACCTGGGAAGCCCAGAATGAATAATCTTAAGTTCATGGTATTTGACTTTCTTGAGTCTTTAAAACTGTATTAGTTTCATGTCTTAGTTTTTCACCTTTCCAGAAGATTACAGAAAACAGAACAGAAAGCAAAATAGCAAAGATGAACATATATGTGAGAGAATTGAGAGATAAGTTGTTTCCTTTTTAAAAATGTTAAATTGGTACATTTTAACTGATGCTAAATAAATCATGACAAATAAAGACTAGCTGTATAAATGTTTGTAAGAAGTTTTCAAATGAATCTATAATCTTCAAAGTCTTATGAGAAATGGATAATCACGCTTGTCTGGATGAGGTATGCATTGCTGGTTGTTTATTAGGGTTTTATGACTAACTTTTAAAATGAAGTATGTTCTATTATTTAATCTAGTGAAATACCACACTTAAAGAGAAAACACAATATGGGATAGCCCAGTTTCTAAGACAGTGTAGAATTATTCTGGCTAAATCAAAAAACAAATCATTTTCCTTGATCCAAGGCATTTACAAATTATAGAAAGAGATTAAAATGTGAGACTATTAAGTATCTTATTTGCCTTTGAGTTTGTCTTTATTTCTTTTCTCTCACTTATATGTCTATAAAAAGTCTGAAAAAAAATTAAAGTCTCTGAAATTTTTGAGGATAAAAGGACACAATTGATCTCTCTCTTCTGTATTGCCCTGCAGGAAGCCACTGTCTGCACTAATGGGGCTGCAATGAAAGCATATGTATCCCTGTGAAATTAAAGTGATTGGACATTGTTCTAACAAGGATTAAAATTTTGTTTTTTAAAAAAGAATGTGGATATGGTAGATATGTGCCTATATTATTTTATCCTAAAGTGTAACAAATTACATAAATTAACTTCACACTGAGAAGTCGAGATATTATTCAATTGTATGAAACCTCATCCCGAGTGAGAATTATTGTACAATTGCCTCTGTGTTTTGAATGAGGCACTTCAGTGTGAATAAGAAGATACACATATTGCATTCCAGAAAGGAAAAGAATGGCTTCACATACGAAAGATTCATGCTATCATTTTTCTGTTATTTTATGCAATTCAAAAGTGGCATGAGTGCAGATGAGAGAACTTGTGCAAATCATAAGTCTTCATTTTCAAAACAATACACTTAACAATTGCATTAGCAGTAGAGAGGTTTCTTCTGAGCTATTGTTCATGATGACTATGTCTCAATTTGGAATTTGAAAGGACTCTAAATATCAGGACTCTAAACAACGTGAAAATCACCACCTAAATCTATTACAGGCACATCCCCCCCCACCCTTTCATAAGACCTTGATTTAAGACCTGAAGAATAATAAGAGAAATAAGCTTTTGAAACATATTTATCAAGCATGGGCTATATACAACAGTGTGAAAGGAATAAACTAATTTTAAAGATGCAGGCAAGTAGACATTGTGAATACAAAACATAGCTCTAACACTCCGCATCCTTTTCTTTTTTTTCCCAAGACTTAAAACTGTCCCTTACCTGGAGTTGCATTCTTGGTCTTACAGGTAAATAGAGTTGGGTAACTAGAGTTTTATAGGAATTTTTAAAAAATCAAACTTACCTTTCAAAATGATAGGTAAGGCTTGAATAAGCTTTAGCCACTTTGATAGAAAACAATAGACCTCTTTTAATAGTTACACCATGAGAAATACAAGGAAATGAATGAAATAACATAAATCATGTGGAATTTCAAAAGTGGAAAAAATTATATAATGGCAGTTGCTTATTCATAGGCCCAAAGAAAGAAATAAAGAGGAGAGAGAACAAAGAAGTGGAGACTTATCTTATTGAACACCTTCTACGCACCTTCTGTGTACCCCTATAACTGTGGTTATTAGTCAAATCAATGTCAGCTGCCTTCACTAATAAAAGTCATAATTGTTGCCACAAAGGACTTGCATGTCCTGTAAGTGGCACACAGCATAAACCCGGGGTCCTTAACCTCCAGGATCTAATGCTTGATGATCTGAGGATAGAAATAAAGTACACAAAAAAAGTAATGGGCTTGAATAATCCAGAAACCACCCTGCCCCCATGTCCATGAAAAAATTGTCTTCCATGAAGCAGGTCCCTTGTGCCAAAAAGATCGGGGACCACTGGCATAAACAATAAGATATTTGCCAGAGTTTTTTTTCCCAGGAACTTGGAATCAGTTGTGTCTCACTTGAGGTGAGCTACTTAAGACTGGATGGGATTACTGACCCTCTGACTAGGCATGCATGAGTGTCCCCTTGGCAACCTTTTGACATCAGAGTGCTGAAAGCTCCATCCCTCAAGTGTGCTAAAACCTCCATTTTGGAACATGTAGAGGCCTGAAGTTTAGTTACACCTGTGCAGAACAACCTTTCCTGCACCTTTTTTTTCCAGTCGCCTCTCCCCAGGTCCCCCATGCCCCAGACTACCCTGCTTCTTCATTTGTTATCCCCAGTCCTCCAGCTCCTGCTTTGCGAAGGTGGGTGTGAGGCATCCCAGTCTCCTCATTTGGCTGCCTTGCCAGTTTTTGGCAACTCAGCATTTGGCTTGCTGCCTGTCGGTCAAAATGGACCTGGTTCAGGAATGACCCAGTGCTGGGTGAAGAAGACCTGGCCATAAAGAAGAGACATGCAAGACAGAATGTATAGTCTCAATAAGTGTGGCCTCAGGCTGGAACAAATTGCTCCTCCTGAGGTCCTGTCTCCAAACACATCATTTTTCTCTGAAGAACTGTGTAAGAAATCCATATGTGAAATGTTTGAGCGTTCTGTGTACTGCAGTGGGTTTCTACTAAATAAGTAGCAGTGGGCTTCTATTTTTGTGAAGTTACTGGAGTCAACTACAAATTGGCACTTACCATCTACCTCTATAAGGATTAAATCAGGTGCTGCTGCAGTTGCTGACCTTCACCACTCCCTGAAATGAGTTTAGGGTAGAGATCAGGAACCAGGCACTCTGTGCTTGGGGAAAGCTGGCAGAACAGGTCTTCAGAGAGTTAGATATTTTCCAGAGCTAATTTTATGAGCCCAATTCTTGCATCTCCTCAGATCTAGAAAAGCACTAAATTCCTTCATGGTGATGTCTGTTCCTTGTGACTAGCAGCAATCTTATGTAAAAAACATGTGTTTCATTGTATGTACTTGCCCTTCACCAAAATCACATATATACTGACCTTCCCCCTCATCTTGGGAGCAGTTTCTCACAGCTATCTGAAATGCCGTCTCCAAAGCTATAGTCCTCATTTTGCCCCAAATAAAACTTTACTCATAGCTCTCACATTGTGCATTTTTTTAAGTCAGCACTGGGAACAAACTTGCCCTCCTGCTGTAAACAATTAGAATATGGCACAAAATATATGAAACAGCAGCTTTCAGACATTGGATATCAGACATTGAGTTGCAGAGATCCCCAAGAGAAGGGAAACAAATGCAGTGAGCCCTGGGATCACCTCACCTTTCTTCCAGGAGGCACTTTCTGGGATATGATGCCTGGAGGGAAAACCCAAGCAGATCATAGTGGTTTCTTTAAGTTCAGGAACGGTTTCGGGAGACTGATGTAGCTAGAATTTCAGAGCAGAGTGTCAGAAAGGAGTTACACAGACAAAGAGCACTATGGACTTCCCAGGGGTTCCCTTGAGCCGATAGCTGAGTATTGTGCACGTGTGGTGGGTAAAGATCTACAGGGCTGGACACATTATGATCAGGGAGCTGACACTGAATGGTTTCCAGCAGATCAAGTCTTTTTATTCATTTTGTTACTCTGGGGCAATTTGAGATTTTGATCACAGTTTTAGGGGAAAGGTGATTTTTTAGTTTGAGGGGTTACTAGAACATCTAGGTAGGCATATGAAAATGATGAAAGAAAACACACTATTGAAAAATGAATGATAGAGTCTGAGGGACAGATCTGAGAATAAATTCATAGAGGTAGGAGTTGAAGTCATGAAAAGATATACATTTTCTTAGAGAAAGTATGTAAAGAGGCATGAAAATTAGCAGTTATTGAGCATCTACTTCGTGCTAGCACTAAGGTGGGCACATTCATATGCTATATTAACTTAAAAATTCCATTAGCTGGGTCATTAAATAGCAGTTGTAAAGATCAGAAAAATAGAACTCAGAAAGGTAAAACAATTTGCTCAAGGCTCTACAACTGGAACTTACCGAACCTCTCACAATAGTTACCCAAATGTGTGATAATCCGAAATCCAGTCTCATTCAACTAAGATAGGCTGACAAGATTCCTGTAGTGAATTTCCAAGAAGAAAGGGAAGCTATCTTGGTGCCCTTGAGGGTCTAACCATGGTCTATGAGGCCTCCCTAACCCGTCCCTTGTGAACGTCTCTGTTTCACTTCCTAACTACTCACCTCTTATTTGCTCTCATCAGCCATAATGACTCATGAGTATTGTTTATGGGCACAAAGCATGTTTCTACCTCAACAATGAACCTCAACATTCTTTCCAGAAATGCTCACTTCCCCAGTATCCATGTGGATAACTTTCTCACCTTATCCAGGCTTCTTTTCAAATCTCAGTACCCCATGGAAAACTGCCTGACCAACCTATGTAAAATACTATTTTTTTCCACTCTATCTCCTAATTTGCTTCACTTTTTTCCTTCACAGCACTTTCCTCTGTCAGAAAATATGACATATAATTTGTTTTTATTTTCTGCTTTTCCAGATAGAATTAACTTTCATGAGGTCAGAGATTGTATCAGTTTCAATCATTGTTCTCTCCTCAGGGTCTAGAACAGAGCCTGGCATATTGAATATTCTCAGGTAAATGAATGAAGTAGCAAATCTGTTTTAGCTTACAGACCATTTGATTGATTAAAAGTATGGATACCCCTGGAATTCCCAGGTGGCTCAGTGGTTTAAAAAGAAAAAGAGAAACCTGCCTGCCAATGCAGGAGATGCAGGTTTGAGCCCTGGGCTGGGAAGATCCCCTGGAGAAGGAAATGGTAACCCACTCCAGTATTCTTGCCTGGGAAATTCCATGGACAGAGGAGCCTGGTGGGCCACAGGCCATGAGGTCTCAAAAGAGTCGGACATGACTTAGCAACTAAACAACAACATCATGGACACCCCTAAATCATATATGTATGCCTTTGCTTCCCAGTATAACCAATAATATATAAACCTATTTGAATTCTACATAACTCCATTTAAAAACTAGAGAATTAGAGAAGTACCAAAATGAAGGTAGTAATTTTTTTTGAAACAGGTGCAGGGAGTAAAAGAGATAACTGAAAATAAAAGAATGGCTAATTGTGTCAAATAAGCCAGAGAATTTAAAGTGAATAAATTTGATACACTTATTTGATTTGGCAAAGACATTGACATTTAAGAGTTCAGTTTCCACTTAGAAGAGGACAGATACAGATGGACAAGGCATTCAACAAAAACTGAGTTGACAAAGGACTGGAATCAGGTTAAAGACAATTTTGGATCACAGTAAAGGATGATTACATAGGCTCTTAAAGGTGACTTGCTTTCTCATTGATGTAGGAGATACTGGCAGGATTAAGACTAAATCCCTAGGTTTCTTGATAGCTGTCTTTGGAATAAAGTATGGTTGCAGTGCTTCCTAAGGGTAGCAATGGAGGGCAAATTCTAATATTGAAATTCTTTTCAAGTTTCTGTTGCATAATATTGCCCCATTGAGCTGAGTGAGGACTTTGGTCAAGAGTCAGTGTGGGTAGGCACAGCCCAAGGTGTGAACCAAAGAAAGGTAAACACTGGGGCCACTGACACATTAAAGACTCTCCAAGGGTAAATCTCATAATGCAGTGTATTCATTGCAGAAGGGAAGTTGTTGATGAAGAAGACAAGAAGAGTGCATAGGACCAAGAATTCTCAAGAGCCAGAAAGGGATACGTCTTCCTCTGAAACTAGAAGGAGACATGAAATCATGGATACAAATAGAAGATGTCTTTGAAAAGAGAAAGAAGGCAGTTCACAGCAGACTTCTCTTGTTCAGTCTTGGTCAGATGTCTCCGTCATCTTGCTCCTCCCCTTTCAGCTTCTCTCTGTTGTCACTGGTGCTCTCTAAAGCTTCTTCTTAGGCCCTATTCCTTCTGAGCTGCCGGATTCTCCTTCATGTTTGTACCATCTGAGAAGACTCAAAACCCGGAAAATATTCTAAAATTAGTTATGCAGGCACTCAAAAACATATATTGAGAAAGCTTTCTTGCCAATTGTTCACAGATTCCAGATCATCTCAGTTTGACTCTGTGAGCTATGGAAAACCCCCCAAACTGAAGTTTGTATGTACATAATTTCCTCTCCGTGAATAAAATGATCCTTGAGCCGAAGCATCCTGGCAGACCCATTTCAATTTGACATCCTGTAGATGGACTTAGATCTAACCACTTTTTCTCAGAACACTTCAAAGCCTCATTTTTAAAAGAATAGTTATTGTAACAAAAAATTAATCTTAAAATTATGTTTTTGAAATGTTTTGTTTTAAAAGATACCACTTTCAATTTAGATTTAAAATTTGCTTAAAAGTAATACATAAATATTGTGTACAATTTCAAATAGTAAAAACATTACTTAAATGAAAAGAATGTCCCCCTTTCCCAAAGACAACTACTGTTAGAAGTTTCTGACTTGGATCCCAAGTGAGCTGTTAATAGTAACAGAATAGATCATTTTGCTTAGCTGTGATAACTGTACTATTTTTTTAAGTCATTGTTTTCTATAGATAAATATTTTTGGTCAAAAAAGGTTTCTATATCCAAAATTTAATTTTCTGTGCATCTCCTGATATACACATACACTTTCACTTCTGTATGCATTTTGAACACTGGCATTAGCTTTGGGTTGCCATATATCTAGAGTATTTTCAACTGAGAGCATGTTACAAGACCAAATCAAATTTACTAGAAATCATGTTGCTTCATTTTCTTTCGTCCCATTAGCCGGGGACATTATCTGGGACTACATCCAAATAAGTCTTTACTAGACATTCAGCTTAATTGGTGTTTTTCAATAATTTTATGTATTTTTAAATAACTGAAAAGTCACCTGAAGGGAGTTTAATATGTAAATATGGTAACAGAATTCAAACAGAGTGAAGAATAATGTTTTCAACCACAAAACACTTCTTTTTATTTTAATAGACATTGAATTATGATCAAGTAGCTAAGAAGTGTGGCATTCAACAGTAAGCAGTTCATTGACTGGTTGTTCCATGTAGCTGCATTTGTGGAACAGAATTCAGAGGAAAGGGTATTGGAAGGGTAATTAGTGCATTGATTTCATGGTTGTCTTCAAGAAAAAAAAATGGAAACTCAGGAGAGAAATTCAGGCAGTTGTTTTATTCATGAGACAAGCTGAATTCTTCATACTGTTTAAAAACAAAAGACACTGGTGCTGTTTGGAAAAGAATGGCTAGATCCCGATTCAGGAAAATTCAGAACAATATAATCTGAACTCAAAAACAAAACAAAACAAAAAATAGAAAGTGCTTATTCTTATTTTAAGACACCCTTTGTTATCAATGGAATAATAACCAAATTCTTCTATTAAGTATGATTCTGATTTTTAAAAGTCAAATCTCATATTCTCTCAACAATTTTGAAATATAGTTACTATCCTTCCCCAAATTAGGGTGCTGGATATGCTGAGGAGTTATGAGACCTCTTGGTCTTGAAATAATTTATTCCTATGGGAATCTGCCAAGTATAATCTCTTCACCAGAAAAAACAGTAGTATAGCAAGATGAAAGGGGTTTAATGGACTCATTCTCAAATAGCTTTGTTAGTGCATAGAAGAAGCTACAAGTATTACCCTAAACTGTCAACAATAAAAATGTTTTTCAACTTAGAAATAATATGATCTTTTGCATCAACTACATGTGGCTAGTTTGATTTGACCTGTATAAATATCTAAAAATTTTAAAATTTCTTATGTTAGTCAATAAAGAGAAAAAACTTAAAGGACATTTCCTTTTCTACATTTTTTCTAAATGAAAAAATTATTAATAAGCAATGTTAATGTTTTAAAGACATCAGCTTGGAAGCTTGGATTGGTTAGTTACTATTGTTTTTTGTTGTTGTTGTTGTTGTTTGTTTTGAGAGGGATGGGGTGTACATACCACACAGCATGTAGGATATTAGTTCCCCAACCAGGGATTGATCCCACATCCCCTGCATTGGAAGTGTGAAGTCTTAACAGCTGAACCGCCAGGGAAGTTCCTGTAGTGTTTTGATTATAACCGTTATAAAATAACTTGAATCATTCCACTCGAATTGTTTTATGGTCTAATCTTGCAGATTTTAGGAAGAGTAAAAGTTGGAGAAGATAACTGAGTGACACATACAGGAGGGAACTTCATCCTACATATTCTGTAACATTTTCTGTGTAAAAGTTATTTATACTAGTAGTGTTACTTCAAAGGAGTCAAGCAAAACCAAGATGATATGTTATTACTACAATTCCAGTTGAAAAATATGGATATTAGAAATGGTTAAAAGATATTGAGACTATACCAGAATGCCTCTGGTAACACTTAAGATGAAAAGTGGAATTGTGTACCTACTTACATTGTTAGAATCCTTCATTTGTAATTAAGGTCATAGAATCTTTCTGAGTATCTCCACCCAGGTAATTTTTTTCTTCTACTCTAGCACCTAAAAATCTAAGGAAGAAGTAATAGACAAAAGAATGAAAACAGAAGAGGTAGACCCTTATGGTCTGTACGTCTATAGCAACTGCTTTCTTGAAAAATTTAAAAGTTCTAAAAGGAAATCCACAAATAAGTGGAAATTTGCCATCATAGAGATCCAGCCTCATTTGAGACTAGAAATGAAGAGCTATGGAAACTTAGTCAGAGAATAATATGGGAGAAAGAATAAATTTTGCTGTCAGACAGATAGTTTGTATCCTGGTTCTGTCATTTACAACTAGAATAGCAATTGTAGTTGAGTGCCGTGCTTTAGAATAATTACTTGTATGCTCGAGTCTTAGTTTCCTTACCTGCAAAATAGAGGTAATATCTATTCATGTCTTTGATATGAATGTACATAAATTGCCTGAGTAAAAATCCACTAAACTTTGTTTTCTTGTTCTTTTGGCTAGAAAATGTATAACACTTAACATGCTCATTTGCCCTAACCTAGATTTGATGGGAAGTGATCCTCTCACAACTTAGTACATGTGATTTTTATGTAGAAACTAGATTTCTGCCTCCCTGTTTCTTTCCTTTGTATTTGTTATTCTCACTTCTTATCTAGAATACCTAAAATCCTAGCAAAAAGTTTAACAAACATTTCTATACTTAGCTATATTCTTGACAATTTGATTTGCTTTCACATTAACTCATTTAAGTACTTTAAGTACTAAATAATCTCCAGACAATGGAAAATTGAACAGAGATTTATATCTTTAAGAACTTTGGATTCAGTTATGGAGTTAAGAGATCATCTACCACAATATATTGTGAAAAGAGGGCTAGGATTATCCATGGCTTACAAATGGAGCAGGATATGAGGAGAAGCATTGGGGTGACAGTGGGTATGACATGACAGGTAGTGGTCCAGGAACTTTTCTTCTCAAAGGAAGAGAAACTGGAGATAAGTTTTACCAAATGAGTATTACTAAGTTAATCAAAAAGAGGCAAAGACACTTGAGGAAGTGTGAACAGCATTTATGAAAGCATAGGAGTGTGAAGGAACAAGATACTTCTTCTGGAAAGATTTCTGTGGCAGATGGTGTTTTTCAAAATATTGGCAACAATGTTTCCAGTCCCACATACTTTCCAGAACCTTACCACTCCTCCATCAAGAGTTTGAGTCTGTATCCCTTCCCCTTGAACCTGGGTAGGCCTGGGGAACTGCCTCATTAATAAACTATAGTAGCTGTGACACCACGTGACTGGCAAGGCTAGGCCATAAAAGACGATATGACTTCCTCCACTTCTTTCTTAAAAATGTGCCTTTGAAGTCCTGGGCCACCATAGAAGAAGTCTAGCCTGTTCAAAGCTGCTATGCTGGAGCAAACACACAAAGATGGCAGAGATGCCCAAGAAACACCAACTGCTCCAGCTTCCAGCTGCCAACAACTTCCCAGCCCAGACACATCAATTAGGAAGTCTTTGAGATGGCACAAAATCTTGGGGATTGAGATCACTGAAACCACGTGAGAAACTCAGAATAAAAGCTACTGAGCTGAGTCATTTCAAACTCAAAACGATGAGACAATAGTCTTAAATGATGGGTACTGTTTTTAAACTGCTGTACCTAGCACAATGCCTGGCACGCAATATGTGTTCAGCATATTTAATAAACATATATATTTATAAGTATATGTATTCAATGAATGGATGAATTATCTTTTTATGTTTAGAGAGTGAGAAAGGCAGGATCAGTGAGACTGAGCCAAGAAAAGGAGGTAGGATACAGGTCATGAACATCATTGTGTACTAAACTGAGGCTTCTGGCTTTATTTTGAAAGCTACAGAGACCTACAGAAGAAGATTTTAGGCAATAGACTGACATGATCACATTCACACTTAAGATCAAAGTATTAGTGGTGTGCAGGATGGAATAAGATCAACATAAGGAATACATGTAGCTATATGTGAAAGGTGGGATCCAAAGAAGTGGCAGTGAAATTCCAAGAAAAAAAGATGAATGCTGAAATGTTGAGGATAAAGAATTTACGTGGTAGATTTAATAGCCATTTTCTGGCACAAGGGTTTTCATTTATAGTTTAAAGAAAGTTAATTACCTCTCTTACACATGCCCCTTTAGGGCAATTTTTTAAAGTTACTTTGTTTGATTTTGTATTGTCTTCATAATTACTGATTATTTCTGACAGACAGAAATCAGTCCCAGTGGTACCAGCTCCTGGAGATAAGCAACTGTGCCTTATGTATTAATTTCTTGTGATCTCAAGCAGTTAATAGATTTGAGCTAGCTCATCATAATAATCTTTCGGGAAATGAATTTCCTAGCTACTCCTGTGTCCTCTAAACTTAGGCATCTTCTTTCCTTGTGAAATGTTTTCCAACCAAGTTGATGATTATTAGCTGTAACCCTGAATCTTCAATATTATGAGAGTATATGTTTTCTAGTAGACTCATTAACCATGAAATACTAGTTACTTTCCGTGTGTTCAGTTGCTTTGAATAAAGTGTTAGTTCTATGTGGTGAGTATGTGTGGAGCAGAGGGCATATCAATAACCTCAGATATGCAGATGATACCACCCTTAATGGCAGAAAGTGAAGAGGAACTAAACAGCTTCTTGATGAATGTGAAAGAGGAGAGTGAAAAAGCTGGCTTAAAACTCAACATTCAAAAAACTAAGATTATGACATATGGTCCCATCACTTCATGGCAAATAGATGGAGAAACAATGGAAACAGTGAGAGACTATTTTCTTGGGCTCCAAAATCACTGCAGATGGTGACTGCAGCCATGAAATTAAAAGACACCTGCTCCTTGAAAGAAGCTATGACCAACCTAGACAGCATATTAAAAAGCAGAGACATTACTTTGCCGACAAATGTCCATCTAGTCAAAGCTATGATTTTTCCAGTAGTCACGTATGGATGTGAGAATTGGAGTATAAAGAAAGCTGAGCGCCGAAGAATTGATGTTTTTGAACTGTGGTGTTGGAGAAGACTCTTGAGAGTCCCTTGGACTGCAAGGAAATCAAACTAGTCAATCCTAAAGGAAATCAGTCCTGAATATTCATTTTTCCTCTTTTCTAAAACATAGTAATGATGTTGATGGTGCAATAACTACCTTGCCACCATGATCATATGGACAAAAGCTGCCAGCTAAGTAAGGATAGAGGAGTAGAAGGCTAGAAGAAGCTCAAGTGTCTGATGGTAAATGAAGCCATTGAACTCACAACCTCTTAATTGCTTGTTTTATGAAAATTATGAGCTCTATGAATTAGAGTTCCTCAGAGAAACAGAACATGCACAACACACACATAACATATATGTTTGTATACACACATGTACAAACACACACATACATAGAAAGAAACAGAAATAAAATGAGATTTTAAGAAATTGACTCTCATGTGATTGTGGGAGCTGGAAGTTTGAAATTTGCAGGGCAGGCCAACAGGTGTAAACTCAGGCAGTTTCCAAGTTGCGGTCTTAAGGCAGAATTCCTTCTTCAAGAAACATGTCTTTGCTTTTAAGGTCTTCAGCTGACTGGATGAGGTCACAGCTACATTATGGAGGGCAGTCTACTTTGTTTAAAGTCTGCCCATTATAAATGCTAGTCACATATTAAAAATATCTTCACAGCAACATCTCAACTGCTGTCTGACCAAATACCTGGACACCACAGCCTAGCCAAGCTGATGTGTAAAAATGATCACACTTTTAAAATTGTTTGAACCCTGGTTGACTGGGTTTCTATTGCAAACACAAATATAGAATGTGTTAATTATTAATGGCAAGGGAAAGAGATCACATCTGTAAATATGAGCACTATAGATGGTAGTAGTGGAAGTGAGCAGGAGTAGGGATGGAAGAAGGGGAAGAAATCAATTGATATCTTGTATCTGCTTGTTCGTATTCTGTATTCACATCTGATGATGTTCACCTTTTAGACTTCAAAGTGTCTGAATCTAAAAGTTTGGAATCTCCTGACCTATCATGGGAAACAATGGAATAGTCATTGCCCTTCCTCTTCACGACTTTGTTATGAGTATTTTAATATTACTGATTAGGCAAATGCACTGACAAATTGAGCTAGCTGTTTGAACACATATCAATGAAAAATGAGAAATTCTAAAGTTCTTTATTTCTTTGAAGGTCACTTAGCCTTGAAATACAACTCCCTTTCCCCAACCTGTAGGATCATAATTACATTGTATTGCATTATTTTGAAGGTCTGGTGTGGTGCTTTTGTTTCTTGGTGAGATTTAACTTGTAACATTAGCTCCCAGGATTGCTTAGATTCATTTGGATGACTTGCTTACAATTTGGGGTATATCTAGTAGGATTGTTCTGAGGGCCATTCTGTCCCAGCTTGTAGATGGGGTTTCTTGGATGAGTCATCCAGCTTCTTTAGAGCTTTATTTCCTTACCTGTAAAGTGAAGTGTTCATCCTGGATGATCTCTAAGTTCATTTCCAGTAAAAAAAAAAAGTTAGAATTTTGTGTTATTATCTGAGAGTTCTTTGTACCTTAACGGAAAAAAATTCTTTACTCTCTCTCCTGGAATTCATAATTTCAGTGTCTGCACATACAAAATCAAGTGCTAGGACTGACCTAGCTGACTGTACCCTATGTGAATACTGTCACAGTTTTCAACTTTTATTAAAGTATAATTTTGTGTGATAAAATTTACCCTTTTAAAGTATATATTTGTATAATCATGACCAGAATCAAAACATAGACCATTTTCTTAATTCCCAAAGATTCCTCATACCTCTGCCTAATTGGTTCTCTGGAAACCACTGATATGTTTTCAGTCCCTTTATTAATATTTTTTTCCTTTATTAGAAGTCATTTAAATGGAATCAGGCAGCACTTAGTGTGACTGTCTTTTCTCACCAAGCATAATGATGTGAAATCTGCCTGTGTATCTACATGTATCAGTATATTGTTCCTTTTCATTGTCGAATAGTGTTCTCTTCTTTGAATTTGAAACTGTGTGTTTATCCATTCACCAGTTAAGGAAATTTGTGTTGTTTTCAGTTTTTTTAAAAAAATTCTGAGTTAAGCTTCCATGAACATTTGCATATAGGCATTTTTCTTTTTCTTGTGTAAATACCTAGGAGTGGAATTGCTGAGTCGTAGGGTAAATATATTTTTAATTTTATAGGAAGTGATCAAAGTGGCTGAATTATTTTGCATTCCAACCAGCAGTGTTACAATTTTCCCACATTCTTAGCAACACTCATTAGTTTCTTTTTTTTTAATTTATTTATTTTTAAATTGAAGGATAATTGCTTTACAGAATTTTCTTGTTTTCTGTAAAACATCAACATGAATCAGCCATAGGTATACATATGTCCCCTCCCTCTTAAACCTCCCTCCCATCTCCCTCCCCATCACAGAGCCCCTATTTGAGTTTCCTGAGACATACAGCAAATTCCCGTTGGCTATCTATTTCACATATGGTAATGTAGGTTTCCATGTTACTCTCTCAGTATATCTCACCTTCTCCTCTCCTTTCCCCACGTCCATATGTCTGTTCTCTACATCTGTTTCTCCATTGCTGCCCTGCAAGTAAATTCATCAGTACCGTCTTTCTAGATTCCATATATATGCATTAGTATATATGATATTTATCTTTCTCTTTCTGACTTCACTCTGTATGATAGGCTCTAGGTTCGTCCACCTGATTAGAACTGACTCAAATGAGTTCCTTTTCATGACTGAGTAATATTCCATTGTATATATGTACCACAACTTCTTTATCCATTCATCTGTCGATGGACATCTAAGTTGCTTCCATGTTCTAGCTATTGCAAATAGAGCTACAATGAACATTTGGGTACATGTGTCTTTTTCAATTTTGGTTTCCTCAGGGTATATGCCTAGGAATGGGATTGCTGAATCACATGGTGGTTTTATTCCTGGTTTTTTAAGGCATCTCCATACCATCTTCCATAGTGGCTGTATCAATTTACATTCCCACTGACAGTGCAAAAGGGTACCCTTTTCTGTACGCCCTCTCCAGCATTTGTATTTTTATTGTTGAACTACAGATGTTCTTTATATATTCTGGATACAAGACCTTTATTAGATATATGTTTTGCAAATATTTTCTCCCAATCTGTGCCTTGTCTTTTGAAGCACAGATGTTTTGGCTTTTTTTTAATATAAATTCTATTGTTTTTTCTTTATAGTTCATATTTCTTTGTCTAAGAAATATTTATTTGATAACCCAAGGTCACAAAGATTGTCTCCTATGTTTTCTTATAGAAGATTCATTGTTTAATCTCTTATTCTTGGACTCATACATTTTAAGTGTAGCAAACATAATTTTTATTTTAATTTTTTTTCCATTTATTTTTATTAGTTGTAGGCTAATTACTTTACAATATTGTAGTGGTTTTTGCCATACATTGACATGAATCAGCCATGGATGTACATGTGTTCCCCATCCTGAACCCCCCCTCCCACCTCCCTCCCCATCCCATCCCTCTGGGTCATCCCAGTGCACCAGCCCTGAGCACTTGTCTCATGCATCCAACCTGGACTGGCGATCTATTTCACACTTGATAATATACATGAGAGAACAGCATCAAACATAATTTTTAAAATTACTTTCAGCATTGCTTACTTTTGCACCATTGTCAAAAATTAACTTATCATTTATGAGTGAGTCTGTTTCTGTAGTATCTGTTTTTCTGCATTGATCTTCATGTTTATCCTTATATCAATACCACATTGTTTGATACATAACTGTATCAAGTAGGTGTACATGAGAACTCCAATTTTGTCTTTTACAAAAACATTTTGGCTGTTTTATATCTTATTAAATATAAACTTTATACTTGTTGGTTAATTGCTCTAAAAATCTTTCCATGATTTTAATAAGATTGCACTGAATTTAGAGATCACAAGGAGAGGATTAACTCCTTACCAACATTAAATTTTCTGATCCATGAACATAAGATATATCTCCACATAATTAGATCTACTTTTAATTTCTATCAGCAATACGTAGCAATTTTCAATGTACCTAACTTTCACATATTTTATAAAGTGTATCCTTAAGTGTTTCATATTTTTAGGCTATTGTAAATAGTATTTTAAAAATTTTAGTTTTCAGCTGTACATTAATAGTTCATAAATATATGTTTGACTTTTGTATGTTGACCTTTTGTCCTGTGGCTTTGATAAACTCACTTACCAATTTTTTGGTAGATTCCTAGTGATAGTCTATATAGATAATTGTGAAATCAGATAATAAAAACAGTTATATTTCTTCTTTTCCAATCTGTATACCTTTTTTTATCCTTTGCCTTACTGCTATAACTTCCAGTTAATGTTGAACTGAAAAGGTGAGAACAGACACTCGACTTGTTTCTAATTGTAGAGGGAAAGAATTCAGTATTCACTGTTAAGTATAATGTTAGCTGTGTTTGTAGAGCCCCTTCATTAAGTTGAAGAATTTACATTTAATTTTTAAATTAATGAAAATTTTGTTGTAAATAAATGTTTAAATTTGTGAAATGATTTTTCATTTCACATATTGGTATACATTGGTACACATAAATGGTATACATTTTAGTCTGTTAGTGTGGTGAAATACAGTTGTTGAATGTTGAAACAACTGCATTCTTGAGAGAAAGCCTACTTGTTCATGATATTATATCTACTTTATATGTTGTACAAGTTGATTTGCCAATAATGTATTAGGTATTTTGCATTTATGCTTAGGAACAATACTGGCCTATAGTTTCCTTTTCTTGTAATATCTTTGTCACGTGTTAACATCATGGTAATCCTAATGTCAAGTAGTGCAGTCCCTCTTCTCTCCCTTCCTCAGGCTTTGCCTTCATTGTTCTGTAGTGTTCACTAATGAAGCCATGTGCACCTGTGTTTTCTTGTACAAACATTTTTGACTAAAAAGGCAGTTTTAATTTTTAACTAAAAAGTCAGTTTTAATACATACAGGATTATTCAGGTTATCTATTTCTTCTTGAGTGAGAGATGGTAGATTGTGCCATTGGAGGAATTTTGTCCAGTACATCTAAGTTGTCACATTTATTGGAATGGAGTTGTTCAAATATTCCCCTGTTATTGTTTAATGTTGGAGGAATATATCCTCTGGCAATATGATCTCTTGGCTTTTTCTTTTGTCTCAAAAAATATCTTTATTTCAGTTTCATTTTTGAATGATGTTTAACTGGGCATAGAATTGTAGGTTGCCGTGAGATTGTTACTTTTTTAGTTTTCCATTAAGGACTTTAAAGATATCATTAAATCTTATTTGCATATTTTCTGATGAGAAATCTGTTGTCATTCTGTTTTTGCTTTTTAGTTTGGTTATGATATGCTTGAAGTGAAGTGAAGTGAAGTGAAGTGAAATCACTCAGTCGTGTCTGACTCTTTGCGACCCCATGGACTGTAGCCTACCAGGCTTCTCCCATGGGATTTTCCAGGCAAGAGTACTGGAGTGGGTTGCCATTTCCTTCTCCAGAGAATCTTCCCGACCCAGGGGTCAAACCCAGGTCTCCTGCATTGTAGGCAGACGCTTTACCGTCTGAGCCACCAGGGAAGTCCTATGATATGCTTAGGTTGTTTTTTTTTTATTATTATTTTTGCATTTATTGTCCTTGGGATTCTCTGAGCTTCTTGGATCTGTGGTTTGTTGCCTTTTATTCAAATAATTAGTCATTATGTCTTCAAATATTTCTAATGCTCTATTTTCCTCCTTTTCTTTTTGGGGCCCCAATTACATGTATAATAGATGGATGGTTTCCCACAGCTTTTGAATGTACTATACTTTCTTCCCTCCACTTTTTTCTCCTTGTGCTTCAATGAGTTACTTTATTTCTTTCCATTTTAAAAATTAAACTTTTTAAAAATACTTTCATTTTTGACTGTGCTGGGTCTTTGTTGCTGCGAAGGTTTTTCTCTAGTTGCAGCAAGTGGGGACTACTCTCTAGTTGCATTGTGCAGGCTTCTCATTGCAGTGGCTTCTCTTAGAAGCCCAAGCAGAGCATGGGCTCGAGGCACGTGGGCTTAGTAGTTGCCGCTCCTGGACTGTAGAGCACAGGCTGAATAATTGTAGCACACAGACTTAGTTACTTCACGGCATTTGGGATCTTTCTGGACCAGGGATCAAACCCATGTCTCCTGCATTGGCAGGCAGATTCTTTACCACTGAGCCACCAGGAAAGCCCTTAAAATTAAACTTTTTATCTGGGAACAACTTTATAGAAAAGTTACAAATATAGTGCAGAGAGTTCCCACATATACTTTATTCAGCATTCCCTAATGTTAACTGGTTAAGACTGTTAACTAAATAGCACCATTTTTTCCTTTCCATGTTCCAGAATTCAGTCTAGGATACTATATTACCTTAGTTATCATGTATTTTTAGTCTCATCGTATCTATAATAGTTCTTAATTTTTACTTGTTTTTCATTATCTGTATGCCTTTGAAGACTATTGGTCAAAAACTTTCTAGAATATTCCTTAATTTGGGTTTGTCTGAAGTTTTCTCTTGATTAGACTGGGTAATGGGCTTCCCTGGTGGGTCAGATGATAAAGAATCTGCCTGCAATGCAGGAGACCTGTGTTCAGTCCCTGGGTTGGGAAGATCCCCTGGAGAAGGGAATGACTATCCACTCCAATATTCTTGCCTGAAGAATTCCATGGACAGGAAAGCCTGATAGGCTACAATCCATGGGTCTCAAAGAGTCAGATACAACTGAGCGACAAACACTCCCACATTTTACTTGCATGGGTTGGGGGGAAGGAGACCACAGAAAGGTAGTGCTCTTCCCATCACATCGTAGCAGGGGGTACATGCTATTCGCATGACGATCGCCAGTGATGTTGACCTTGATCACTTGGTTGATGGGGTGGGGGTCTGCCAGCTTTCTCCCCTGCACAGTTTGTATTTTCCCCTTTTGGAAGCAACTCACTAATTCCTTCATTGGGCCACTGCTCCTGCTTTGTGTTTAGTGTAATGCCTTGAGTGCTGTAGAGTTTCTCTCCTTGTTTTTCCTCCACCCTCAGCTTTCAGCACACTTGCAACACAGAAGGAGGCTTTTCTGTACACTGTTGCCCCTCTCCTCAGTGGTAGACTTTTAGTGTGAAACTTATAGATATAAGGGGAATTTCTCTTTCTCCTGCTACAGCCTCAGTCTTCAGCATGCCCTGTGTAACTCAGCCTCAAAGGTGGATCTTCCTGTGTTTTAGCCCTCCCCTAGTGATGGACCATCCCTTTCTCCCTCCCAGTGCAGCATCTATAATGCCCTATATATCTGCCCTGTATGGGGGATCTTGAGCATGAATGAGTTTCCTGCCTGTCTCCCACTGGCAGGAGACCTGTGCCATCAGTATAAATTTTTGCAGATAGGCAGATTTCCTGTTCCTCTCCCAGTGTCAGATGGCTTTTGAATAGTGTCAATGCAGGGCAGAGTGGGTTTTCTATTCCTCACCCAGCAGCAGCCAAACTTTGTCCACTGTGGAATGGGACAGTTTCCTTCCTCTTCCCTGGGGACAGGTAGCTTTTCCTATCAAAGTGTGGTCAGATTCCAGATATGGGCAGGTTTCTTTCCTTCCTCCATTAGCAGATGCCTTTGCTTCATATCAGAGAGGAGATCGAGGTGTGGGCGTGTCTGTCAGGTTTCTTGTCTATGACTCAGTAGCAGTTGCTCATTACTTCATGCACGTGCAGGCTCTAGAAGGAACACAGTTAAGCCTCTCTGGGTACTTTTGCTCAACCTTCAAATGTTGGCAGGCCCTGCATGGCTCTATCACAAACAGAGTATCTCAGAGCTCACACTTGACGTCACCTTTGCTTGTGAGCACTGGGGAATGTTCACAGAAAAGCTTGCCAAGTGGCTGCAGACTTGCCTTGTGTATGCCATTCCCAGGAATTATAAACTCTGATGCTCACACGTACTTTAAGAATTTAGGAATTCATTAAAACTTGCATGTTTTCTTCTTACCAACTTTATTGAATGCCAACCCTTCCTCCCGTGTCTGTCACAGGTAAAACAATGTTGGTGTTCTTTTGCCTCCTCAGAGAGGCCTGTCACCCTTTGGAACTTAGTTCATCTTATTTTCAGCTCTCCAAGGGGCTGATAAATTTATGATTTTACAAATTATTCATTTTTTTTTCTCTTCGTTAGAATAGAATCATTGTTCTTTCATGGCTTTCTACAGCCTAAGATGAAGCTGAAATCTTAATGTGTCTTCATTATCAAGGCACTAAATGCATCTCCCTAACCAATCTGTCTGCAAATGCAGGAGACCCGGGTTAAGTTCCTGGGTTGGGAAGATCCCCTGGAAAAGGAAATGGCAACCCACTCCAGTATTCTTACCTGAAGAATCCCATGTACAGAGAAGTCTAGTTTCTTGGACCATGGGGTCCAAGAGTTAGACACGACTTAGCAACTGAACCACCAACCAAGAGCTCTAGTTGGGGATTTTTTGTTTTAATTTTCAAAATGTATTTATTTTTAATTAGAGAATAATTGCTCTACAGTATTGTGTTGGTTTCTGCCAAACATCAACATGAATCAGCCATAAGTATGCATATGCCGCCTCTGTCTTGAATCTCCCTCACACCTCCCTCCCCACCCCACCCCTCTGAAGTAGGGGATTGAATATGAAAGACAAAGGGAAGAAAGCTGTTAACTGGAAATAATGGCTCTGCATAGATGTGTGACACTTTCTACCTCAGAAAAATTCTGAAAAGCAGGTAGTGATTGGAAACACATCCCATCACAGCAGACACTCTTTATGGGGAGTCTGAGGATTTTAGATGTTAATGCATTTGAATTTGAGATTAGGACTGTAAGTCATAAGCAAATTCTCAGAGATGATTTCATATGCTTCCCTTTACATGTATAGAGTACATAACTTATTTTATTTAACAAATATTTATTGAACACCTACTATGTGCTGGAAACTCTTCTTGACTCTGATTATTGAGCAGTGAATAAAACACAGGATGGATTTCATAAAGCTCCATCTATAACAACTGGTAGAAAATTGAGAAGCACAAGTGTGCTGATTATGGGGCTTCAGTTAGATGAAGAACCCAGCTAATTTCCCCCAATCTGGCTAGTTTGAGTATTTTTTTATTCAGGCAAACTGGAATTTTTCCCATTCACTGAAAGGATTTCTTGCCTTTTTACTTACTCAAGGGGAAAACAATTTTCCTAAGTAGAACTCAGCAATTCTCTCTTTGTTAGGGTAGATGCCAATTCAATATTCAGATAACTTACTCTGAAATATGTTTAATTATACTTAGTTGGGGAAATCCCAATAACATTAAAATATTCCATTTGGAAATACAGTATCTGTATTTCTTTCAGGATTTATTCTAAATCTTCTAAAAGCAGTGAGGACAGAGGTAATTATAAATCTAAAATCTGAAAGAGTTTAGACTCAACACAGTGTTGAGTAAGTGAAAAGGATGCTTGAAGTATAAGTGCCTGACTAGAAATTACACATTTTCATAAACCTCCTTTTTATGTAAGACTTTGGAATTTTAAAGCTTGTTACATACTGTGGGATGCTGACACCCTAGGTTTCACCAATGCATCTTATTAATAAAGCGAATACAAATGTATCACTTACCATGGTAAGGGAGACCACCACCTAGACAGGTTTTGATCTTGTCTCAGAGGACTCGGTTAGACTTTTGATAAGCATCTGAAGTTTGGTTTCAGATGATTTTTCACTGTGGAAGCTTACTTAGGATTAAGTGAGGATCATGGCGTATTAGTTCAGGGTTGAGGACACAGCAAGGGGAGGGCACAAATTGTTAATAATTTCTATTGAAGAATCAATACCTTTGGGGAAGTCCTATAATGAACAATATATTTATTTGCCTGGGCAAGAGTCATCTAGAATATTCAAATTATACTAACGTAGACAACTGAATAGTAACACCAGGTCAGTGATTCTCAGTGAACCATGAGAGTGGCTCTCAACTGTGACTGATTTGCCTCCCAGGGGGCTTTTGGCAAAGTCCGGAGACTTCACACTTGTTACCAGGGGAGTTGGTGGCTTTGGTGCTACCGGGCATCTGATAAATAGCTATCAGCCAGGGATGCTGTTCAACATCCTGCGATGCAGAGAACAACCTCCACAACAAAGAATTATCCGGCCAGTTTGTTAATAGCGCCCAGGTTGAGAAATCCTGGTGTGGCCCAGAGATTTATAAAGGGCCAAAGAGTAAAAAATGTTAAGCTTTGGGCCATGCCTTCTCTGTGGCTACTACTCAACTCTGCGATTGTGCAAGAGAGTCACAGATAATATGCAAATAAATGTGCAGGAACTTGTGCCAAAATGCATTCACAAAAACAAGCAAGGAGCGAGATTCAGCCTGGTGGGCTGTTGTTTGCTGACCCCTAATGGAGACAGTAAGCCATTTGGGGATAGGTGGTCTCAGTTTTCTGTGTCTAAGTATATGAGTTTCTGGTCTCAGCCATATGCTTTGAATCTTCAATAGAAGCAGAAACGTTTTCAAGTAAGCAGAGGTCAAAGAACAAATAAATATGGAATATCACATGGAAACCCTAAACTTTCCTAAGAACACCAGCAACATTTCTGTGGAGCTGATTTTCTGTGCTATATGAAGTACACCAAAACAACAATCTGTGTGCTGGAACAGCAATTTTCCAGGATGAACTATTGAAACGAAAACTACTTTTTTGCTGGGTTTTATCTATACTTTCAAACTCATTTAAATTAAAAAAAAATGGTGACATGGACTTCCCTGGCAGTCCAGTGGTTAAGACTTCACCCTCCAATACAGGAAGTGTGAGTTCGGTCCCTGGTTGGGGAGCTAAGATCCCACAGGCCAAAAAACCAAACCATAGAACAGAAACAATATTCTGACAAATTCAATAAACACTTTAAAAATGGTCCACATAAAAAATTTTTCAAATGGTAACATGAAACAAAATAATTGTTCCCTTTAAGATAAAATATGACACTCATTGGCAGTGGCTTGAAAATTATCCCTTTAACAGTGCTCTTTTTTCCTTCTTTTTTCAGTTTTCTTTTTGCCGCATTTATCACTTGCTGAGAGTGTATGTTTTGTTTGTTGTCATGCCCTCCCTGTTGAAGAAGGAAATGTATTCTTCTAGTATTCTTGCCTGGAGAATCCCATGGACAGAGGAGCCTGGTGGGCTAAGTCCATGGGGTTGCAAAGAGTCAGACATGACTGAGTGACTAACAAGCACACATAGTATGCCCTCCCTGTGAGGTCATGGTCATTGTATATTTTAGTCACAGCTGTATCCCCATCACCTAGAGGACCAGAATGAATAGTTGCACCACTCATAGAGAACTATAACTATCATCAGAGATAATACAGAGCACTTATTTTGTGCCAGCTACTGTTCTAAGGACTTTACATGGATGAGCTTGTCTGATCACATAACAACCCTGGGAAGAGGGTACTGTTATTATTCACAGTTTATGAGATGAGAATAATGAGACATAAGCAGGCCAAGTGACTTGTTGAGGCCCACTAAGCTAGCAGGTGACAGAGCTAGGATTTGAGTCCACGTAGTCTGGCTCCAGAATCCACGCTTTGAACTATCACACTGTAGCTACTTCTCACATTAATCTGTTGCATAAACACACGTATAGACATACATGGTTTGCATATTTCACAATTTCTCTATTGTAAAGCAGGTTACACCTTGACCCTAGAATGAAAATTCTGGAGTGGCATCATGATATTTAGGACCCAGGTTCTTAGAGGTCTATCTCTGTGAGGCACTGAGGTGCCTCCTGGGAAACAGCTTCTCTTGGGCTTCTCTGGTGGCTCAAACGGTAAAGAACCTGCCTGCAATGCAGGACACCAGGGTTGGAAAGATCCCCTGGAGGAGGAAATAACAACCCACTCTGCATTCTTGCCTGGAGAATCCCATGGACAGAGGAGCCTGGCGGGCTACAGTCCATGGGGTCCCAAAGTGTTGGACACGACTGAGCGACTAACACTTTCACTTTCTTTCAAGGAAATAAGAGTTGGAAAAAATTAGCTTGTTCCATTGTAGGTGTTCCTACAATTAGAGAGAAAGATTGTATTGATCAGAGACGAGATGTATTGCTTCCTGTGAATGGATATCTGAATCCTTCTTGTGAATGGACAGAGGCTTCCACTGGTAAAATCTCAAAGGGTCATTTTCTCACAAAAATCTCAGAAATATCAGGAGCTTTACTTGGTAATAAAGCCTGACACAAAGGTAGAGGTTGGGAAGGATATCTACTGCACCAGCGTACTGCACTGAGGCTTACGCCTCAGCACTGCCTAGTATCCACAGCCGCCAGTCTTGCTCCAGGGCCAGGGCTATATTATCACATGCAGCAGCCAGGCAGCGCAGACCACCGGCAACTAGGGCTTGACCGTTGGTGTTGGCAGCAGGAGGGTGGTGGCAGCTGTCACAGAGCAGCTGCAGTTGAGGGGAGAAAGAGCACCCTGGGAGGTCTCAGCAGCAGACATTACTGCAGAGGAAAGGTATTTCTATGTTGTCACAGGGAAGGCCACATTGACACCTGTGAATACTCCAGAGATGTACTCCAGAAGGGCCCAAATGATTGAATCAGGAATAGAACTTTAGACAGAGCTAAAGGTCAAGTGCTTGTTATGGTAGCAGGTTAGAGTTGCCCCCATTTTTCTCCTAATGACTGTGGAGCTTCAAAACAATGGCTTACAACCATTATGGAGCTAAGGCCAATATTACCTCCAAGAGTAAACATGTGTGGATGTGGATATGTGTTTATTTGAGGGAGAGAGAGGCAGATAGGCGGTATATCTGTATATGTAGGTCTAAATCATCTTTGGTCCTACAAACTGAGTCAATTAACACCAATACATTGGGTCTTTAATAAAAAAAACACAATGGTCGTTCTTGTTCTCTGAATTACTAATGCCCTGAAACTGCCAGAAAGTCATTTGAATATGCTTGCTGATAATACTTTTGATGAGGAATAGAATTTATTTTTTACTTGAGAGCTAATTAATGTAATCTCTAAAATATATAAATCCCATGGTGAGCCCAAATAATTATAATTGAAATGTGGACCTTGCCAAAACTGAGAAAATTAAAATGCAAACAAAATCTGTTAATATATCTAAATTTAAAAAAAAAAACAAAGAGGAAAGAAAACCAATTAACTTCTGGAAACAGGGTTTGGTATTTAGAATGAGGAGATTAAATTATGCAGATATCAAATTAGCACTTGGAATGAAGATGGTGTTGCCCAGCTGCCTTGCAGAACTTCGCCTTGCACAGACTAAAGTTGCTAGGGAGCAGTGAAGTGAGCTGTTTAAAAGGCCACAGTTGTATTCCCTAAATGGTCCACACGGGGATCATAAAAATTCCTGATGGTATCTTTAGCAGCCTAGAGGTAATTGGAAGGAAGGCCTGGGGCTAGTAATTAAATCACAAATCTTTTCTGGGGAGATCATATGTAGATACACATATAGAGAGACATATATAAATAGATGAGATAAACAATATGTACAGGTATGTACATATATATTGTAGTCATTTAGTCACTAAGTTTTGTCCAACTCTTTGCAAACCATGGACTGTAGCCCATCAGGCTCCTCTGTCTGTGGGATTCTCCAAGCAAGAATACTGGAGTAGGTTGCCATGCCCTCCTCCAGGGGATCTTCCCCACCCAGGGATCGAACCATCTCCAGCATTGCAGGCGGATTCTTCACCACGGAGCCTCCAGCGAAGCCCATGTACATGTATATATTTCACTTACGTAACATCTAGTCAGACAGCTGAGCAACTCCATTAAAAAGAAGAAAGACACGAGAAGTGTGGGGCTTCTTAATTTTTTTTTTTGATTGTAAAACTTTTAGGATATACATCATCATGTGACATTTTATTCTCTGTTGCATTACAGCAATTTAGTCAGAAAAACAAAACAGCCAAATGAGTTTTGTTTTGTTTTGTTTTATGACTGAACAGACCAACCAACTCAATCCAGGGCCTCTGGTAGTTCCATATTATGACTACATTTAGGAAATCAGATAAATGTGTCTTTGGTTCTTAGGGATGTTGCTATGTGTTTCTCACTTTTCAAGCAGCTGTTTTTAGCATTGCGTAGGTTCTGTCACAGCCTCTTTCACTACATTATTATAAGGAGTTCACTATAGGAGCAGTTTCTTTAGACATACTACCATACAGGTTACAATATACCAGTATGGATGGATCTGTTCTTAACCTCATTGGCCAGCCAGCCAGAGTAACTTTGAATATCAGATCTGGACCCTGGGGGAACTTGACCTTTTCTGAGACAAGCTGTAGAGTGGGCACCCTGCGGCACAACCTTGAGATGACCATTAACACTCAAAACTCCATTGTGGGTGCTATCACTGCATGGCCAGATTCATAACACATGCGAGAGAGCAGTCGGAGACGAGAATGCTTTCAGAGACTTATAACCTGGCATTGACAGGGACACAAGTCATTCATCTTACTCTGATTATTCTGGCTTCTTAGCCCAGAGGAGAGAAAACGAGTCAGAAAAGCAAAAAGTTTCTGGAATTAGTTTGGTATCATTCTGTCTGTTCCCCCAAGGGAAGAAAATTGCAGAGAATGGGGGGAAAAGCAGAGGGAGAATAATTTTTACCAAGTACTGTGTTCGAAAAGCAAACTGGTAAAATGAACAGTTAATGAACACAGCAGCTCACTTAGCAAATACACACACACACACACACACACACACACACACACACACACACATATATATTCATTAACTATGTAGCAAATGTAAAGCTTAGAGTTACTAGCATGAGGTAAATCAGAGAAGGCCCCTGCTCCAGTAGAACTGCAGCCTAGTGTGGGGTGCACACTTCCGTTGAATAGTTACTCTGATAGAAGCACAGCTCTATAGACATGCATTAGGAAGGAAGCAGGAGAATGGGCATGAACAAAATAATATAGTGTTTGTAATATGGCTAGGCTAAATCCTACTCTAAAGTGGAATGAAGGCCTACCTAAATCATTCTTATATCTTGATCGTATCTGCCAAAAACTTTTGTGATGACCACATCCCTGGTATTGTATCTACAAACCTCTTTTCACACCAATTATAGCAGAACTCTCATTCTTTGCAACAAGTTGGAACTTGGGGAAACCAAGCAAGTATGGTACATCTCTTTAAGATATACTACAACATAATTTTAGAGATGGAAACTTTTTAAATTAGCTCTGCATACTTTGATACTATTAATATACACCAATAGGCAGAATTTGTCTTTCTCTTTCTGACTTACTTCACTCTCTGTAATAGGCTCCAGGTTCATCCACCTCATTAGAGCTGACTCAGATACATTCCTTTTTATAGCAGAGTAATATTCCATTGTGTATATGTACCACAACTTCCTTATCCATTCATCTGCCGACGGACATCTAGGTTGCTTCCATGTCCTAGCTATTGTAAATAGTGCTGCAGTGAACACAGGGGTACATTGTCTCTCTTTCAATTCTGGTTTCCTTGGTGTGTATGCCCAGCAGTGGGATTGCTGGGTCGTATGGCAGTTCTATTCCCAGTTTTTTAAGGAATCTTCACACTGTTATCTCATAGTAGCTGTACTAGTTTCCATTCCCACCAACAGTGTAAGAGAAAGACGATATCAAAGATCCTACATGCAGAGCAGCAAAAGAGACGTAGATGTAAAGAAGAGACTTTTGGACTCAGCGGGAGAAGGAGCAGGTGGGATAATTTGAGAGAATAGCATTGAAACATATACATTACCATGTGTAAAACAGATAAGCAGTAGTTTGATGTATGATGCAGGGAACTCAAATCCGGTGCTCTGGGACAACCTAGAGGGATAGGGTGGGAGGGGGTTCAGGATGGGGGGAACTCATGTATACTTGTGGCCGATTCATGTTGATGTATGGCAAAAACAATCACAATATTGTAATTATCCTCCAATTAAAGTTAATTAATTAAAAATATACAAATTGCTATAAAATCTTTAACTTTCAAAATTATTGTTAAAGATTTTTTTTCCTATAAAGGTTCCCTAGTTTGATATCAGCCTAAAAGACCTTATTTCTGGGCTAGAAATGAGGACATGGATGTGTGCCTGCCACTGCAGATTATTTCTCAACTTTGCTATCTGTATAAAACTAATCTGTTTTACAATAAAGCTGGTGTGGTAAGTACAAAACTGAATCCACATGTTGATGTGTGATGGAAAGGTAAAAGCATTTTATTTACTTGTTTCTACTGGGTAGTAGAAATTTAATTTCATTCATTTCTTCCCCATCCCCATTTTTCTTTCAGGGTTCAATCTAATGATAGGGAGATTATACACTGCCAAGGCATAGGAAAGGGACTTTGGTCTGAGTAGTCTTTGCATGTCTTCCAAGTTGTCCTTATTCCCATCTGTTTATTGGTCCCCATGAGTCATAGCCAAGTTCCACTCCCAACTACAGGCCACCTTCTGTTTGCTTCTTTGTATGCCACTGTGGATGCAAGGAAATTATCTTGTTCTTTTTACCTTTGGGCACAGTTACTCAGAGCTCTCAGTTCCATTGGCCTAGGCACCCAGTGCAGACATTTCTAAGCCTCTTTAGGCTTGCTGCTTCTCTATCGTGTGCTAGAAAAGCAAGTCCCACCTCCCTATGTTCTTGAATCTCAAATTTACCAGGATTTCCCTTCACACCCCACCTCAAGATGAGGCTGAACTTGATATTAATAGAGGTGTAAGGCTCAAGTCTAACCTTTCTGAGGGACCCACAATGACTATAGTTTGTTAATGTTTTACAAAGAGGTTTCCCAAAATCCATTAATCTGGAGTATCTTTTCTAGTCTTGGGATAGATAACCTTGCTCTACCATTATGTAATTTTTCTGCCATGAATCCTCTTATTAAAAGTTCTCCACTCCTCTTGCAACATCCATTTTTTCAGCTATAGTTCCTATATTTTCTAGTTTCCTGAATGGGACAAGGTCACCAAGGATCACAGACCACTGAATATGCCATTGAATTATAGCATACAGCCTTATGTTAATATAAATGTGCTGCTTTTTTTTTTAAGATTAGTAAGTCATTCAAACCTCAAGCAAAAGCAACAAACTGTTTTGTCTGGGTCTTGAAAGAATCTCAGTGTTCTGGAAAGAGAGGTCACACTCAGATAACAGGTACTTCATATTTTTACAGAGAGCTGTAGGACTGTATGCTTATCATGTCAATATTTCCTGTAGGCTTCATCTTCTTTTGATGGAGGAGAGCATTACTGTGGATTAAAAGGTTTATTGGAGTTTAGATTTTTCAAAAATTCCAGAAGCGAGTGAGCAGCAAACACGTTTTTTAGAAATTGTTTTTATTCTCTGTGTTTTCTTTCCAAAGTAAAATATTCTCTGATTTTTATTTCTTAGAATAGAAGAATGATATCTGTGTGTGTGTGTGTGTGTGTGTGTGTGTGTGTGTGTGTGTGTGTGTGTACATGTAACCACTGATTCAATTATCACCCTCCAGTGTTGTTGACTTCTTGGTCTATTCATGACCTTCATACACTGTCAGACTCTCAGGAATCAAGCTTACATGAATGCAATTGTTTCTTCTCTACAAAAGGACGCATAAAATGATGTTTTCTTTCAGATAATGCCCCTTGGAAATCCAAACAGGATATGTTTCTTTCTCTTCTGTGATGAGTGAATTGTATGAAATCTTATTGCTAGTTATACAATATTTATTTACAATGGCACCATACCTCTCCATTTATTTTTATTACAGCATGATATGGAGGAAATAGTGCTAGACTCATTTCCAGAATTTCTAAGTATGTGTCTTCAGTTCTACCTACCCATTAGCAGTGTTCGTATTTATCACATTTACAACCTCTTTTTTTCTCATTTGTAAAATGGAAATAATATTTTCCAACCCATCTGACAAGGCTTTTGCATATTTATTGTTATTGCTAAGTATTTTGCCTAAAGTAGTTCTTAATCTTTCCATTTATAAAATAGAAATTTTGTTCTCTCATTGTTGATTTTGAGTTTTCCTTAGACAAGGATAATACATAGTATGGAAAAGACTCCCAAGTTCAGTATAATCTTCATAAAGCTCCAGTCAACCAAGACATTCCCATAGTAAAGGTTTTCTTTGGTGAGTGTGGAGCGAAGTCAGCATCATGGCAATGAGGTTGGTAAGAAGGTCAAGGAAAATGGCTGTGGGTGAATTTCTGAGCAGACAAAATGGCCAAATCCATCTCCTTCCAGGGATTTACTGGAATGTAAAGGAGACTGTTTTTTTTTTAATTGGTCTAATGATGTTCAACCTCATTGCCCAATTTGGTGAGCAAAATTCATGGTGATAAAGGCATGGTATTATAGTGGTTGGATCTTGGGGTGATAAGAGCACTAAAATGGTGAGAAGGATTATATCCTCTAGGTAAGGTAGTCTAAATGCTTGGATTGGCTAGATTTTTGGTGTGTTTTTTTATGTTCATAGTGTTTTATTTCTTCGTTTGACCATGTGGCTTGTAGAAACTTAGTTACCTGACCAGGTATCCCCATACCCCCTGAGTTGGAAGCACAGAGTCTTAACCATTGGATCTCCAGGGAAGTCCCTGTTGATAGTATTTTAGAAAGACAAGTGTCCAGTAAAATGTTAGAATGTAAAGTTTATCTATTTCAGGGCAATATATACAGTCCTTGTGAAATTTAAAGACTGAAGTACATTCCAGATGAATCACCAACAGCCTGTTCTGCTGCAGTAACAATATTAGTTATTGATACAGCTGAAATGAGAGGACCGGCTGGTCACAGGTCTGCTTTCTCCGGGTTGCAAGAGGCTTCTTTAGTGGTATGCTGATATTCACTTGCTAGGTCATTGCGTGTTTTCCCTGTTTGTGCCACATGTTTTGCATGATGAGCCCAAAATGCATCAGAAAATAAGACAAAGGTTAGGAGAAGAGCAGAGAGAACAAAGATGTTGAAGCTTTTGTTGTTTGAGGAGCACAGCGATTCAATATTAGACGTTTTGTTTGGTTTGAATTCCTATATATTATGTTTCAGCGAGTTGAGGTAGAATTAGTTTATAACCGAATTTGAAAATAAGATGTTTTGTTGATTACAAGCTCATCCATTATATAGTATATTTTACCGATACCCAGTATAATATCTCCTGGTGATGAAAATGATATCTAATTTAAAAGAAAAATAAACAGCAGCATATAGTGTGCACTCACTCTAAATGGCTACTCAGCTACTCAGTAACATTTAAATATGGCATCTCCTTTGATTCTTTTTTTTTTTCATTTAATTTTATTTGTTGGAGTCTAATTAGTTTACAATATTGTAGTGGTTTTTGTCATACATTGACATGAATCAGCCATGGATTTACATGTATTCCCCATCCCGATCCCCCCTCCAACCTCCCTCTCTACCCAATCCTTCTGAGTCTTCCCAATGCACCAGGCCCGAGCACTTGTCTCATGCATCCAACCTGGGCTGGATTCTTTATAGCCAATGCACTTTTAAAAAATTCTTTGGCACACCTCACATCATCTGATAACATTCAATATCCTTACTGAAATGTTGAGAGAATTTTAGTCTCTCTTGAAGGAAAACCAAATGTAAGGTAGAAGATTGAAATACAAGCTTATAGTAGAGAGAACCTAAGGTCTGCCAATACCACATTTCTGTTTTATCTAGGAGAGTGTTTCTCAGCCATGGATGATTTACCGCCCTCTGCCTGAGGCAATGTCTGGATACTCTTGGTTGTCACAACTGAGAGGTGCCACTGCTGCTGGTGGGTAGATACCTTGATACTGCTAAGCATTTTACAATGCGTAGGACAGCTCCCACCCCCTGCTTCCTTTCACCTCTCAATTCACAACAAGAATTATCTGGGTCAAAATGTCAGTGGTGCCGAGGTAGAGAAATCTTGACCTAGGACAGACATCTGATGAGATCTTAGGATTTTTGAGGAATGAATTTCCCTAACACTTAACAAGTGAAATCAACTATGACTGAGGACACTGTTGCTTTGAGTTCAAGCACACAAGACTTCTTATCTGAATTCAGGGAGTTATAACTTCATGCATAGCCTCAAAAACTAATCTCTTATACAACATAAATTCTGTGAAGAAAAGTCACCATTCCTACTTGGGAAAAATGATATACTTTCCACTAAAAATCCATTAGATGACAAGATTATCATTAGGATTAAACTATAAAACACTTATGTTTCTGTAGACCAAAGTTGGCAAGGATCAGTAATATCATAGGTTTCAACTCTGAACTATGTAATCTATTTTCAGATAATCATAACCTGAAAGAAAATCCTATTTGGGAGAGAGATGTCAGAATGCCTCTTTGGTGTGCCTTGCTTGTATTTCAACCTATACCAATAATTATGGCTAGGCTTCCCTGGTGGCTCAGAAGGTGAAGAATCTGCCTGCAATGCAGGACACCTGGGTTTGATCCCTGGGTCAGGAAGATCCCCTGGAGAAGGAAATGGCTATGCACTACAGTATTCTTGCCTGGAGAATTCCATGGACAGAGGAGCTTGGCAGGCCACAGTCCATGGATTCACAAAGAGTGGACATGACTGCGACTAACACACACAGAATCTGATTACATTTGTGGTATCTTAAAAATGTGTGACATACTGTTCACAATGCATTTTTGTAATAACTTTTGCTGACATCATTTCAGTTGACATACATTTTTGAGATTACAAAGTTCGCTATTGCTTGGGAATTGTTGAGAATATCTGTATTAGTCCAGTTTGGGAATTTTGAAAATCACTGTAAGAATTAAGTAAATAAGAGGTTCCATATAGCAATCAGGGATTAAAATGGGAATCATTAGAGTAAAGGTCTGAAAGAATGCAACTGAAGGATCAGCTGAAAACTCACTGTGACATTAGTCTGACGACTTGGAGTGAAGCTGCCCATCCTGAGGAAGTCCAAGAAACTTCAAATACCCCAAAGTAAGAGTTTGCAGAGTGGTCTGGAACTGATTGCCTACCCCTTTGATTTTCATGATGTATTGAGCAATAATAGCTTTTGTATCATTTCTACTTCCCAATTTTCTCAAGGGTTCCTCTCATTAGTAAAATCTAACCTGGATCTGTAGAGTGAAGGTGGTGCTAAGAAACAATTCCCAGACTTAGGAGGGACTGGAAGCAGTGAGACCAAGTTGACCATCACCAGTTCAACACCATGAAAATCTCCTCCTTGATGGATTGCTTGCACTCATCATTGAGGGTAGGTAAGAATGGGCAGCCTCAAGTTTCACAAGATTTCACAGGGTTATAACTGCCTTTTAATAAAAAGTCATCAACATTAAAATAAAGGTCATGAAGAAAGATAAAGAAGGAAATTATGTAATGATAAAAGGGTCAATAGAAGAAGAAGATACTACACTCATTAACATATATGCATGCAATATAGGAGCACCTAAATACATAAAACAAATATAAGCAGGGATGGGAGAAATTGATGGAACTACAATAATGGTAGAAGAATCTAACACCCCACTCACATCAATGGAAAGATCTTATAGACAGAAAATGGATAAGGTTACAGAGAATCTAAATGTCAGAATAGTTATTTAATATTTTCAGGATATTACATTAATAAAAAACAGAATACACATTCTTTTCAAGTGCTACTGGAGCATTCTCTAGGATAGACCCTGTACTAGGGCAAAAAACTAGCCTCAACAAATTTAAGAATATAGAAAATTTTCAAGTATCTGTTCTGACTAAAAAGCATGAAACTAGAAATCAACCATAGAAAAAGAAATAAGAAAGAAATGATTACATGGAGATTAAACAACATGCTACTAAAAAACAAATATATCAATGATGAGATCAAAGAGGAAATTAAAAAATACCTTGAGACAAATGACAATGAAAACAGCTATACAAAATCTATGGGATGCACAAAAGCAATCCTTAGAGAGAAGTTTATGGTTATACAGGCCTTCTTCAAGAAATAAGAATAATCTCAAACAACCTAACCTACTACCTAAAAGAATTTATAAAAGAAGAACAAACTAAAGCTAAAGTCAGTAGAAGGAAGGAAATAATAAAGATCAGGAAATAGAGATTGAAAAACAGTAGAAAATCAATAAATTCAAGAGCTGGTTCTTTTGGAAGAATAAACCAAAGGTTAAATCAACAAACCTCTGGCCAGGCTCACCAAGAAGAAAGGGCCAAAATAAAAGAGAAATGTAAGGTGAGAAATAACTACCAATACACTAGAAATATAGAAAAACATAAAAGAATACTCTGAGCAATTATTATGCCAACAAATTGGACAACCTAGAATAAATGGAGAAGTTTCTAGAAACATATAGTCTACCAAAATGAACTCCAGAAGAAATAGATAATTGAAACAGACCAATCACTAGAAGTGAAATAGAATCTGTAATTTAAAATAAGAATAAAAAAACACTTCCTACAACTAGAGTCCAGGACCATAAGACTTTACTGGGCAATTCTGCCAAACATACAAAGAACTTATACCAATTCTTCCCAAACTCTTCTGAAAGACTGAAGACTTCCCATTCTATGAAGCCACTAACACCTTTATATCAAAACCAGACAAAGACACTACCAAAAAAGAAAATTACAGGCTAGTATCTTGGATGAATATAAATGTAAAACTTCTCAACAGAAATTTAGCAAACTGAAAGCAAGAATGGGTAAAAAAAAAAATCATATACCATGATCAAGTTGAATTTATCCCAGGATCACAAAGATGATTCAACATATGCAAATAAATCAATGTAATATGCTACATCAACAAAAGACAAAAACCACACAATCATCTCAATAGATGAAGAAAAAGCATTTGAGAAAACTCAACATCCATTCATGATAAAAACTCTCGCCAAAATGGGGACAGAGGGAACATATGTAAACATAATAAAAACTATGAAAAAGTCACAGCCAACACAATATTCAATGTTGAAAAGCTGAAAGACTTCCCATTGAACTCTGAAACAAGACAAGGATGCCCAGTCAGTCCTAATGAGATGGATGAAACTGGAGCCCCTTATACAGAGTGAAGTAAGCCAGAAAGATAAAGAACATTATTACAGCATACTAACACATATATATGGAATTTAGAAAGATGGTAACAATAACCCTATATGCAAAACAGAAAAAGAGACACAGAATTACAGAACAGACTTTTGAACTCTGTGGGAGAATGTGAGGGTGGGATATTTCAAAAGACCACTCTCACCACTTCTATTCAACCTAGTATTGGAAATCTTAGCCACAACAGTCAGAAAAGAAAAAGAAATAAAAGGTATCCAAATTGGAAGGGAAGAGGTAAAATTGTCATATGCTGATAACATGACACTCTATATAGAAAACCTTAAAGACTCCACATAAAAACTGTTATAACTGATACCTATGGCTGATTCATGTTGAGGTTTGATAGAAAACAGCAAAATTATGTAAAGCAATTATCCTTCAATAAAAAGATTAATTAATTAAAAAACTGTTATAACTGTTAAATTCAGCAAGGTAGCAGGATACAAGATTAACCTATAGAAACTGATCGCATTTCTTTGCACTAACAGTGAAATATCAGAGAGGGAAAGTAAAAAAAAAAGTTCCTTTAAAAATTTCATCAAAAAAGTAAAATGCTTAGGAGTGGACCAAGGAGGTGAAAGGCTTACATGCTGAGAACTATAAAACATTGATAAAGGAAATTGAAGATGATTCAAAGAAATGGAAAGATATCCCATGCTCTTAGATTGGAAAAATTAGTATTGTTAAAATGGCCAAACTACCCTAAGTAATGTACACATTTGATCCCTATCAAATAATCCTGAGGAAAAAGAGTAAACCTGGAGGCATAACCCTCTAAGACTTCAGACAATACTGTAAAGCTTTAGTAATCAAAATGGCATGCTGCTGCTGCTAAGTCACTTCAGTCGTGTCCAACTCTGTGCGACCCCATAGACGGCAGCCCACCAGGCTCCCCCGTCCCTGGGATTCTCCAGGCAAGAACACTGGAGTGGGTTTCCACTTCCTTCTCCAATGCATGAAAGTGAAAAGTGAAAGTGAAGTTGCTCAGTTGTGTCCGACTCTTAGCAACCCCATGGACTGCAGCCTACCAGGCTCCTCCATTCATGGGATTTTCCAGGCAAGAGTATTGGAGTGGGGTGCCGTTGCCTTCTCTGAATCAAAATGAGATAGTACTGGCACAAAAACAGACATATGGATCGATGGAACAGGAAAGAGTCCAGAAGTAAACCCATACACTTATGGCCAGTTAATCTTCGGCAAAGGAGACAAGAATATACAATGGAGAAAAGATAGACTCTTAAGCAAGCGATCTTGGAAAAGCTGGACAGCCAAATGTAAATCAGTCAAGTGAGAACACTCCCTCACATCATACACAAAAATAAGCTCAAGGACTTCCCTGGTGGCTCAGTGGTAAAGAATCTGCTTGCCAATGCAGGAGACATGGGTTCAATCCCTGATCTGGGAAGATCCCACATGCCCCAGAGTGACTAAGCCCATGCACCAGAATGACTGAACCTGTGCTCTAGAGCCTGAAATCCACAACTACTGAAGTCCACGTGCCTGAGAGCCTGTGCACCACAACAATAGAAGCCACCACAATGAGAAACCTGTGTATCACAACTAGAGAGTAGCCCCCACTCACTGCAACTAGAGAAAAGCCCGCGCAGCACCGAAGACCTAGCTCAGCCAAAAATAAAATCAACTAATAAAAAAATTATAAAAAGTAAACTCAAAATGGCTTAAAGACTTAAGTAGAAGATATGACACCATAAGAGGACATAGGCAAAACATTCTCTGACATAAATCATAGCAATGTTTTCTTAGGTCTGTCTTCCAAGGCAAAACAAATAAAAGCAAAAATAAACAAATGGGACCTAATGAAATTCATAAGCTTTTGTACAGAAAAGGAAACCATAAACAAAATGAAAGAACACTCAAAGAATGGGAGAAAATATTTGCAAACAATGCCACCAACAAAGGCTTAATTTCCAAAATGTATAAACAATTCATACGGATCAATATTAACAAAGCACAAAAAACCCCCAAACAACAAGACACACACACAAAAACAAATAGAAGACCCCAATAGACATTTCTCCAAAGAAGGCACACAGATGGCTGATAGGCACATGGAAGAATATTCAACATTGCTAGTTATTAGAGAAATGCAAATGAAAACTACAATGAGGTATCACCTCATACCAGTTAGAATGGCCATCATTAAAAAGTCTGCAAGTAGTACTTTCTGGAGAGCGTGTGAAGGAAAAGGAACCCTTCTACATTGTTGATGGGAATGTAAATTAGCACAGCCACTATGGAAGTCAATGTGGAGGTTTCTTAAAAAGCTAAAAATAGTTTCCATATGATCTGGCACCCTATGCCTGGGCATATATGTGGACAAAACTATAAGTAAAAAAGATGCATGCATCCCAATGTTCATAGCAGCATTACAATAGCCAAGACAGGGAAGAAACCTCAACATCCACTGACAGATAAATGGATAAAGACGATAGTGGTACACGCACACAATAGAATATTCAGTTCAGTTCAGTTCAGAGGCTGAGTCGTGTCCGACTCTTTGTGACCCCATGAATCGCAGCATGCCAGGCCTCCCTGTCCATCACCAACTCCCGGAGTCTACCCAAACCCATGTCCATCGAGTCAGTGATGCCATCCAGCCATCTCATCCTCTGTCGTCCCCTTCTCCTCCCGCCCTCAATTCCTTGTTATTACTCAGCCATAAAAAGAATAAAATAATGCCATTTTCAGCAACATGGATGGACCTAGAGATTACCATACTGAGTCTAGTAAGTCAGAAGGAGAAAGACAAATATATGATATCACTTATATGTGAAATCTAAAATATAAGTTGATATATATATATATATATATATATATTTTTTTTTTTTTTCTCCAGAGTAAGCTATCTGATGTCTGGTCTTTCCCAATCTATTTTGATGTCCTTCTAAGACATTTTTTTTTGCTTTGGTATATTAAGGTAGAATGGGCTTCCTTTGTGGCTCAGCTGGTAAAGAATCTGCCTGCAGTGCCAGACACCTGGGTTCGATTCCTGGGTTGGGAAGATCCCCTGGAGAAGGGAAAGGCTACCCACTCCAGTTTTCTGGCCTGGAGAATTCCATGGGCTATATAGTCCATGGGCTCTCAAAGAGTTGGATGCAACTGGGCAACTTTCACTTTCACTTTATCAAGATTGGATAGTCAGTGTTTATCAAACACATCTGTACTTTTAGTGACAAAATGAAATTTTTTGAAATAAAATAACATATGGAATTTAAAAATTATTAGACACAGAAAAAAAGGGATGTAAATTTGAGACATATTAATATAAAGTATCCAAAATGAACCATCTAGAAAAAAATAGAACATCAATGAGTAGGAACAAGATAAAATGTACTAATGTATATGTAGTTGGTTTTTAGGAGAAAAGAGAACAGTGCAGGAAAAAAATTTTTATGTAACTTTAAATTTGCCTGCTGGCTCAGACAGTATAGAATCTGCCCACAATGCAGCAGGCCTGGGTTAAATTCCTAGGTTGAGACAATCCCCTGGAGAAGGGAATGGCAACCAACTCCAGTATTCTTGCCTGGAGAATCCCATGGACAGAGGAGTCTGGAGGGCTATAGTTTATTGGGTCATGGGCTATGGTTCATTGGGTCGCAAAGAGTTGGACAAGACTGAATAATAACACTTTCACTTTTTAAACTTGAAGAATAAACTTAAGTACACAAATTCAAGAAGTTAAGTTAATTCCAAGCAAGAGAAATAAGAATATCGTGAGTTAAGGAGTGAATATTACTACAGATCCTACAGATATCAAAAGAGTAATAAGAGAACATTATGAATTCCTTTATGCCAATATATTCAATAAGGTAAATGAGAGCACCAAATCCTAACCACTAGAGCACCAGGGAGCGCCTCAATAAGCTAAATGAAATTGACAAATTCCATGAAAAATACAACTCACCATTTCTACTCTCAAGAAGTATCAGATTTGAGTATGGGACTATCTCTTAAAGAAATTTAATATATAAATAAGTTACAGGCATTTTCAGTAACAAGTAAACGTAATCTATAGTGAAAAAACTCAGAAGAGTAGTTTCCTCCACAAGGAGATTGATGAAAGATAAAGAGACAACATTGTGGGGTGATGGGAATATTCTTTATCTTATTTAAATATTGGTTTCATAGTTGTGTACATTTGTCAAAACATATCATGTATACTTGCGATCTCTGTTTTAATGTTTATAAATTAAATCTCAAAAAATACCCTTAGTTCGAATGAAACTAAACACATGTTAAAATTGCCATGAGCAAACTCTGGGAGATGGTGATGACAGGGAATGCTGGCATGCTGCAGTCCATGGGGTGGCAAAAAGTCAGACATGACTGAGCGACTGAACAGCAACAACCCTCTAAGTGCCAGCTTACACATCGGTCTGCCTGTTCATAGCACATCAGCTTTATTGGAGGATAATGCTGGGATCGTCTACAGTGTTTTCCTTTCGTCTCAGATTCTTTCTCACCTTTGTGTCAGGACAAACAAGGATCTGAGACACTTTGGTGCCAGTGGAGTTTGGTTTTAAACTCCAGTCTGTCCTTGAAGATGTATTTTCTCAAAGGGACTGCTCTTCTCCTTTAACCATCACAAGACATTTGAAGCACAAACGCCATGCCAAAGTACCCATTATTAATAGTAGTACTACATTTTTACCCATGGTATAGGTATCATGCAGTGGAAATAGCTGAATGCTTTCAGCCAAAACTTTCCTGATGCCCATTTTGATGATATTATTCCACTACAGTTATGGTCTATTCCTCTCCAAAGCAGCATTGTTGAAATCACTCTTTTATATCTTGGTGGTGCAAATGCAAGTGAAAAGTACTATGTATCTCTGCAAGGGCCGTGACGAGGCCTCCCCAAACTAAGTAACCAAGGTCAGTTCTCTCAATCAAGTAGGGGAATGTCTATTATCTGTGACAACCAATACATATGGATTTAACATGTATTAGATGCTTTGCATACCCCACTCCAGTACTCTTGCCTGGAAAATCCCATGGATGGAGGAGCCTGGTAGGCTGCAGTCCATGGGGTCTCGAAGAGTTGGACACGACTGAGTGACTTCACTTTCACTTTTCACTTTCATGCATTGGAGAAGGAAATGGCAGCCCACTCCAGTGTTCTTGCCTGGAGAGTCCCAGGGATGGGGTCGCACAGAGTCAGACACAACTGAGGTGACTTAGCAGCAGTAGCAGCAGATGCTTTGCATTGTTTATGTGGAAGGTTACCAGGAAGCTTGATTCAATTCCTGTCTTCAAGGAGCTTATAATTAAGTGAGAAAATGACATAAACACAAGAAAAATGGCAAAGAAATAGCCTAATGAGTAAAGGATTTTCTCTTTCCATTTTCTGATTCTATGATAGTTGAAAAACTGCATGTCAAAAATGTCAGACATACCAGGTATTGGAGCAAACTGACAAGCTATTGTGGGTAATTCTATATCTCTGTTAGGCAATGCATTATTACATAAGTCTATAATATGTTGACACTTAAGCTGTACATAAAAATAATTATACTATATAAATAAATTTGCAGTCAACTCTTCCTGTGAAAAAGTACCAGGAAGAAGTCCGGTTCCAGTTTCCTTTCTTTCATTCTTTAACATGGAGAAAACTGAGCATGCATTATAGATTCCTTCTTCATGTTTCCTTCCATCTTTGTCAAAACTGTTTCAAGACAAGGAATTTTTTTTTCCAGAGAAATCCAAACTGTATGGCGTAATTTCACTAATTTTTATTCATATGTAAATATGTGAGAATATTATAGGATAGAAGTGTGTGTAGCTAATTAGGTTCCTCATTTCTCTTATTTTAAAAATATTCAGGACCATAAATGTGGAAGGCAGTTTTCCCTCACTTCCTATATGAATACAAATCAAAATAAAACAAATATAGGAGCTTGGATTTGTTCCTACTTTAGAGTTTACAGTGAGGTGTGCAGGAAGTGATCAGGCTGAGACAGGTTGTTTTGTATCAGTTTTATCAGTCTAACATTTCTTTGACTCTAGGATTAAGCACAGCATCAGAATCTAGAGTCATTCAGGCAAGAGAAAGGTCCCCATTACTATTAAATTTTTAAAATTTTATTGCTGAAGCAAACTTTAGAAACCATCTGGTATAACGCATGTTTTTTTTTTTTTTCCCATGAAGAAACTAACAAGAACAAAGACAATAAGTGGCCTGTCATATGACTTGTTGGTGGCATAGTCTGATCTCTTACTGGTCTGTTTTCCAGCAAACCATCCTAAATCTGCTGTCTCCAAAAACATATTGGGAAATGTACTGATTATGTTTATTTTCTTCTCTTCGACTGACAAAACATTTCCATTGTGTGAAAAGGCCTTTGAATCGGCATGCTTGTAAAAGTAGATCAGTGTCAGTACTCTTCCTCTCCAATAGTGTGTTTCTCTCTCCTGTGGCCTCACCTTCCACTTTTTCCTCCCTCATTCCACTCTGCCCTCTATTTTCTCTCCTCATTCATCTCCTTTTTCTGTACCTTTCCTGATGACTGTAAAAAGGTAGCATACAGAATAAATGTCACATGAAAAGATGCTCAACATCAATCATTATCAGAGAAATGCAAATCAAAATGAGGTACCATCTCACACTAGTCAGAATGGCTGCTATCAAAAAGTCTACAAACAATAAATGCTGGAGAGGGTACAGAGAAAAAGGAACCCTCTTACACTGTTGGTGGGAATGCAAACTAGTAAAGCCACTATGGAGAACAGTGTGGAGATTCCTTAAAAAAAAACTGGAAATAGAACTGCCATACGACCCAGCAATTCCACTGCTGGGCATACACACCAAAGAACCCAGAATTGAAAGAGACACGTGTACCCCAATGTTCATCACAGCACTGTTTACAATAGCCAGGACATGGAAGCAACCTAGATATCCATCAGCAGACGAATGGATAAGAAAGCTGTGGTACATATACACAATGGAATATTACTCAGCTATTAAAAAGAATGCATTTGAATCAGTTCTAATGAGGTGGATGAAACTGGAGCCTATTATACAGAGCAAAGTAAGTCAGAAAGAAAAACACCAATACAGTATATTAACACATATATGGAATTTAGAAAGATGGTAATGATGACCCTACATGCGAGACAGCAAAAGAGACACAGATATAAAGAACAGACTTTTGGACTCTGTGGGAGAAGATGAGGGTGGGATGATTTGAGAGAACAGCATTGAAACATGTATATTATCATATGTGAAACAGATCGCCAGTCCAGGTTCAATGCATGAGACAGGGTGCTCAGGGCTGGTGCACTGGTTGACCCTGAGGGATGGGATGGGGAGGGAGGTGGGAGGGAGGGTCAGGATGGGGAACACATGTACACCCATGGCTGATTCATGTCAATGTATGGCAAAACCCACCACAATATTGTAAAATAATTAGCCTCCAATTAAATAAATAAATAAAAAGAAAAAAAGAATACATGTCACAAACCATTATCAAATTAATTGTATATGCAATAATTCTCTTAAAATAGATTGTTTTAGTCAATAAGTTGGCCTTTGTTTCAAATTAATAGTATATAATAGTAAATTGAATTTCACATATATTACTAAAGAATTGATGCTTTTGAACTGTGGTGTTGGAGAAGACTCTGGAGAGTCCCTTGGACTGCAAGGAGATCCAACCAGTCCATTCTAAAGGAAATCAGTCCTGAATATTCATTGGAAGGACTGATGCTGAAGCTGAAACTCCAGTACTTTGGCCACCTGATGAGAAGAGCTGACTCATTAGAAAAGACCCTGATGCTGGGAAAGATTGAAGTCGGGAGGAGAAGGGGACAACAGAGGATGAGGTGATTGGATGGCATCACTGACTCAAGGGACATGAGTTTGAGTGAACTCCAGGAGTTGGTGATGGACAGGGAGGCCTGATGTGCTGCAGTCCATGGGGTCACAAGGAGTCAGACACGACTGAGTGACTGAACTGAACTGAACTGAGCTAAAGTTTCAGGTCTTCTATTTCATACGAGGAGAGCAAGCTCCGTCAAGCACCTTCATATGGAAATATTTCTAAATGGAGGAATAAACCAGAGCATCAACAAACAATCATTCTTCCTTTGGATGTATAATCAGAATTAATGAATTGAAAAATTGTTTTTGCTGCTAGTAACACTAGCCAATAAATATCTAAAATGGCCATAAAATTGAAGTGTGGTTGGCTCTGACCGAGACCTTCAAATGTTAGCTGAAGCAGAAATGAGCAAATGAGAATGATGTTGTGCAAGTCATTGGCTTGCTTGCTCTCAGATCCTCTTGGGGTTATCCCCTGCTATTTAACAGCCCACTACACCACTTAGTGGCTTTAACAATGGCAGTATTTACTTTTTGCTCCTGGATCTGCGATTTGGGGACAGCTCATCTCTGTTCCATGTGGCATCAGCAGGGGTGTCTTGAATACTGGGGTTCAGTTCAGTTGCTCAGTCGTGTCCAACTCTTTGCGACCCCATGAATTGCAGCACGCCAGGCCTCCCTGTCCATCACCAAGCCCCAGAGTTCACTCAAACTCATGCCCATCAAGTTGGTGATGCCATCCAGCCATCTCATCCTCTGTTGCCCCCTTCTCCTCCTGCCCCCAATCCCTCTCAGCATCAGAGTCTTTTCCAATGAGTCAGCTCTTCGCATGAGGTGGCCAAAGTACTGGAGTTTCAGCTTCAGCATCAATCCTTCCAATGAACACCCAGGACTGATCTCCTTTAGGATGGACTGATTGGTTCTCCTTGCAGTCCAAGGGACTCTCAAGAGTCTTCTCCAACACCACAGTTCAAAAGCATCAATTTTTCGGTGCTCAGCTTTCTTCACAGTCCAACTCTCACATCCATACATGACCACTGGAAAAGCCATAGCCTTGACCAGACGGACCTTTGTTGGCAAAGTAATGTCTCTGCTCTTTAATATGCTGTCTAGGTTGGTCGTAACTTTCCTTCCAAGGAGTAAGCGTCTTTTAATTTCATGGCTGCAGTCATCATCCGCAGTGATTTTGGAGCCCCAAAACATAAAGTCTGGTTAGAAGCACCTAAAAGTTCACCCCCTCACGTGTTTGGCCTTCAGTTCCATCTGTCAGCTGGAACTTCAGCTGAGGCTGTGACCAGACCACCTACACTTGTCCTTTATTCATCTCTGCTTGGCTGTTGCTAATCCCTAGCCTGCCTCTCTGCCCTCTGTTTAATTTTTCAAGTCTTTTGTTAACTACTGTTTGCAGTGAGTTCCCTAAATTAGATTCCCTTGGAGGGATTGCACCTCAAAGAACTGGGTTCCAAGGATGGAGCAAGAGATTGAACAAGGTGGAGACTCTATCTTTTATGCATTCGTGCATTCACATTTGCTACCTTCTGTTCCTTATAAGTAAGTCACTAAGGCCAGCAATATTCAAGAGGCGGGACATTAGACTCCACTTTTGGTAGTGGAAATGTCAAAGAATTTATGAACATGTTTTAAAACCATTGTAGTTTCCCTTCTCTAGTCATTGGCTTGTTTGCACTGATCCAACCCTTGCTGTTTGCCTTCTCTTCCCTATATTTCAGGGCACTTATGTATTTCTGCACACTACACTGCCCAGAACCTCTTGCTTTATGGCTCTGGAGAAGGGCAGCCAGTGGAAGGCATTGAGAAGAAATTGGAGGGTCCTACAAGTGAGGAAGGGGCTTCCCAGGTGGTGCTAGTGGTAAAGAACCCACCTGCCAGTGTAAGAGACTGAAGAGATGTGGATTCAACCCTTGGGTCAGGAAGATTCCCTGGAGGAGGGCATGGCAACCCACTCCACTGTTCTTGCCTGGAGAATCCCATGGACAGAGGAGAGCAGCCAGCCGGCTACAGTCCATGGGGTTGCACAGAGTCAGATAGAACTGAAGCGACTTAGCTCAGTACAGCACAAGGGAGGAAGCCAGGATGGTTACTTGTCCTCTTTCTGCTTCAGACAGTCTTTGGCAGTTGATGTACCTCCTTAGTTGTTCCAGTTCTCCCTGGAAGTGTCCGGTCCCTGTGTCCTGATCCCTAAAGAACCTGTATTCTAGTTCCGCAAATTTTTCTTGTCCATTCACCTTGTGTTGCTGAATTGTTTCCGTGATAAACTGACTTCTTATGTGTTCTTTTTGCATGCTATCAAATTGTAAGGAACGTTACTACATGTTCAAATAAAGAGTTTTCCTTGAGCTTTCAAATACAAAAATAAATGTTTTCTCCACACCCTCTCCAGCAGACTTTTGAACTCTGTGGGAGAAGGTGAGGGTGGGATGTTTCAAAAGAACAGCATGTATACTATCTATGGTGAAACAGATCACCAGCCCAGGTGGGATGCATGAGACAAGTGCTCGGGCCTGGTGCACTGGGAAGACCCAGAGGAATCGGGTGGAGAGGGAGGTGGGAGGGGGGATCGGGATGGGGAATACGTGTAAATCTATGGCTGATTCATATCAATGTATGACAAAACCCACTGAAATGTTGTGAAGTAATTAGCCTCCAACTAATAAAAATAAATAAATAAATAAATGTTAAAAACTTACGATTTAACAACAACAGCAACATAGTCTTTACGATTTTTGGAGGAAAGTGGGAGGACAGTTTGGAGGGATTTTGGCACTCAGTGGGATGGCATCATAGGAGCTATGAAATTTCAACTGCTTCCTCTATTTACATTATGGATACAGTTTATTTGTAATTTCTCCCACTTTAAAATTGAAGTCACTAATCTTATGATTCCTGTGCTGCCTTGACTTTGTTAATAATTAATTTCCTTTGCTTGGCATATCTTTAATTCGCACCATAGTGTTTGAGAGCTTCCAATCTGTGGATCTGAGCAAATGCATTATTGAACATTCTTCCAACAGTTCTCTTTTCATTTCGCTCCTCCGGCCTTCTCATTACCCAGTCTCTAAAACATGCTAAGCTTGTTGCTGTTCTTAGCGAGTGCATTGCTGATCGCTTATTCTTTTTGTTTATGCCACTCCTCTTTCCCTTTGTAGGGGAGTCTTTAAGTTTTACTGGTACCACTGTCAATCAGGACAGGTAGGTTTGTATCAGGTGGAAGAGCATTAACCTGCTTCTCTTAAACTGTAGCATCTATGGTTCCAAAAGTTGTCTTTCTCAGAAAGAATAAACAGGGCCACCTAACACAACACAGTATGTGAACACATGAGTGTTTCTGCAGCAGAAGTTTACAGATATCAAAGGATATATCTGGTATATTCTTCAAACATGCAGCAGACTCTGACAAGGACAGTGCAGCTCAGGCACAGTTCCTAGGGAACTTTCATAATCTCTCCTTTTGCTGGCCTCAGGCAGAGGAGGAAGAACTAGAGATCATCCCAGAGTAAACTCTACCAGGCCCCATAGAGAACTCACTGATTCGTATCAAAGGGATGGTTGAATATGAGATGTGTAGGGATCTGAAGATTATTCTGATGCTTCCTAATCCTAAATATTTAGACTTCAGATATGAGCCTGCCACATCAAAAATCCTAACTTGAGTTTGGGGTGGACAGGTGAACACTGCTATATTTCAAATGGATAACCAACAAGGACCTGTTGTATGGCACAGGAGCTCTGCTCAGTGTTACGTGGCAGCCTGGATGAGAGGGGAGTTTGGGGGAAATGGATACATATATAAGCATGGCTGGGTCCCTTCACTGTCCATCTGAAACTATCACAGCACTGTTAACTGGCTATACTCCAATACAAAGGAAAAAGTGTTTTTTTTTTTTAATCCTAACTTATTATGTTTCCTCAGTATTCCCTTGACTGTGAAAGTGTTAGCTGCTTAGTCATGTCTAACTCTTTGCAACTCCCCTGTAGCCTGCCAGGCTCCTCTGTCCATGGAATTCCCCAGATAAGAATACTGGAGTGGGTTGCCATTTCCTTCTCCAGGGGATCTTCCTGACCCAGGGATTGAACCCAGGTCTCCTGCATTGCAGACAGATTCTTTACCTTCTGAGCCATCTGGGAAGCCCCCGATATTCCCTTACTATCAAATAAATGATCATTTCCTATGTAGTCCAGCTCATCTTGATAAAGGTTCTAAGTTCTACAGGTCACTTCAAAATTTATGGTGTGCTTACATCTTGAGTTAAAAACATTTTTTAAAGGCACCTAATGACCCTTCATTCAACATTTATTAAATCCCTACTCTATGCCATGCTCTGTGATAGACACTGAGAATTTATAGAAAATGGAAAACATTTTCTGTTCCTAATATACCAATACATATTAATGGTAATTCATTTCCTACTGAAGTTACTGGTTTTATGATTTTTGTATTGTCTTCACTCTGTCAATAATCACACAATATTTGCACTGATTATCACTTCTGCTTGAAAGTTCCTCTTCTCCCTTCTCCATTGGTGAATGCCATATTTATTTGTTCTTCAATATCACGACAAGTCAGACACGACTTAGCAACAAAACAACAACCACCATCCAGCCCCAAACAGCTCTTATCTCTGCAGTGAAGACTGCATTTTCCTTCTTCTCAGTTCCACAAGGACTAACCATTTGTGTGTGTTTGTCTGTTTTTGCACTGATGTCCTTGTCAGCAGTGTGGCATTCATCTTGTTATCGTTAGCACCTAGCACAGAGCCTGACACACAGTAGATGTTCCTATAACGTGAGCTGCGTTGACTTGGGTGAAATAGCTCAAGGGCATCTCGCCTGTCTGTGGAGAGTGTAATTTTATAGTAGAGTGATGCGAAAAGACAGCACACCCGGCTTGCCCAAGGAACCTGAAAGGCATGAGAAGGTGAACCCTGTCCCTATCTTAGGGAAAGTTGTTCTTTTGTGACACATTTTTTGAAAGCGGAGTTGGCCATTTTCTTCCACTACCATGGGCTGTGGCCTCTCGGTGCTGAGGTCCCCATTGTTGACACAGCTGACCATGTTTTCATCAATTCAAGTGAAGAAGCTGTTTGGCAGCAGAATATTGACTGACACTGGCATGCTAAGCATGTTGACCCTTTCCTCCCTTTTCTGACCAAAGGGAAAAGGTTACAAGGAGATTGCTGCCAGGGAGTGAAGGAAAGCAGGTCATGAAAGGCTCCATGCATAGCCAAAAGTGGTATTAAAATATAAGAATATTTCACAGGTTACTGGATGTCATAAAATTTCCCCAGCTCTTTGCAAGAGTGGAATGCTAATCTTCGATTCAGTTTTGTGGGTGTTGATTTCCATAGAGGAAATAGCACAGGTGATAGAGTTGAACTGATGGGTGCCAGGCTGTGTTGTAGACTTTGACTAGGAATTCAAGATTTAGTTGTGCCTCTCTTTAAAAAAAATCATAGTCCAAAACTAATGTGAAAACCCAAATTCTCCAACAGGTGGACTCAACGAGGGCTGAAAATCCTCAACAGAAACTCTCCGGTAATCAAGCAGCACCCAGCAACAAATGGGCACCGGTGAGGATTACTAGACACTACAAAATTATGTCAATTCATTGAGATAAGTTGTTTGTCAGGTCTTGAAAAAGGTGGTATTTACCCACCCAGTATTATGCTAGTGTATCCCACTGAGGCTGTGCCTATAAAGAAGGTTAAAGGTCAGGAGTTGTGGTGTTCCCCAGGTACCATATAGCACAGGAGCTGTACTGGCTGTCTGCCGTCCTCCTCTCTAGGTGTGCTCTCATCCCTTCTCTTCCCTGCTCCTTGCCTGACATCCCTTTAGACCACAGCGCCAAGGCTCCTATAGCTCCTGTCTTCTGGTTGGTTTTAACCTACTTGGAGCTCTGAAAGACTGAAGAGAAGAGAGAGAGAAAAGGGTATTTTTTTTCTCCAGGATCCTTTCCTACAACCTTGCCTTAGACTGGCTCTGTTGCTCAACTTATCTTCTTGAGGTAACCTACTCTACATAATTTTCTCATGTTCTGGGTTCCAGTAACTTCTCCCTTGTTTCTTAGGCCCTAGAAGTGGTGACCACTCCACTGTTACTAGCCTCAGATTCTTGCCCTACATCCTATGGTTCCACCTACACTCAAACGAATTCTTTGTACTTAGCAACTTTATAAACCCTCTATGAATTATTTTAATTTTAGTATGCCATGTGTTTCCTGACAAGAGAGGGTAAAACCGACAGCAGCAAAGCTTTGTTGAATAAAGTATCCTCAAACAACACAACAGAAGCTGGGGTATACAAATGTCATTATGTGATATGGGAAACAAATTCCTTTTGTTATTGTTGTTTAGTCACTTAGTCATGTTGGACTCTTTGCAAGTCTTTGCAACCCTATTGACTGTAGTCCTCCAGGCTCTTCTGTCCATGGAATTCTCCAGACAAGAATACTGGAGAAGGTAGCCATTTCCTTCTCCAGGGGATCTTACAACCCAGTGATCAAACCCACATCTCCTGCATTGACAGGTGGCTTCTTTACCACTGCCACCAGGGAAGCCCAAAATCCCTTTAATGAAAGTCAAAAAAGGATGCGTAAAATGTGCCAGCCTTAATAGAAAAAATGGGTCCCTATTTATAAGTTTTAAAAGATGAGCAAAAGAACATGCAGGTGGCTCAGACCAGTGTTACTTTACCAATTTGTGGGTTATTCGTTCTCAGAAAGAAAAGCCTCAGACATTGAACAGATCCTAACTGCAATTGAAATTTTATAATATGCCCACTTAAGTTAAATCATCTCCATCATTTTTTGGATGAATAGGTCTTAGTGGAAATAAGCACTCCTGTATTTGAGTAGTAAAGCATGTGTACAAGTATTCATTGTATTTTTGACATTTGAAATTGACTTAGCATTAAAAGATTGGGTATAATTGTCAAAAAGAACCAAATAATAAGACTGAAGAATGATTTTACAAGCATAGCCCGTTCTCTGTACTGTTTTACAATGCTAGTAAAATAGACCTATGTAAGCAGAGGGTGCCAACTACTACTCTGACAGGGAGCAATAAATCAAATGTCCCAGGCTTTAAGCAGAATATAGACCTTCCTTACATTATCTGGTGCTACATGTTCTAACAAAATTAAACCTTCAGCAGTTAGGAATTTGCATCTTACAGCTTTTGGAAAGTAACATTTTTATATTTACCAAATACCTTAAGGAGTCCAAGTTCTTATAAATGAGAAAATAAAATGTTCATTCATAATTATCTCACATTTTTATCTTAAATAATACATCTCTTAGGTTTTTAAAATTATAAAAATCTATAGCATATTAACTATAGCTCTTCAGTAGTCTGGAAAAGTAAATCTGCGTATCTAAAGATGCTTATGATTAGGCTAATGGTACAGCCACTCTATAGTCATATCAAAATTGTTATACAACTTTTTCACTTAGAAAGCTGAACCAACATTTATAAGCATACTAGAAATCATATTTTATGAACTACTAAATATGTAAGTCATGCTATTTGTTTGTAAAACTCAATACCTGTTGCTTAGCAATGTAAGTAAATCAGGCTGTGACTTAGGTAATCAGTTAATATATTTGCTATTGAATCTATGGATTAAATAAACTTAAATAATAGAGTCATACTGGTAATACCAGAACAAAAAAGAACATTTTCAAATCATCCACAGTTTCAGGTGCTGTCGGAGATAGAAGGATGACTAAAACACAGTTCCTTTTATTTAATTGGAGGAAAATTGCTTTACAATGTAGTATTGGTTTCTGCCATACAACAATGTAAATCAGTCATAAGTATACACATGTCCCCTCCCTTTTGAACCTCCCTCTCAAGCCCCACAAAAAATAATTCTTATCCTTTGAAAACTTATAATCAAAAGGAAGGGAGAGAGCATGCATGTAATTGAATAAAATGTCAGTTTAAACATGGTAAACTATTTCAGAGTGTTATAGCCATGCTTTCCGGGAAACAAACTCACTCAGAAGGACAATGCAGATAGTGGAGTGCAGTTTATTACACCGGCAGGCCCAAGGCAGAGTCTACTCTTAGCCAAGGACCCCGACCAGCATTTGTGAAAATCTTTTATACCCCGTGTGTACATGTCCAAACCCACCAGCCCAAATCCCTTGAGGCTTACGAAGGAAGGGTAAATACAATCACAATAACCCCATCATTCACGTGTTATGTGTTCAAACAGTTAATAACCAATAAGCTCGCAGTTATATTCCAACCAGTTAATAACCAATAAGCCTGTGGTTACATTCCGATAGATACTGTCCGAGGCAGGGGTGATTAGTGTCTGTTTTCTCTTAACCAGGATGTGATCTTCAAGATTCCCCTGCCCAGAGGGGGGTCTTATCCTTCCATTGTCATTCCCACAGGCGCTAAGCACAGAGTTCAGAGTCCACTGGAGAGGCGGCCTAGCACTATCAGCAAGGACAGGCCTGAGATGGAGTCCAGGCTCCATGAATTCTTTCTTCAAGAGAAATAAAAGTATTGCGAGGTTTAACAGGAGTAGATCATTTTGGTTGAGTTTATCAGGAGAGAAATCACTGAGGATGTCTGAGAATGAGATAGACCTTGAGGGATCAGTAAGATTTCAAAAAGGAAAAAATGAGACCAAGGGTAGGAATTAATGGAAAAGAGCATTACATGAAGAAATGACATAAAAAAGGCATGGCAGTAGGAAAACCTAGAGAATATTCAAGGGAAAGCTGGAAGTCTGAGTTGACTAAACATAGGATAAGAGAATTATTTTCAGCATGCAACAGACTTTGTACTGTGTACATATAGTATGAGTAAAGAATTTTGCCAGTGTCTGTGCTGTCAATAAAAGGACAGTCAATAAAAGGACACCATCTTTGCCTTCAGGGAGCTTGCATTCTTCATGGGCAGAAAAAGACAATAAATAAATATCTATTTAATTAAAATTCTAAAGCCTCACATGGCATGAAGAATGGGAGAAAAAGTGGCATAAATGGATGTACTTTGGTTTTGAAGAATGACTGTGTTTTGTTTGTGAGCATGCTTGCCCTAGGGAGACCAAGAGGAAAGGCCAAGCATGAGATGTGGTCTTTATCTCAAATCTCTCTAATCAGGTTTCTGATCCACCAAAGAGGACCAAGTGTGAGGTAGAGAGAAGAGTGGGAATTTTCTTCCAGTACTTCCTAAAGAAGGCATTAAGTATACATGACCATTTGTCTTTCGTGGACAAGAGAAAAGAGTTTCCTTCCTACCCCTAAAAGATACATATGTAGAGAACATTAAAGACATGATTAAGAATTTAACATTTTATTTAAAAATAAAAATATTTCTACTTACTGCTAAATAATTGACTACTAGAAAACAAGAGATTATGGATATTCTTTCTAATTATCTCTCAAAGTCCTCAAATCACAGACTTCACTGTGAAACTTGTATTCCAGCATCAAAATATTCCTTGATATGAAGGGTTGTTTCAGCTCATAATTCATTTCTTTAAAATTTTTGGAGAATAATTGCTTTACAATGTTATGTTGATGTGTGTAGTACAATGTGTTTCAGCTGTAAGTATACACATATCCCTTCCCCGTTGAGCCTCTCTCCCCCACCCCGCTGCATTCATTTCTGTTTAAAGTATTTTTACTGAAAACCAGGCAAAACATACATGATCTGTTTATGCCTTGATAAAGAAATCAAGGTGTCGACTAAAAAAGATGTACAACTTGAGAGTTGCGAGTTAAGTTTCACTTGGAGCAAAATGAGGACTGCAGCCCGGGAGGCAGCATCTCAGATAGCTCTGAGAGACTGCTCCAAAGCAGCAATGGGGGAAAGTCAGTATATAAGGTTTTGGTGAAGGGGGAGTTCAATACCATGAAGCACTCAATTTACAAAAGGTTTTTTTGTTAGTCATGAGGGTCTGATGTCACCACGAAGGAATTTAGTGCTTCTCTAGATATAAGCTGCAAGGATTGAGATAATAAAATCTGTTCCTAAAAACATCCAACTATCTAAAGACCTGTCCCACCAGATTCCCTGGAGCACAGAGTGCCTCACTCCACCCTGACCTCCCTCAGGGGTTGTTGAAGGTCACCAGCTATAGCAGCGTGGGGTTCAGTCTCAGTAGAGGCAGATGGCTAATGCCTTGTTGTTCAGTCATTGGCAATGCTCTTGGTAAGTGCCAATTTGTAGTTGACAAAGGTAAACATTATTTATAGATCATCATGCTGTCATTTCCTATTTCGTATCAGGAAAAGAAAAAAGGCAAAGCACAAAGTTTTATTATTATTATTATCCTGCAGTCCATATTGTTTTGCAATCTCTGTCTCACACTTGGTCCTCTCTAGTGGATCAAAAATCTGACTAGACAGATTGGAGATAAAGATTACAGCTCATGCTTGGCCTTTCCTCTGGTCTCCCTGGGGCGAGCATGCTACAAATAAAACACAGTTACTCCTCAAAGCCAAGGTACATCCATTTCTGTCACTTTTTCTACCATCCTTCACGCCAAGTGAAGCTTTAGAATTTTAATTAAATAGATATTTTTTTTATTTATTAAGGTAGCTACAGTGCATGAACATGCACTGACTCATGTTGTTCTCCCAAAGTCCATAGTTTATATTAGGGTTCATTCTTGGTGTTGTACGTTCTATAGGTTGGGACAAATATATAATGACACATACCCACAATTATAATATCCTACAGACTGGTTTCATGGTCCTAAAAATCCTCTTTGTTCTGCTTACTCATCCCTCTCTCCCCACTGATCACTGATGACCCCTAATCTTTTTGTTGCTTCTATAGTTTTTTCTAGAATGTCATACAGTTGGAATCATAGAGTATGTAGTCTTGTCAGATTGCCTTCTTGCACTTGGTAAAAAGCATTTAAGTTTCTTCCATGTCTTTACGTGGCTTGAGAGTTCATTTCTATTTAGCACTGAATAATATTCTATTGTCTGGATATACCACAATTTATTTATTCGTTTTTGTACTGAAGGACATGTTGGTTGCTTCCAAGTTTTAGCAATTATGAATAAAGCTGCCATAAACAGTCAAGTGCAAGGTTTTTGTATGGACATGTTTTCAGTTCATTTGGGTAAATACCAAGAAGCACAATTGCTGGATCATATGGTAAAAGTTTTTTTTTTTTTCCCCACTTTTGTAAGAATCTGCCAAACTGTTTCCTGAAGTTGCTATACCATTTTGCATTCCCCCGTCAATCAATGTATTGATTGAGTTCCTGTTGATTCACATCCTCAACATTATTTGCTATTCAGACTCTGGCCATTCAAGTAAGTGTAGAATAATGTGTCATTCTAATTTGCAATTCCCTATATATCATGTTGAACATCTTCTCATATACTTACTTGCCATCTGTGTATCTTTGGTGAGGCACATATTCAATTCTTTTGCCCACTTTTATATTTGGATTGTTCACTTTTTTATTATTTACTTTTAAGAGTATTTTGTATATTTTGGATAACAATCCTCTTTCAGATGCATCTTTATGAATGTTTTCCCTATTTTCTGTCTTGTCTTTTCATTCTCTTGACATTGTTTTTCACAGAGCAGAGGTTTTTAAATTTAATGAAGCCCGTCTCATCAGTTCTGTCTTTCATGGATCACGCCTTTGGTGTTATATCTAAAAAATCATCACCATGCCTAAAGTCATTTAGATTTTCTCCTATGTTATCTTCTAGGAGTTTTATAGTTTTGCATTCTACATTTAGGTCTTTGGTCCATTTTGAGTTAATTTTTGTAAAGGGTGTAAGGTCTGTATCTACATTCATTTTTTTTTTCATGTGGATATCCCCTTCTTCCTACCTCCCTTTCTTCTTTCCCCTTTCCTTTGCTGACTTCCTATTCTGTTTTATTTTTGCTTCTGTCCCTTTTTCTCCCTTATTGGGGAACATTTTAAATTCTGTCAACCCCCAAAATCCTCTCCACAAAATGTTGAAAAGAAAGAAAACAGATTTATTTTTTGAAAAAGTATTAAGTCAGATTACAATGTGCTTCTTCATAGGAAATCAGATAAGAATAGAAAGAAAGAAATCCTATTATTTTTATATAGCCGAGCAGTTAAAATCCATTAGATACATATTCACTACATTAATGGTAACTTGTCTTCTTATGAGAAAACTTGACAGCACCCTTTGCTATGCATTCTTTTATAGTTCATCCAGAGTTCACCTGGTAATTGAAGCAGCCATTTTTTTTTTTTTTGCTAATTGCTTTTATCCAAAGGAATACTAAAATTTCTCTTATCTCTATGAGAAGGAAATGGTTTATAGCTCAGAGAGAGGCACCTAAGCTAGATTCCCAAGGCAACAGAAAAATAGAGGCACTGTCTTCCTTAAGGTTTACATTTCAAAGAGATGGTTATTAGACCGTTAACAAAAACATTCCTTAGTTGTAAAGTTGACATAAGGTTTACCTAGCCCTTGCAAAGATTTGCATACATATCAAAGAGTTAGAGAAAGAAGTCACAGATATTAGATTTATAAGGGGAGTGCTCTAATGGAGAGGGAGAAGACAACACTTTCCTTTGACAATAGGGAAAATTCAATTTTTAAATTTACCTTTATATTTTCAACAAAGATCCTTTACTATTTGCTAGGCACTCCAGCCTGCAATACGGGAGACCTGGGTTCAAGCCTTGGGTTGGGAAGATCCCCTGGAGAAGGGAAAGGCTACCCACTCCAGTATTCTGGCCTGGAGAATTCCATGGACTGTATAGTCCATAAGGTTGTGAAGAGTCGGACACAACTAAATAACTTTCACTTTCTAGTATGTATAGGTTTATGACAGTGAAGTTACTGGAATGTAGTGTAGAAACAAACTGAGAGATTGGTCAGGAGTGGGGGGAACATGCTTTAGCACGAAAATGGTACTAGTGATAGGATGATGGTGATGGTAATCTGGTCTTTTTAACACCAGCAGCATTGCTTTCTTCTGTAAGTGGCCTTCATCAGGGTAGGAGCATGAAAGCAAAATTTACTGTTATCCTTGAAGATATTGGCTGTAACAAAACTCCTTTTGTTGAGATACATAGTGTATGGTTGAACTAAAAAGGCATTACATGTAAATGGGATATACTCTCCTTTCACTTGACTTTATCTGCAAAGACCTAAAGGCAACTTGGTAGAAAGCAACATGATATATTAAGTAGGACCTGGATTAACCATTACTAAAGACACATGGCTCTTAACTGCTATGAATCTGTTGGTTTAACCCTTGAGAAAATTACATCAAGGGATCTTCAAGTCTTCTTTCAATGCTACCCAAAATGTGGTCCAAGGACCCAGAGCAGCACGGGATTGATTGAAATGCAGATTCTTGGGTCCAGCCCAGGTCCTCTGAAGCAGAATTTCCATCTTGACAACATCCTCATGTGATTGTATACACCTTAAAGTTTGACAAGCACTGCTATCAGGTACTGGAAAAGACAAAATAAGGAATTACAAAAGTGGTCCAAAATGTGAAGGGATTTCTGGAATAAGGAGACTGAGTGATGTCTGAGAGAGGAACAAGAAGAGTAAATTCCGAAGAGCTGAAGGGAGGATTTCTGCAGCATGAGTTGTGGCTGGGGAAAAAAAAAAAAAAGCAGAACAGAGCCTGGCAACTTTTGGACTTTAGAAACAAACTGAGGAAAAATGTGAAGGGGAGAAAGAGAAAAGAAAATCAGTTCCTTGAAGGAATAACACTAAACTTTTTCAGGCCCAAGAAAATTCTTTATTACACTGGAAATCATGAGGATCCTCAGCAAACTTCCTGCTCCTTTCAGATAAAATGGATGATTCCCTAGAAAAATATATAAATTCCCAAATCAGACTGAAGAAGACAAAGATAGACTGAAAGGGTAAATAGTTATAAAATATTCAGAAAGTAATAAAAATAGCCATCGTTCAAAAGGTAACAGGCCCAATTCGTTTCTCAGGTCAATTCTACCAATCTCATCAAGAACAGAAAATATTTTTTCCACTTAAAATTTGTTAGAGCATAAAAAATGAAGAAAAGTTTGCTGATATATTAGCCTAGCATAACCCTGATATTCAAGTCTTATAAGACCTTGTAAGCCAATCTCACAAAAATAAATGTAGAAGTCTAAATGAAATGAGCAAAAAAAAATTACGAGTGAAAGAGTGTTAGATCCAAGGATTCATTCTAGGAATGCAAGGATAATTTGTACTAAGAACTATATTAATGTAATTAATCACATTAACAAAATAGAAAATCATATTACTTCTACTCAATGCTAAATTATTTTGATAAAATTTAAAAACTTTCCTAATAAAAATTCTCGGTAATTCTAAGAATATAAATTTCTTGACTTGAGAGTGACTACCTACCAGAAACTTACAGTAAACATCATAGTTAACAGGGAAATTTGAATAGCATTCTCATTTTCAGTAGGAACAAGACAAGAATTCTCATTATCTCCACAACACTGTTCTGGAAAGCCTAGCCAATGTAATAGGACATTAAAATGTAAGAAGAACTAAAAATATCAGCAAGGAAAAGAAAAAATTATGATAATTTACAGATACTATGAATCTGAGAGAACCAATCACAAAACTATAAAACCAATTAGGAAATCCATAAAGGTGGCCAGATATACAATAGGAATACCAAAGTCCTTAAAGTTTTGCTATGCATCAAAAATAACCACTTTCAAATACAGTGCACTCATACCACCTATCAATAAATATTTCTTGAGTGAACAACAAAAAAATTGCTATGGAAGAAATACCCCACTCACAATAGCAAAAAAAAAACTGTTTTCAAAAATTTCCTGTGAATAAGATTAAAAAGAAGTGTGATCTATTTTAGGAAAAAACACTGAAAGGCATAAAAGAAAATCTAAATAAGAGTCATACTATGATGATGAATTTAAGAGTGAATATTAAAAAATATCCAACTGTACAGAGAATCGATTGATGGTTGCCAGAGGCGGGGTGAAGGGTGGGAGGAATGGGTGAAGGTTGTCTAAAGTTACAATTTTCCAGTTATAAACTATATCACTTCTGAGGATGTAAATGTACCACATGTTAAAATACTGTATTCGATATTTTAAAGTTGCTAAGAGAGTTGGTCTTAAAAGTTCTCGTCTCAAGAAAAATTTAACTGTGTGATAATGAATTTTACACTTATCAAAGCATTATGCTATATACCTGAAACTAACATGTTACATGTAAATTATACCTCAACTTGAAAACTGAATTTTCAAATATGCCTCAAAAATATACCAAATTATTACATGGATTCAGTAGCAAACAAAATTCTTAATAAGATATTTAATAATGTATGACAAATTAAATTTTATGTTCGTTTGAAAGGTTAAAACATAATAGCCAAAGATATTTGGAAAAGAGGGTTTCCCTTGTGGCTCAGTTGGTAAAGAATCTGCCTGCAATGCAGGAGACCTGGGTTCGATCCCTGGGTTGGGAAGATCCCCTGGAGAAGGGAAAGGCTACCCACTCCAGTATTCTGGCCTGGAGAACTCCATGGACTATACAGTCCCCATAGTCCATGGGGTCGCAAAGAATCAGACACGACTGAGCGACTTTTACTTCACTTCACTTCATTGGGAAAAGAAAGAAGTGAGGGGAGAATTTATCTTACCAGATTTAAAATATTCTACAGTATTTCCAAGCTCCCACCCCTCAACCCTGGCAACCACTATTTTGCTCTATGAGTCTATGAATTTGATACCTCATGTAAGTGGTATTTATCATATTTATCCTTTTGTGACTGGCTTATTTAGTTTAGCATACTGTCCTCAAAGATCATCCATGTTGTCATATGTTGCAGAATTTCCCTTTTTTTTTTTGTAAGGCTGAGTAATGTTCTATTGCATGTATATTTCACATTCCCCCCAGGTCTTTAATGTCCCAAAGTTATCCACTCATTAATAATCACAAAGATGGTCATAATGTAGTAATTTGCTATTTTGGTTTCTCACAAATATTTGTATTAATTTTTAAATGAATTGACTTCTGTTTTTTATTGAATATATTTGACACATAACATTGTGTAAAGTTAAGGGGTACAATGTGTTACTTTGATACACTTATATATTGTAAATGATTGCTTTGTAGTGATATTTATCACGTTAGATAATTATATAATAGTACAGTATTATTGTCTATGTTCATTATCCTTATTACAGTTTATCCATTCATCTATTGCTGGACATTTATATTGTTTCTATGTGTTGGCTCTTGTTAATAGTGCTGCAATGAACATGTACATGCTAATATCTCTTTGAGATCTTAATTTCAATTATTTTGCCTAAATATCCAGAAGCGGGACTACTGGATCATATTGTTAAGAGAACAGATCTCATGTTAAGTGTTCTTACTTCAATAAATCGCTACACTCTTTCCCTGGGCATATTTTTATGGTCCAGGCCACTTAGGTCTGTGCATCCTGACTCATTCCTGCGAGTAACATCTCTTTGCATGTGCCCACTCTCTGTGCCATGTCTTTGTCACTCTCATACACATGGAAGACATTCTGAGATCCTATACCACTCTAGAGTCTAGGGTACCCCATTCAAGAACATGGGCCCTTCTTTCACAACCATACCATAGAACGGCATGGGGAATCCTTGGAGACTGTAGCAAGCCCCATGAATGGACAGAAAATAGAGATAGCTCTTGAGCTCCTAGAAGCCACTGAGCTCTCAGCTCCCCCAACCAAAACAAAGCAAAACAAAACAAAGAAAACCCAAGGGTTTCTACACCCTGATCCCCCTGAGTCAGGAGTTTGTTTGAGGGCTGGGGTGGGAGTTGAGGGCCTAGGACCCCTTCTCAGGATTTTCTAGTCTGTAAGCTCTGAGCAATTCCCCTCTTGGCTCCCCTCTGCCTTCACCTAGAAAATCTCATCTATCCTTGGGTCAAAGGAAATTTACTCTGATTCATCATCTTTAGGTTACACTATAATCAGGCTTTTGAAATTCACAGAACAAGACTGAGCCTTTCCTTAAAGGGTTTCACCTTTTGTGAGACAACATATTGATATCTTGCAGAATCCCAACCAGAGGTACCAAGAGCGAAAAAGATCTGCTAATATGTTTGTGTGTATGTATATCTTCACCTGTTTTGAATGTGGATATTGTTAAAGCCTAGAAAAGGTTTATTAGGTTTTACTCCAAATCAGATCACAAGGCTACCTGCAGAGAAGTGGGTACTGGTGAATAGAGACTTTTGATTTTCCTTTTTCTTTTGAATTCTTTGAGTACTTTAGAGCAGTGATTCTCAGATTTTTGCATGACTCAGAATCCCTTGGAGGACTTGGTAAAACTCCGATGACTGGGCCCCAACTGGTAGTTTGCAGTTCTAACAAATTCCCAGGTGATGTTCACATTGCTGGTCTAGGGACCAAATTTGGAAAACCATTGCTTAGGGCACACTCATATTAGTAAATATAAATGTAGTAAACATAAATTATATACAAATTACAAAATTAAAGTTTATGATTTTTTGCACTAAGTCTCCTATTACTACTAAAACGTGCCCCATTCCCTAAAGCAGTGAGTGCTCAGTCCCTAAGGCTGCTGCTGCAGGGAAAATGATCAGATGTGGCACCTCTGTTCTCCTTCACCCCAGCCCATTTGTAAGTTGCCACGAACCTCCTCCATCTGGGAAGGGCCTTCCCATCACTGGCTTTTGGTGATTGAAATTCATTCTGCCTAAGTTACTCCTTTTTCATTTTTCTTGGAACATTTCCTCCCCACGTCTTTTCAAAAGAGAAACCAAAATGCAGTGAGGCAGTGAGGAAACATTAAAACTTAAAAAGGAAATAGCTGAATAGATAGATTCCTTGGATTCCCCTGGCAGTTCCATCAGCGTGATCCATTTCTCTGGATATTTAATGAACACTTATCAGTAGACTTTTCAGTATCTTTTGCAAGTGGCATTACTTTTTTGCTTCAGATTGTAGTTTCTTGCATTTGTCCTATAAAGAAATATATGTGGTTCGTAGGTTGTTTTTTTTTTATTTTTTTTTTTTAAAGATGTCCTTAGAGACCTGGCCTGATTTCTACCCTTTATGGCTTTCTCATTTGCCTTTCATGTCTCTGGGTTTGGCTACAGCTCTTAAACTTCCCGATTTTTCTATATTCGGGCAGATAGAATCTTACTGTTTAGGGAATTGCTTCTGTGGATTAATGTTTTTACCTGCTATTTTCGCCTGGCTCAGTGAATCTAACCAGTAAACCCACTCTTTTCACACCATTTTATTTGCTCACACAGCCAATTGAGTATTCCAAATATAGGGAATATATTCATACCAATTTCTTCTTAAGCTGCTCTTCTAGCATGACTGGGACTTTCTGTCACAGACATTTTCTTTCCATATTAGCTTCCACTTCTGTTTTGTCCGTTCTACTTTTGGGTATGCATGCTGCAAATGCCTCAAGTCTATCTTTGCCTCCTTGCTTGTTTTGCAGCAAAAGTGAATAGCTGCACTCAACTGATGGAGTCTTAATGTGAATGTATTTTAATTAAAACTTCACATGTAGGCCGATGAGAATGTCTAATTCAAACTGGCTTCTAAAAACTCTTTTATTTTAATCATGGACGTAGAGTGGCATGTTGTTTCAAGCTGCTGCAGATGTACTCTTTGGAGGCAAATAATAAAGAACCAGGAGAAATTATTATTGTAAAAGCAGGGCTTGGTATTAGCATATTTTAACCCATTCAAAACTTTCAAGCCTAGAATTTTTCCTCATAGGTATATACCCAGCAGAAATGCAAATATATACTCACCAGAAGACTCATGCTGCAATGTTCATAGCAGCAATATTTGTAATAATCCAAAGCCAGGACTTAAATAAATGCTTATCAACAGTAGAATGGGTAGATGCCATATTGCCACATGAGGGAATATTATACAGCATTAAAATAAACCATGGAAAATACATATAATAGTATGGATAAATACTATTTATAAATACTCACCACCACTGATAATGTCAAGTAAAAAAAAACTAGTTGCAAAGGGAAGCAGTCACAAAGAGTATATATCCTACAGTTCCATTTAAATTAAGTTCAAAAACAGGCAAAACTAATCTATGGTTAGTAGTTACCCTTCAATAGCATTAACCCTTGGGGAGTGGTTATTGGTTGGAAGAGAGTACAAGGGGTGTTCTGGGAGCAGGAGATTAGCCCTTTGTTGATCTGGGTTGTGATCCATTTTGAAAGTTGAATTGTAGAAATATGATACATGCATCTACCTGTGTGTATGTTATACATCAATAAAAAGGAGAAAAGAATATCAAAGAAAAAAATTTATTATACATTACTCTACCCTCTCCTTTTCACCTGTTTCCTCTTCAAACCCACTCTGTGTTTGTAGGGGACCGTGTTTCATATTTCTCTCACGTGTCTGCACATCTTTGGAGTAGAGGCATTAGTTGCTTTTGTTCTGGACTCGCTTTTCCAGGATGTTTTTAAGCCAGCAATCTTGGGCAATAGAGATAGCATCTCCCTCTGGGGAAGAGGGAAGATTTATTAGCAGTGAAGAAGAGTAAAGATAACCTCTCCCTCGGGGCAAAGTTTGGGCAGGTTTGCTCTCAACCCCTTCTAAAAGATTGGAAGTGCCAAACACAGGATTCTTCCTGTTTTGCCAACTCACTGCAAATAGGCATCCACCTGACAGGCTCCACATTGCCCTCGGGAGGCTTGGGGTCGTGGAGGGCAACAAAGGGAACTGATCTAAATATGCTCATGCTGTCCGCCCTGCTGTGAATAGTAAAGTAAAAATCAGTCCTTCATGTCTGATTCGGGAATCTTGTGCCATCTGCCAACATCCACAAAACTGCATCAAGCCACCCAGTTAGCTTGCAAGTAGGATGAAATCTCAGATCTTCCATAGTGCTTGATCTCTTCTAGTCCAGCAGTCCATGTTGGGTTAAGGTGCTGTCATTTGGGGGTCTTATTTTGTTGACTTTGCCAACAAAGGTCTGTCTAGTCAAAGTTATGGTTTCTCCAGTAGTCATGTATGGACGTGAGAGTTAGACTATAAAGAAAGCTGAGCGCTGAAGAATTGATGCTTTTGAACTGTGGTGTTGGAGAAGACTCTTGAGAGTCCCTTGGACTGCAAAGAGATCCAAGCAGGCCATCCTAAAGGAAATCAGTCCTGAATATTCATTGGAAGGACTGATGCTGAAGCTGAAACTCCAATACTTTGGCCACCTGATGGGAAGAACCGACTCATTGGATAAGACCCTGATGCTGGGAAAGATTGAAGGTGGGAGGAGCAGGGGACAACAGAGGATGAGATGGTTGGATGGCATCACTGACGTGATGGACATGAGTTTGAGGAGGCTCTGGGAGTTGGTGATGGACAGGGAAGCCTGGCCTGCTGCAGTCCATGGGGTCGCAAAGAGTCGGACATGACGGAGCAACTGAACTGAACTGAACTTTGTTATATGGACTTGCTTATCACAATGAATCAATTTATTGTAACAATAACCATATTAGACAAAATAATAAGAACCTACTTTACACCATGGTAAAAGATATACATACCTGTGTTATTAGTTGATCTGCTCTCAATGATCCACAAAATAGGTTTTCTTTTTCTTCAGTTCATAGATGAGGAAACTGAGGTTCAGAGATCAAGTTACCATAGTTACTATCTATTACACAGCCAGCTAGTGACTGACTTAGAATTTAAACCCAGTTGCTCTGACTTGAGAGCCCATACTCTTTAAGTCTTTAGTCTCACATATGGACCAAGTTCATATAACAGGGTCAAGAACCGCACCTTAATTACCTCTTATGGTAGAACTGGTGAAAATCACTGCAAACAGACAAGTTTAAAAGGAACCATTCGTAAAGGCCATTTGTGGAAGCATCATTGCTTCACTGTCAAAGAAACCGCCTCTCATAGCAGCATGTAGATGTTTGTTCTCCCATAAAACATTGCTTCTGACAAATATTCTGCTATAGAAATAGCCGTCACCAATAGCTTCTTCTCATTATACCCCAGAATCTTTAAATCAAAGGGATGAAGAGGAGAGGGAGGAGGGAGATAGAGATGAGCAGGAGGAGAAAAAGGGGAGCACCCAGAGGGATGGGATAGGGAGGGAGGGGGGTTCAGGATGGGGAACACATGTAAATCCATGGCTGATTCATGTGAATGTATGGCAAAAACCACTACAATATTGTAATTAGCCTCCAACTAATAAAAATAATTGGGAAATAAATAAATGATATCAATTTTTAAAAAAAATCAGAGGGATGGTGTCACCCACCAGTCCAACATTTACACTGAAAGTTTTTCTATTTTAGGCAACACTTAGAGAAAAGATTAGATTAAACAGACAATAATGTGCAACAAGAGAATCATCACGCAGAGCAAGGTCTTAACATTTATCTCTCTTCTGTTTTGCTCCTGCTCTTTTACTGTCATCAGGATTTAACGAACATGTTTTTCTTTGAAAAGAAAAGCAATCAAATGTTCTAAATGTAATTCTTCTAGGTCTCAGTTTAGCCTCTTTTCAATAAGAAACCTGCAAGAAAATATAAAGAGGGAAAAAATATGCGCTTGGTTGGTAGTTATATACTCTCAGTTACTGGATGGTAGATACATTGCATTTTTCTTAAATGCAAATTTCTCAAAGTAAATTGAAAATTTCTCTCTGTGACAGAATTATCTAAATAAAAAAATGCACTTGCAATGGTTGGGAAAGGTCTTGTAGCAAGGACTTCACATGGAAGTGAAGGAACTTCACATCTTCAGCTAGGAACAGCTGAGACAAAATCAACCCCTAGGTCTATTTTTCATGTATGAGATGTATGTTCTGATGTCAGTGTGGCTGCACTCACTGCAATTCTCAGAAATCACTTACAGAAAGTACACTTAGCAAGACTGGGGAATGCATGCTGAAGGGCAAAAGCTACTTCCCTGTGTAAAACCGAATGCAGACTACCCAGGCGGTAGCAGGATTCTTCTCCATGCCCTCTCCCAGGTCCTGCTGCTTGTTGGATTCAGTTAGCTCACAGAAACCAGGCAGTTGAGGCTCCATGGAGAATCACTGGAGCAAGACTTATTTTTAGGAGGCAACCAGATTTTACAGCAAGTGATAAGAGTGGCAGGGAAAACCAGCTAAACTAGAATGTTATCTGTTCTGTCCTCACCTACAGGAACCCCTTGCAATTAGCTAGCCAGAAAGACCATACTCAGAAGAGAAAAGAAATAATGATAAAGTAATATAAAATGTGGCACACATCCAGAGACAACACAAGAAAAAACAAGAATAATTTTTCAAATTTATTTTTTTATTTTCTTAGTTATCAAATTGAGCACACTTACTAGAGCATGCACACAGCATGAATGTGCTGCTAAATAGTTTATCATCAAACATCCATGTAACCACCAGCCAGTCTGAGAAATGGAATATTGCTTGGATCCTAGAAGTCACCCTCATTTTTCCTATGACTATCTTTCCCCAAAACATAACCATTACCCTCACTATGATAATCATTCTTGGTATTTCATTATAGCTTTTCAGCTTATTCATGAATCCTTAAATACCATAGATAGTTATGAAGACTCTTTTCAGTTATATTTAAGTGGAATTACACAGCATAGATTGTTTCATGCTCTGCATTCTGTCTGCAAGAGTCATCCATATTGTGATGTATAGCTGTGGTTTATTTATTTTCAAGGAGTTGAATTGCCAGCTCATAGGGAAGGCCAGGCTGTTTCCCACTGTGCGTGTGTTCTGTCTGTCCCCGGCAGTATATGAGAATTCCAGCTTCTGCACATCCTCATCTTCTCTGAGTGTTTTCCATCTTTTTCACTTTACCTATTCTAATGGGTGACTAGTGATGTCATATTGTGTCCACTGATTAATGAGGCTTAAATTCTCTTATATGTTTATAAAAGGCATGATATAATAGCCATTATGTAATTCTGTTTTGTGAAGTACCCATTCAGTTATCTTACTCATTTTTCTATTAGGTTGTCTCTCTTTTTCTTAGGGCTTTATAGCGGCTTTTAAAACATAATCAAGATAAGAGGTTTTCTAAGTTATAAGTATTGGAACTATTTTCTACCACTATTTTGATGGCCTTTTTACACTTTTTTTTAGCAATATTTAGTGAATTTACTCAAATGAAGAAAACTTAAATGATACAGAACTGAAAATATCAGAAATCTATATACAATAAAAAGTAAATATAAATTAGTCAATTCCATAGACATTTCCAGTTAAGCATTCATACAAATACAAATTCATCTTTTTCCTATATATAGGAATAACATACATACGTACATGACATGATTTTGGCAAAAAAAATTCAGAGATACTGAAAATATTCTCAAGTTTTAAGAATGGTGTGGAATAAGTTTTAACAACAACATTCTACATGAATGGAAACCTCTGATTTAATTCCATGATTTTATCATGCCAAAAGCATGATTGCTTTTACTTTTCTTAAACAGATATTGGTATCATACACATTGGCTTGTTAATAATTAGGGCATTTTGCATACAGAGTATCTCAGTGTCAACAAAATATTTTTAGTACTGATCATTTGCTATAATGGTTTAAACTTTCAAAGTCTTTTCAACATAAAATAGTAGCTGCATACATTTAAGTGTTTTCTTATAAAACACAATCTTTAAAAAAAGTAATGATTGGTCTTTGTGATTCCTAGTAATAAGTCCTGTCTTATTTTTCTCATAGTATAAATTATATTCCTATGCAGGATTGCATTAAGACCCAGTACTTCTTAAACAATGTTGCTAAATAACCACATAAATCCCAAACGCAGCAAAGGTGAACAATCTTCATAGTGCACTTTGACCTCATTGAAGCCTTTTGGATCTTTTTCCACTTCAATGTGAAGTAGCTTGGTGGCGTTTCATTAGGGGTTTCATTATGTGGTTTTTTAAAGGAAAAAATGGTTTTGATTTCTTCCATAGTTCTCAGATGGGATATTTTTTTGGGGAAATCATATAGTCCAGGGATGTTTTGAATAGCCAAACGCTATAGATGAACTCTCTCAGTGCAACTGTAATAATTAAGCATCTACATCCTTGGCTATATTACCAGTATATCCTGGAACCAAAGTAAGATGGTTTTCCTGTTCCCACAACCCACTTAATTGCTGTTTTAAAATCTGCATATTTCCATCATTCACAATTTCTGTTTTGGGTGATAGTTCTGACCACCACCTTTTTATAACTGCTTAAAGCCAGTTTAAACCAAATTATTATATATTCTTCAAATCTGCTTTTAAGTAGTGACTTTACTAGAGGCAACAAATCTACACAGCAGCCAAGTGAGATGTACTGTTTTTCTTCCTGAAAACTCTTGATGAGCATGGGAAGGCAATCCACCACAACTCCAAGGCCCTCTATCCTTATCAAATATGCTACAAGTTCACTGATACTTCTCTTTCTCCAGAAAGTTAAAGCTACATTCAATCTCAAATTCCTGCTTAATAAAACCTGTGCCATTGTTTCATGGTCCTGAGAAACCTCAGGAAAAAAGCCACTATATTTTAATGATGAGCTTTCTGTCTGTGAAGAACCAGAATCACTGGAGTTAATCAAGTATGTTTGACTATCATGCCGTAATTTTTCAAGGAGGTGGCCTGCACAAGCCAGTTCATTTTCTTTATTTGTCATGACACAGCCCCCACTTTTAGGGGTCTACTTTTTTCTGTAACAAGGATTTTGAATAGGATGATGAACTTTCTTTCTTCTATAAACCTTACATAGTTTGTCTGGGCTTTTCACAGCTTGTCCAACTATTCTAGTTATGTAAGCAGCCAACTGTTTTGGAGATTTCTTAACCCCCTTCATGTTTTTATTAGTGAAATTAGAGGTCCTTTTTCTAGGAAGATCAATGGAATGATCCTCAATATTATTACAAAAGTTGCGTTTTTTTAACACTATGGGTTTCAGATGCCATCAGTTCAGTCACTCAGTCGTGTCCGACTCTTTGTGACCCCATGAACCGCAGCACGCCAGGCCTCCCTGTCCATCAGCAACTCCTGGAGTTCACCCAAACCCATGTCCATTGAGTCAGTGATGCCATCCAACCATCTCATCCTCTGACATCCTCTTCTCCTCCTGCCCTCAATCTTTCCCATCATCAGGGTCTTTTCAAATGAGTCAGCTCTTCACGTCAGGTGGCCAAAGGATTGGAGTTTCAGCTTCAACATCAGTCCTACCAATGAACACCCATTTAAGAGATAAAGAAACTTAAATCTATTATCAAAGGCAGTTAGTTCAGAATCTGAAGAAAAGGTGTTATCTTAACAGAAAAGTTAAATTCAAATTTTTGCACCAGCTTACTTTAAGGTAAACTTAATTAACTTTATTTTAAACAGATGAAAGGTTGTTGCTGAACGATAAGACACGGGATTCTTGGCCTCCGGAGGAGACGAATTCAATCCGGGGCCGGAGACAAGGCTGGATCGCTCAGAGCTTTTGTGTAATAAAGTTTTATTAAAGTATAAAGGAGATAGAGAAAGCTTCTGACATAGGCATCAGAAGGGGGCGAAAGAGTACCCCCTTGCTAGTATTAGCAATGGAGTTATATACTCTCCAATGAATCCAAAGAATGTCTGGAGGTTGTAAAGACCTCACCAGACCTACTCCCATAATTTACATTTTAAGATAACAGAGTTGGCCAGAAGGTTTAATCCAAAGATTGTCCTCAGGCAGGACACATCCTTGTAAAGACCAGACCTACTCCCATAATTTATGTTTTAAGATAACAGAATTAGCCAGAGGGTTTAATCCAAAGACTGTCCTCAGGCAGGATACATTATTGTTATATAGTCACTCACAATCTGTTAATGAAAAGAAAGGAATATCATAAAACTTAGAATAGCACCAGATAATTCATCCCTGGCCATAAAACGATTGACTTGAATCTTGTAGAAGGGCAGATTACCAACAAATAGTTTCGTTTACATAGATTAGGGGAACAATACCTGAGTAAGTAGGTTGGGCCATTTGGAACCAACTTGAAGATAGAGTCATAGCTTAAGACAACATTTCCATAAGAAAAAGAAATGTATTGGTTAACTCAAGGTTTGAGAGTAGTTAGCTTCAGGTGAAACCAGGTGTCATGGCAACACAGCATTTTAAGAGAAACCTCCTTTTAAATTTGCATAGAGAAGAAAAAATATCCCTGGTTTGTTTCCTTCTGCCGCTTAAGAGGGATAAAAATGTCTGGCACTTGCAGCCTCTTTCCTCCGTTTGGAGACCCCTGGCCTTCCTGCCTGTTACCCTCTCACTTGGTCCTAACCATATACAAAACTCTTTCCTCATGGTTCACTTTTCACAAACTTTATCACTTTCTGTACTCATTACTGTGTTCTTCCATCCTAAAAAGCCACCTGCATGTCAGGCTTACTTCCTTTTCCTTTCACAAAATGCAATTCCGTTCCTCATACCTTCTTTACTGAAAACACACTTCCTACTTCCTTAAGCAACCAAGAACTGACTTTTATATTAGCATTTTATAGATTGGTGAGCATAAATACCAGTGATAATTTCTAAAACCTTTGCTTTCTTAGAACATTTTAGGATGGCACCAAACATCATTCATTTTTAATCCCAAATCTCTTTAGTTTCTCTGTAAGAGAAAATTAGTGTTCAGTAGTAGATGTTTCAAAATCTTATTTTATTTGGAAATGACCTAGACTTCCAGCACTTAGTTTAGCACAACCCTTAGGAATTCAAGTTACCCCAATCTGGAGTGACTATTTTAGACAGACATTCCTAAAGCATAATTACTCTTAATAGAGTTTATCTAAAAGCTCAAATCTCATTTACATTTTTTAGAAGTTTCTTCACTCAAGGTAATTTCCTTGCTGACAAACTTGTAACAGATATAATAATATTTAACTTATATTAAACCTAGGTACAATGAAAATATTCTGCTTAATGTTAATTACTCTTAGACATGTCTACATTAGTTAGATCAATAAACAAACATTAATTATCAGGTATTTAATACTGAATATTTTTCAGTTCACATGAACCTGAAATTCATTTAGGTTAATTTCTCCTGTATTTAGAATTATTTGATTTGTAAGTGCTTACTTTTTTTTTAAGGCCAATTAGATTACAGCTCAATTACAAACTGATATCAGCCATATTATCCAAAAAACAAAGACACACACTGAGACATACGTATATCCAAATAAACACAAGAGATCCTATAGCTTTGTTTTTCAAACTTAGTTATGAATCAGATATCACAATACAAAACACACTAATTATAAAAAATGGTTGGAATAAGATTTTAAAAGGCTTTATTCCTCTTTTTTTTTCCTTTTGGTTTCAGGAATTAGAGGTAGTCTAGATAAGTGATCCAGAGAGCTCTGGTCCAAAGGTATAGAAGGAGTTATTTCCTCAGGGCAAAAATTTTTATAGAGATAATTTATTTTCTTCAAGCTATCTCTGGAGTCTAAAGAATATTGTGACCACATTGTCAAAAATCGTATTTTTCTGTGATCATAGTTTTATTGCCAAAATTTAGATCAGATCGTGCTCAATTTGGCCCTGATATCAAGGGCAGATTGGTCCCAGCAAGGATTTTCCCTTGGGGAAGTGGGGGTCTTAGTTTGATCAGCCCCAGGCTGTTGATTACAGAAGGAAGTCCTGGACATAAGGGAACTTCAGTCCATTTTCCTATCCTATGTCAATAAAGATCTAATATTTTTAGGCCGTTTTTATTGTCAGTAGGTCATAGCTATAGATTGACCAGTCAAAAAAAAAAAGTTTCCCCCCTCCATGGGATTCCCAGGTGGAACGTGGAACCTTAGAGTGAGTAATTCATGTATCAACTCAAGCAGTTTGTACCAGATGTCTGCGTACTCAAACTAAACCACCAAACCAAACCAAACCAGAACTTCACCAGCCAGGAGTCACACTCCAAATGAAACAAAAGGCAAAGAGATGCCCAGAAATCAAAAGCCAGGTGGCAGGAGTGCCCCAAAAAGATGGTAAAGTGATGCCCAGAAATCAAAAGCCAAATGGCATAAATGCCAAACGTGACTTCCCAGTTCCACTAGACCTGTGACCTGGCAAAGTCAGTGCCAGCAACCTTTTTAGTTTTGATATAGTTTCAAGCAATTTCTTGTTGATTTTCTGCAAAGAAGTTACTCTATCATTGCCCCTTTTAGAAGCTTCTAGATACCAGTCAAAGTAAGCACGGCTGGCCTTTTCTAAATGTGTGCACAAAAATATCAATTTTAGAATATCAAAAGAACCCCAATGTGGCCATTTTAGGTTGAGATCTCTTTTAATATAATTTCTCCAATTAACTATGTACTTGCAAGTATGAGTTCCCTACATATTGTACATGAATCTGGCTGGAGTGTTAGTCAGAGGCTGGCTTTCTGACACCCCTTTGTTTCTGTTTTTGAGAGATTCTGTTTCCCATTTTAAGCTGAATTTGTCAGGCATAAAAATCACTAGTGAACTTGTGCAGTGGGCCCATGTGCTGCTTGTGAGCTTAACTCCTCCAGGAGTCACCCCAGAGTCGTTTCAGCTCGTCTTATGTGTCTCGGATTCTGCCTCTGGCAAACTAAGACCACCATGGCCTCTCAGGTCGCTGAATGTCCAGTTCTTACGTGCGACCCCTATACGAGCAAGTATTTTAATTAATGAGTGGGTTTCCCTATGGGACCACTGCACATGGTATGAGGACTAGGCCTCCACCACTCCTGTAAATTTCTCAGTCACCTGAGAAAACCAAAACTGGCCAGGAGGAGTCTTGTCCCTTTTCTTTGGAGTAAAGCTCTCATTTATTTTCCTCACTTTTACCCTGACAAATTCTATAATGGCAGTCAAATGGAGGAAAAGAGTCAGATCAGCCTCTTACTTAACCGCTCAGCCAAGACCCTTCAGTCCCCATAGTGGAGCGACCTTGGCATCTTTCAGCTGAGCCCCAGTTATTCCTCGATTTTGTTTTCCCAATTGAGCCCCCCTACCCAGTACCTTTCCACTGGGTGGGTAATTCCCCTGGCATCTTTCAGCCAGCCCCCCACCCAGTATCTTTTGACTGAGTGGGAATTTCTCTGTATCTTTCAGCTGAGCCCCACTCAGTGTCTAGACCATGAGTGGGTATGCCCCAGATGTTTCACCCGGGCCCCACCCAGTATCTTTCCTACTGGGAGGGGGCAGATAACCTGCTCCACCACCAAGTAAAACTCAGAATCTCAACCAATATGGGAGATGTGAGAACCAGGAGAGACTTAACCAAATTTGTCTGCACTCCCCGAGGAGGCAGATGGGCACAAGGGGCCGCTGCTGGTACCAAAGCTCCAGTTCCTTGTGGAGTCCAGTCAAAGGAAGGAAGTCCACCCTGGGTCACTTCGTCAGTCACCATAACTGTCGACTAAAAAAGATGTACAACTTGGAAGTTGTGAGTTAAGTTTTATTTGGGGCAAAACGAGGACGGCAGCATCTCAGATAGCTCTGAGAGACTGCTCCAAAGCAGCAGTGGGAGAAAGCCAATATACAAGGTTTTGGTGAAGGGGGAGTTCAATACCATGAATCTCTCATTTTACAAAAGGTTTCTGTTAGTCATGAGGATCTGATGTCACCACGAAGGGATTTAGTGCTTCCTAGATATGAGGAGATTGAGATTAAGATCTCAAGGATTGAGATAATAAAATCTGTTCCTAAAAACATCCAACTATCTAAAGACCTGTCCCACCAGAGTCCCTGGAGCACAGAGTGCCTCACTCCACCCTGCACTCCCTCAGGGGTTGTTGAAGGTCACCAGCTATCGCAGCATGGGGTTCAGTCTCCCAAGAGGCAGATGGCAAATGCCTTTGTTGTTCAGTCCTTGGTAATGCTCTTGCTAAGTGCCAATTTGTAGTTCACATGTCTGACTCTTTGCAACCCCATCAACTGCAGCACACCAGGCTTCCCTGTCCTTCACCATCTCCCAGAATTTGTTCAAACTCACATACATTAAGTTGGTGATACCATCCAACCATCTCGTCCTCTGTCTTCTCCTTCTCCTGCTGTCCTCAATCTTTCCCAGCATCAGTTCAGTCACTCAGTCACATCCAACTCTTTGTGACCCCATGGACTGCAGCACACCAGGCCTCTCTGTCCATCACCAACTCCTGGAGTTCAGTCAAACTCATGTCCATTGAGTTGGTGATGCCATCCAACTATCTCATCCTCTGTCATTCCCTTCTCCTCCAACCTTCAATCTTTCCCAGCATCAGGGTCTTTTCAAATGAGTTAATTCTTCGTATCAGGTGGCCAAAGTATTGAAGTTTCAGCTTCAGCGTCAGTCCTTCCAATGAATATTCAGGACTGATTTCCTTTAGGATGAACTGGTTGGATCTCCTTGCTGTTCAAGAGACTCTCAAGAATCTTCTCCAACACCACAGTTCAAAATCATCACTTCTTCAGCACTCAGCTTTCTTTATAGTCCAACTCTCACATGCATACATGACTACTGGAAAAACCATAGCTTTGACTAGATGGACCTTTGTTGGCAAAGTAATGTCTCTGCTTTTTAATATGCTGTCTAGGTTGGTCATAACTTTTCTTCCAAGGAGCAAGCATCTTTTAATTCCATGGCTGCAGTCACCATCTGCAGTGATTTTGGAGCCCCCAAAAAATAAAGTCTGCCACTGTTTCCACTGTTTCCTCATCTATTTGCCATGAAGTGATGGGACCAGATGCCATGATCTTCATTTTCTGAATGTTGAGCTTTAAGCCAACTTCTTCACTCTCCTCTTTCACTTTCATCAAGAGGCTCTTTAGTTCTTTGCTTTCTGCCATAAATGTGGTGTCATCTGCACATCTGAGGTTATTGATATTTCTCCTGGCAATCTTGATTCCAGCTTGTGCTTCATCCAGTCCAACATTTCTCATGATGTACTCTGCATATAAGTTAAATAAGCAGGATGACAGTATACAGCCTTGACATACTTCTTTCCCGATTTGGAACCAGTCTTTTGTTCCATATCCAGTTCTAACTGTTGCTTCCTGACCTGCATACAGATTTCTCAGGAGGCAGATCAGGTGGTCTGATATTCCCATCTCTTGAAGAATTTTCCACAGTTCATTGAGATCCACACAGTCAAAGTCTTTGGCATAGTCAATAAATCAGGATTTTCTGAAACACTCTTGCTTTTTTGATGATCCAGTGGATGTTGGCAATTTGATCTCGGGTTCCTCTGCCTTTTCTAAATTCAGCTTGAACATCTGAAAGTTCATGGCTCACGTACTGTTGAAACCTGGCTTGAAGAATTTTGAGCATTACTTTGCTAGTGTGTGAGATGAGTGCAATTGTGCAATTGTGTCTGAGCATTCTTTGGCACTGCCTTTCTTTGGGATTAGAATGAAAACTGACCTTTCCAATCCTGTGGCCACTGCTGAGTTTTCCAAATTTGCTGACATATTGAGTGTAGCACTTTCACAGCATCATCTTTTAGGATTTGAAATAGCTCAGCTGGAATTCCATCACCTCCACTAGCTTTGTTCCTAGTGATGCTTTCTAAGGCCCACCTGACTTCACATTCCAGGATGTCTGGCTCCCAGCATCAGGGTCTTTTCCAATCAGTCTGCTATTTAGATCAGATGGCCAAAGTATTGGAGCATCAGCATCATCATGGAAAGGCTACATGAAAACTTATTTCTTTAGCCTCAGCATTCTAGCCTTTGAAACACCATACATGAAAATGAAGAAGCTTTGTTAGACATTCCAGCTGCAACAAATGTGATGTGAAAAATAAGGAAGACAGCCAGCCAGCAGCCACAACCAAAACCTCAGACATAGGACCCTAACTGAGCCATCATAGTCCTCTCTAGGCATTCATACCACCCAACTAAGACCCTAGTCATTGTGGAATGAAAACTATCTATCCCTGGTGGTTCCTGCCCAGATTCCTGACCCATAAAATCTCAGGCATAATAAATGTTTTCTGATACCACTAAGTTTGGGGTGAATGTTATGCAATGATAGATAACTGATACTGAAGTTTCCATGAGGGTTGACGTGGAGCCAGGCTCTGAAGGACTGGAAGACATGCAGGAGAAGAGGGATTCCAGGAAAGGGAAACACATGAACTAAGCTGGTAAATGAAGAATAAACCTGAAGCCTTCAGGTGCCCGTGAGGTAATCATACTAACAAAGTGGAAAGGTTATTTGGGGATAAATGTGGCAAGAAGTTCTTCACCTTTTTTACTTGTTAGAACGAAGAGAGTCTTCGTTAGCATAATGGCACATTAAAATGAAGCTATATAGTTGTCATGGCAAGAAAAATATGATATGACTTGTGGATGTTTCACTCTGAAGAATCTGAAGTCACAGCTTCTGGAATGGACCCAGAGCCCTGACTGAGGTCACCTTTAGAAAGGAAAAGAAGAGACAGAAGGGAGAATGATCTCATAGGTGTTTATCCTAGATATGCCTCCTCTGTACTAAATGGGTGATGGCATGGGGAAAGAAAGACTATTGGTGGTTTATTTGTTCTAATTCCCCTAATAGATTCTGAACTCAACCTATATCCATTATCAGCAGTTGATAGCAAAACTCTTCTCAGGAAATGAACTTTACCTTCAAGATCTACAAGATTTACCAGGTTTATGTATAGAAATGTATCAACTTAGATAGTAAGAAGCACTGAGTTACGAAAGACCTTGCCAGAGGCAGGGGGTGGGGCTTAGGTGAAATGGGTGAAAGTAGTTAAAAGATATAAAGAAGATTAGTCATGGGATTTACCATACAGACATGGTGAAGTGAAGTCACTCAGTCGTGTCTGACTCTTTGCAACCCCATGGACTGTAGCCTGCCAGGCTCTTCTTTCCATGGGATTTTCCAGGCAAGAATACTGGAGTGGGTTGCCATTTCCTTCTCCAGGGGATGTTCCCAGCCCAGGGATTGAACCCAGGTGTCCCGCATTGTAGGCAGATGCTTTTACCATCTGAGCCACCAGAGACATGGTAATAGCACTGTATTGCAAATTTGAACATTGCTAAGAGAGTAGACCTGGAAAGTTCTCATCTCAAGAAAAAATTGTGTAACTGTGTAGCAATGGATGTTATCTAGACTCATTGTGGTGAGCATTTCTCAATATATACAGATATCTAATCTTGTTGTTGTATATAGGAAACTAATATAATGTTATGTGTCAATTGTATGTCAATTTTTAAAACAAAAATTCCAAAAACTCTTGAAAACAAGGAACAGGTATTCAGATGTAGTTTGGGAAGCAACTTAGAATTTCTACTGTGTAGAAGGGTTATAAGTATATATTATAAACATACTTCTTATGTACCTTTGGGGACAGAAGGAAGGAAAGAGACACATGAATTTCTGGACTGTAGAACTGGGTAAAAAGATACATTGGTGAAGTTAGTACCACAGCAAGACCAAGAACTACCACAAAGTGAAAATAATGATGAGATAGAGTTGTCCTATCACTGTGTCCCATTCCTTTCATTTCTCAACCTTGAAAATTGCCTTTGAAGCCATAAGTGGAATGAGATGGCAATTTGAAGGGAAGTTTATGAGAACCGCATGCCCCGACTATGAGTAACAACACAAAAAATTGTGGAGCGCAAACTGGGTAATGCATATTGACTTTTCTTGTCAACATCTTGTATGATAGCTTATCTCATAATGCTGGCATTTTGAACTCTAGTAAATAAAAACTTTCTGCAGCAAGAAGACTGTATTTTTATTCCCAGTGATATATAACTTCAGGTATCTTTAGAAAGAAGGAGAACATACTGGAGTTCAATAATAAAATGTTTATTACAGTACTGAATGTGAAAATGTCTCAGCAGTAGTTTTTAAAAATGCATGATGAGAATACATGGCCCTTCAATGCAGTGATAATAAATAAATAAAGCCTGGAGGCAGAAAAACCCAACCAGATTTTGCAGTCAAAGTATGACCGGAAAAAAAAAGATCTAGAAAATGGAAAGTTAGTGAGACTCTAGTTCCTATATATAGTTTGTCTTCTGAGCTCTTCAGTCCTTTTCCTTGATCAGATTAGACACTCAGATAATTACATAGAAAAATTAAACATCTTTCATATTTCTTTGCTTTGTACTTTATCATTCTAGATAGTAGATTTTGTGTCGATTTTGTAGGTAGATTTTGAGCTGTTAGTCTAGTTAAATTTTGGCATCAGGAAATTTGGAGTTTTGAAATCTGTTTAATATTTTCTTTAATGTGGAAATTTTATCTGTGAAAATGCATAGTATTTCTGATGTCAAGACTAATACAGGGTAATGCATAGAAAGTGTTTTGAAAACCATAATATGTGAAATAAGACGTTAAAATTGTAATGTTGATGTTGATGATGATAATAGTGTTACCGGGTGCACATACACTGAAACAACACACATCACATATCCTTAGATGTTAAGTAGAAAGAAAACTTGGCATTTTTCCTTCTGAAAAAGGAAAACTGAGATTTTCCCCAGCCATGGTCTGTTAACATAGGCTATTTTCTTTCTAGTAGTCTGTCAGTGTGTATTTATTGAGATCTGCTTTGTGCAGAATTCATTTCTTGCTGTTTTGGAGAACTGTAAAAATGCTAGTGAAGTCTCTGCACCAGAGGAATTTATTTTCTAAAGGAAAAGAGAGAAAAAGAAAATTCACATACTTAACATGTACGTGAAAGCATGTGTCTCTTCAATTAGGTATATTATGTACATACCTCGATGCACACTTCTCACCCACACATCCACTTTCTCAGTGATTTAGTAAAAGGCACACTGTATCCTGAGGACCAAATCCAGCCAGTGACCTATTTTTGTGTGGCTCTTGAGCTCAGAATGTTTTGTATATTTTTAAAGGGACTTAGACTTCCCTGGTGGCTCAGACGATAAAGTGTCTGCCTACAATGCGGGATACCCGGGTTCAATCCCTGGGTTGGGAAGATGCCCTGGAGAAGGGCATGGCAGCCCACTCCAGTCTTCTTGCCTGGAAAATCCCGTGGACAGAGGATCCTGGTAGGCTACAGTCCATGGGGTTGCAAAGAGTTGGACATGACTGAGCAACTTCACTTTTTTTCTTTCACTTTAAAGGGTTTAAAAAAAATAGAAACGATGAAGAATATGCAATATAGACACTATAAGTCTTGAAAAGCCTTAACTATTTACTATCTTTACAGGCAAAAAATGATTGGTCCTTGATTTAGAGTGCTGTGTGATACTATGAAGTTTTGCCAAATTAGAGAGATCAGAGTTGTCCCAGGTTAGTGTGAGAGCCAGTGCCAAATGATTTATAACCCTATAACCACACAGGACAATGCTTGCCTAAAGCTACCTCGCATTTGTATTGCATCGGCCTTCAAAGCCTTTCTTGTATGAAAAGCGGAAATAAACACTGAAGTCATACTTACTACTACAGGAAGTTTCACGTGTAGATTTCAATGCAAGCATCTAAATCTCTGCCATCTCTGATAGTACAGATTATTCAAGTCAAGTAAATCTAGGTCTCTGTCCTCTCTTCCCTATTGCCAAGTTAGTTTTCAACGCTTTAGCATTCTGTTTATAAAATGTGCCAAGAAGGACCTTGGGGTGCTCCCTAGGTGACCACTCAGCCTCTAGACTCGAGTCTGTGGCTGATTGTGACATTACTGCTGATTGAACTTGCCACTGGATACGACAGAAAAGACCTATCTTTTCCCACCATGTCTTTGAAAGCTTCTTTTTATTTCAGAGCTGCAGCTGGAATTTGTAGTATGTGACTCAGCTGTTTGGTTTATGCTCTTTCCAATGCCTTTGCAGGGAAGTGTCCTTTCATTTCTGCTTCAAAAGCATTCTTTATGAGAGTTTCTCCTCGCATTTAAAAGAGTTTCTCCTGGCATCCCACTAGCATCACCCCACCTCAGCAGCTCTCAGCTCTGCTGTATAATAACTTGTCCACCAGTTTATTATTTGAGTGTAGTTTTTGTGTTTTCATTCAGTGTCTTCGTGAATATTCCATTTTCTGTTACTGAGCACAGTTTTAGGGGACTCCAGTCTTACCTAGTGGAATGGTTACCTGCAAAGTCCCATTTGAAGGTACATGCCCATGCAAGACTCTGGGAGCGGTGATTCCAGTTTATGCTTTTTATTATTCAGCTTTAGTGGATCAAGTAGCCAAAAGGATGCAGAAACAACAGATTATATATCTCTTGAGACTTCCTGTGCCTCACTGTCCTCATATGTTAAAATGAAGACAATAATAGAACCTAACTCATAGGCGTGCTGGGGAAATTAAGTGAGATAATTCATATAATTGTTTAGCTCCATGCTTGGCATAGAGCAAACACTTGCTGCATGCTGATCCCATGATTGTCATCATCATCTCTTCACTCAGACAGCACTTTCCTTCCCTAGAGTATTAGCTTAGTCATTCCACAGATATTGGTGCTTACCATGTGCTAGGCACTGTCTTAAACACTGGATTATCAAAGATACTCTTTATTTTTTTTCATTTATTTTTATTAGTTGTAGGCTAATTACTTTACAATATTGTAGTGGTTTTTGCCTACATTGACATGAATCAGCCATGGATTTACATGTGTTCCCCATCCCGACCCCCCCTCCACCTCCCTCCCCATCCCATCCTTCTGGGTCTTCTCAGTGCACCAGCCCTGAGCACTTGTCTCATGCATCCAACCTCTATGGTACATATACACAATGGAATATTACCCAAAGATACTCTTTAAATCTTCACTGGAAACATGACAGATTTCTTTCGAGCACAGATCTGGTCAGGGGTCTGATACATGCCTAAATCGGTGGTTTGGAGGGTATGCCCAGGCCAGTGAGCTGATTTCAGTCTATGTGGTGGTTCTTGTCTCTGAGAGCAAACCCATGGGCTACCACACTTGCTTACATGGACATCTTAATAATCTCTGCCTAGTTAAATTGCTTATTCCACCATCTTATCAGTCCACCATGTTTGTTCTACTCTGACTTCTCTGCACGTACCACTGTCTATGCTCAATCACAGAGGCACCATACCGGCCTGCCGTGGGTACAAGGATAAGCAGTCTGCAGCTGTGAGGCAAGGTTACCTCCTACTTGCTGATACCAGAGATGGCCTCAGGAACCCCTCAGTGTTACAGAGAACAATGGCTTCTGACTTGCCAAGTCCAGAGATTCCAGGCTGAGATGTCACTGCATAGGCAGCCACTCTAGATTTCCCTTGGCAGAGCCCCTTCCAAGGTATAGAACTGTACATGGTGGTGGTTACTGTAGAAGCCGTTGGTAAATCCTGTGGCTTCTGCTGATAGCTATAGTCCTGTGAGCACCTCGGAGTCTCAAGAAAGACAGGGAGAGGCAGTTGAGGAAGTGCTTGATAACTTTCCATAGACAGGGGGGCCTCCTTGGGAAAACCTCCACAGCTGCTTCCTGTGACCTTCATCAGAGCTATAATAGCTGATTTAAATTCCTTGTCTACTAGAGATACTGGCAGCCATGTTCCTGCCACTCATAGAAACCTGTCTGTAGAGCCAACCCACAGACACCAGAGGTTTTTTTTTTTTTTTTTTTTCCCTGAATTAAGAACAAGAGACAGAGTGACTCTTAGGAGTGGCTTCTGACTTGAAGCTCCAGGGGATTCCCTGATTCACACAGTTCTCCCATTCTGTGAACCTCCACTATTTGCACCCCAGATTCCTATTTTGACTTAAGCTACTTCCAGTGGTGTACATGTAACTGGCAACTGAAAGAGTTCTGTCTAAAATCCTCTCTAATCGCTCCCTCTCTTTAAATCCCAACAGTGACTGAGTTTGTTCTTTTCCCAAACAGGTTATAAACTCTAAAATGACAATTTCCTTTTGAAATTATTAAAAGGAAAAACTATCTTAGCCATAAAAAAGGATATAATCTTGCCATTTGTGACTACATGGATGGACCTTGAGGGTATTATGCTGAGTGAAATAAATCAGACAGAGAAGACAAATACCATACAATCTCTCTCGTATGTTGAATATAAAAAAAACAAGCAATCCCCCCCCAAAAAAATTTGAATATACCAAACAAAAACAAACATGTGGATACAGAGAACAGAGTAGTGGTTACTAGAGGGGGAGGGAAGGAAGATGACATGGGTAAAGAAAGTACTATATAGTGACAGGTAGAAATTAAAATTTTGGTGGTGAGCACACTGTAGTGTATACAGAAATATAATGTTTTACACCCCAAACTTATATAATATTGAACTGTAGTCTGCCAGGCTCCTCTGTCCGTGGGGATTCTCTAGGCTAGAACACTGCAGTGTGTTGCCATGCTCTCCTCCAGGGGATCTTCCCAACCCAGGGATCAAACCCTAATCTCTTACATCTCCTGCATTGGCAGGTGGGTTCTTTATCACTAGTGCCACTTGGGAAGTCCAATAAAACAAAGTTATCTCAATTAAAGAAAATCACTACATTAGGCATTTGGCTGCCTTCTCCTCATTGATCAGAACATCTACTCTCCATATCCATGGGAGGACCCACAGCCCAACACCCTCTAAGGCCCCCAAGTGGAATTTGGCTGACAAGCCTACTGATTCCTCATAGTAAAAGTATTGGGGATGAAAAATAATAATACAAATAAAAATATTAGGGATGAGTCACCCGTGGCAATCCCAAGTGTTGGACAAGCAGAGTTTGCCAGAGAAATACGGGGAGAGTGAGATGTACTTTTAAAAAACAATAAATTCAGCTAGAAGTAGGACCAGCTTCCTTTTGGGAAGAATGGCCTCTGTTCTGAAGATGACTCAGTGGAGTAGAGACTGTCTCCAGGTCAACTTTGGGAGTCATGTGCTGGAGAGATCCAGGGCCACATGAGGGATAGAGATGGGATCCCTGAGTCAGCACTAGACAAGAGTCATTATCTTCCAGGACACTAGGATTAAATAGGAAAACACTGGCTCCACAGAAAATCCTGAAATATTAAGACATTGCCAGTTCCAATTGATTTTTCCCAAGTCCTTACAACTGAAAAACAGCGCTTTTAGTTACTATCTTTGATGAGACTAAGCAAGGTCAGACTTCTTGTTGCCCAAGGAAACTTTAAATCAGGACAATGATCCTCACCCAAAGATGTGGGCCCATGAGTCCTATACTATAGCATCTAGCACTATTATGCCCCAACATGCTTAAGGGTGTGTTGGCATGGGACTGGTTAGACCCAGGTCTGCTGTAAGGTCAGGTGGGGCCTAGTGTGGTCAGAACTCATTGGCTGGCCTCCTCTGGCTACCATCAGCTCTTTCCACATTTTCAAATGCTAAGTGCAGGGTATGAATAATGTGACTCTGTTTTTTTGAGGAGGGCAGAGCAATCTTAGGATACTCTCTTATAGAACCTTGCTGCCTCCTCCTCTCAGCCCCTCCTATTGGGTCTGTCCTTGTTGCCAGGCACTTGTTTAGGTAAGAATCAGAACATTCTACAAGGTCTCTGTGGTCACTTGTGGCCCACAGGAGACTGGAAGTCAGAGACAGAGCTGCAGTGTCCTCTGGAGCCATGGATGGTATGCTAGTTGTCATAAAAATGTTTTTCCAGCTGGTCATGGAGCAACTATATGGTGCTTTGATGGTGTTCTCCAGATATTTGACCCAAGCTCCAAGAACCTTGGAGTTTTCCTGGGAGATCTTGGTGTATGTTGCTGTGATTTTTGTTATAGTGGAGAGACTATATACTCTAAAGAAGGAAAAAGAGGCGGCCCAACAACTTACTGACCAAGCTGAAGAATATGGCAAATTTAGTCAGAAAACTAGACTGTTTACACAAGCCTATGAAGCCATGAAGTCACCTCCAAAGGTAGACAGTCCTCTAAAGTTACAAACTCTGTGTTTGGCTGTATTTCACAAAGGTATGAACAGTTTCACTTCTTTGCCTCGGGACTCTCTCGAAGAACAAAAAAGTAAGTTCCCTAAACTTTTATTTCATACCATGATGATAACTCGCCTTCAAGCACAGACACGGTTACTCCAAGAATCATCAGAATCCCTCCGATTGCAAGTTATTGAGACCAAAGACATCTTAAGAACATCTCAGAATAATGTCAACCAAGTTCAGAGGGAAATAATGTGTGGATTGAGCAAAATTGCTCATCTTCAGGAGAACTTTAAAGTGCTTTCCCAAGAAGTTACGGAATGGACTGAACGAGTGTGGGAAGGCAGAGAATAACAAAAATGCTGGAAACCCAAAATACCTGAAGAAATCAGATTTTAAATAGTAGAGTCCAATAAAATCTCTGCTAAGTATAATATCTGGTCTTGTGGTCCATCTGCATTGATCGCCTTTTCACTTCAGTTTGGGTCACATTTTTCTGTTCGTTCATGGCTAGTACCCCAGACTTTATGAAAAATGGGATGTTCAGACTGTGGATTCTGTTGTGTTATTTCAGAGAATATTGATTTTTTAAAAGGGTTTAATAGGCAGTTGACTTGGCAGGACTTGAAATCCAAACTGTGTCTCCTCCTTAGTGAGAAGCAGCTGGAGTCTTTGTTCAGTTAGTTTTGCCTCAGTCTTGCACAGGCATAGTTCATGGGTCTGCTGAACTATAGTTCAGGATAGAGTTTATATGTAGAATTTGGGGTTCCCTTTATTGAGTGTCTCCTCTTTGATATTTCTCTCGTACTTTCCAGATGCCAGTTTTAGTCACCTTACTTGGGACTGACTGTAGCCTGCCCTCAGCAAAAAAAAAAAAAAGCTGTAAAAGGGGGAAGTTACCCTATTCCATTTTCTACTTTCAAATGTATACTCTCCTTTAAAATTTGCCTGATTTTAGTTATTCTCCATTGACTTTAAGTCAATTTTTCTTTTATCATGTCCAGAGTTTCAAGTTGTTTACTGTGGTAAGGCTGGTCCAATAGGAGCCACTTCTCCATTTTCAGAACAAGAAGCTCACCCCTCCCACCAGTACTTCTGATGAAGTGACAGTGGTCCATTATGTATGGATGAATATAGAGTAAAGAAATGTCATGAATTAAACTCCTACCATCCCACCAATAAAAGGTCTGCATAAGTCCTGGTTGTAGAATGCAAGGAAAAAAAAAAGTGGTGCTTTCTTTTAACTCTTGGCCACCTGATGAGAATAACTGACTCATTTGAAAAGACCCTGATGCTGGAAAGATTGAAGGCGGGAGGAGAAGGGGATGACAGAGGATGGCATCACTGACTCGACAGACATGAGTTTGAGTGAACTCCAGGAGTTGGTGATGGATAGGGAGGCCTGGCGTGCTGCGGTTCATGGGGTCACAAAGAGTTGGACACAACTGAGCGACTGAACTGAACTGAACTGATATACCCATGTGGAGAATGATTTCTAATCCCACCCTCCCCACCCAAAGAAATCCCTTGAAATTATACTATTTCTGTTCATTCTTAGTACATTATTTTAAATAAAGATCACTGTTGTCAGAACCACTAATTATCTAGAATGAATGGGACCTCTTAATTGACAGTGATGACACGGTTGCCAGGGAGAAGGGATAGTTAGGGAATTTGGGATGGTCATGTACACACTGTTATATTCAAAATGGATGCCCCCCCAAAAAAAATAAATTAAAAAAAAAAGGATGCCCAACGAGAACCTACTGTATAGCATGGGGAACTCTGCTCAGTGTTATGTGGCAGACTAGATGGGAGGGGAGTTTGGGGGAGAATGGATACATGTATGGCTTCCCTGGTAGCTCAAACAGTATAGAATCTGCCTGCAATGCGTGAGCTCTGGGTTCTAATCCTGGATCAGGAAGATCCCCTGGAGAAGGGAATGACTACCCACTCCACTATTCTTGCCTGGAGAATTCTATACAGAGAGGAGCCTGGCAGGCTACAGTCCATGGTATATATAGGACTGAGTCCCTTCATTGTTCACCTGAAACTACCACAGCATTGTTAATCATTTATACCCCAATATAAAATAAAAAGTTTAAAGTTTGAAAAAAGTCAGGGATAGACAAAGAGTGGCATTCCCAAGGAATGCTTTTAAAAATGCAAAGTTCATTTCCCCACAATTAGCTAATCAACCCAAGGGAAATTTTTCATAACTTTCTGCTTCTTCCCAGATATAATTCTGCCTATGGTAACATTTTGGACTCTTGCACACCTTCCCTTGATGCCCTGGTAACTGGATTTCCTCTATGGAAACACTTTAAAAGAGAGAGAGGTGGGGAGTGGGGAGTAAGAGAAAGAAAGACTGGTTGTGGTGTACATGTGTGTTGTGTGTTTGAGGTTGGGGAAGAAATTAGAGACTTGGGGAAGAAAAGCATTTGTTGGGTGAGGCAACAATGGAGGCAGAAGCTGTGCATATCTCATTTGATGACCGTGTTGCCTGAAGAATGGGAAATGATCATGAAGGCCTTCTGCTTGTCTCCAAGTCATGACTTATATGTACCTAAATATGTTCAGGAAGTAAAGCCAGTAATTTTCCCTTCACAAATATTAAGGGAATACAAATTTTAACATGTTTTTTAACTCAATCTTCTCTCCTACATAATGATTTTCTGCTTTTGCAGCAGGAGGTAATTCATAATTACTGAGAAAAACTGATGGCATTCAAAACCCTCTCTCAACCTCACAGCATAGAGAACAGACTTATGAGCATGGGGTGGGGGGAGGAAGGAGAGGGTGGGATATATGGAGAGAGTAGCATGAAAACATATACATTATCATATGTAAAAGAGTGGGAATTTGCTATGTGACTCAGGGTACTCAAACTGGGACTCTGTAACAACCTAGAGAGGTGGGATGGGGTGGGAGGTAGAAGGGAGTTTCAAGAGGGAGGGTACATAGGTATCCTTATGGCTGATTCATGTTGATATTTGGCAGAAACTAGCACAATATTGTAGGGCAATTATCCTTCAGTTAAAAATAAAATATTTTTTTAAAAACCCTCTCTCAACCTGAGTGATACTGATAACAGGCCAAATTAGCATTGAAATCTGTTTGGAAGGGGGAGGGGTTATTGAAGGAAAATATCAAAGCCAAGATGGGTTGGATCTGCTGTCTGATGACTAGTTTTATGTAAGTCAAAGTAGATTCTGAAAGAACTGATCTGTTTAAAAAAAAATTTTTGGTAGACAGATCCCTTTGCTTATCCCAAGTAAGCTGCTGCTTCTAATTCAGTTCAGTCGCTCAGTCATGTCCAATTCTTTGCGACCCCATGGACTGCAGCACACCAGGCTTCCCTGTCCATCACCAACTCCCAGAGCTTGCTCAAACTCATGTCCATCAAGTTGGTGATGCCATTGAACCATCTCATCCTCTGTTGTCCTCTTCTCCCGCCTTCAATCTTTCCCAGCATCAGGGTCTTTTCCAATAAGTCAGTTCTTCGCATCAGGTGGCCAAAGTACTGGAGTTTCAGATTCAGCATCAGTCCTTCCAGTGAATATTCAGGACTAATTTCCTTTAGGAATGACTGGTTTGATCTCCTTGCAGTCCAGTTTCATCTCTTTTTGTGTCCAAAGGATAGACTGTCTAAGTAATATAACTTCCTCAGTGCTGGTCAAAGGAGGTTGTACCTAGCAGAGGGCTTTGGACATAATCTTTGTCAAGAAATAATAGTAATTATGGTGATAGAGACTTGTCCACATCTTTCAGAGGCAAAAAGGCAAAGTTAGAATACCAGTACAGTAAGGCATCAATGGTTCCAATTTGGCAATTAGAGGTATTGAAATGATGACAAATTGCTTTCTCGACGGGTATGGCTTTTTCCCCAACAGTGAGTTTCAAGTCAGTGATTTTAAGTTCCTCATTTTGAGCTTTCTTTACTTATATGAAAAATGAGCATATTTTAAATTCATTTTAGATGTGAAAGTGATAAACTTAAACATTACTAGGTTAAAAAGATAACTGATAAACTATCCTTCAGGTAGTAGCTTTTAAAAACCCAAGGAATTTGAAGAACTTTTTGCCTACAAACCGGTGACAAACTTACTTTCAGGAAATCATGAAAGCATAAACCTCTTCTATAGAATGTCAGTTAAGGATAATGCATTACAAAGAGTCAGAAGTACAGGTGTTTTGTGGTAATCACCTTTGAGAGATATTTGGCATAAAGTAGGAAATCAAGGTCACTTGACTTTCTACTTCAGTAAAATGGTGAAGCCAGATTTCATCTTAGTGAACTCTTCAAAAGTGTGAAATGATGTGTACAACTGAAATAAAAGCAATGAAGAAAAAGGCAACTTTTTATCAACATAGCAGTTTTAAAACCACATTATGGATACAGAACAACTAGTTACTGATAAAAGCTTGACTGTTGGGATTGAATTCTATACTTATTTTGTGTTAACACATCTTTCACAGTATGAGAACCTGATTCCCCATAAACCACAAATAAAATGTATCCTCCAAAAATCAAATATTTTTTTTAACAGATGCATGTCTAGCTGAAATAGTCTGAAGGCAGAAATAAGAACAAAAATAAACTCAAAAACTTTAAATTTTTATACTAGTGTAAGATTTAGAAAAATGTTTCAAAAATACTAGTTTGTGTGATTTCTCATAATTATCCTACACAATAAAATTAGCAGATATTTTCTTCCAGCAGGACTCTTCTGTGGATCCCCAGTGCTAAACACACCTCCCAGCCCACAGAAAGCATTCATTTGATTTTTACTGAATTAGAATGGGATGAAGTAAATTGATGAGCCAAGGCTTATAAAAGGAAAAGCGAAAGTGTTAGTCACTCAGTCGTGTTTGACTCTTTGCAATCCCATAGACTGTAGCCCACCAGGCACCTCTGTCCATGGAATTCTCCAGGCAAGACTATTGACGTGGGTTGCCATTCCCTTCTCCAGCGATCTTCCCAACCCAGGGATCAAACCCAGGTCTCCTGCTTTGCAGGCAGATTCTTTACCATCTGAGCCACCAGGAAATCCATTAAATACCTATAAAAGGAAAGAGCATGCTTATTTTATATCCTAGGAAAAATGTTTAACCATTACAATACTTACTAACTTAAATTGGCATTAGTTGGGGAAAAGTCCATTATAAATATTCACAAGGCCCTTGGTTGTACAAATACACCACAATAAACTCACCATATGCAAATCAAGCTTCCATTGTAGTCTCCTGTTTCAGATTATTGGCAATGGATAGCTTCTAGCTTTTACCCCCCTTATCCTTCATTATTCCCCATTTGGTGGCTGCATGTCCAATTTGTAACCCTATCAGAAAATCTTTCTTGTACTTACATGCTATAGCTTCTCATTAGTGGGAACTTCTCCTTAGTGGGGAAACCAAACTGTTATGTTTCAAGCACACAGGATAGCATATTGTGTCAAAGTGAGACTTATTACTTCTATGTGTAAAATGGCGCCTCAAAGCCACTTTAACTTCAGTCACTAACATTGTCAGGATGGTTGAAATTAAGACCTTTTATGTATCCTCACATTCTCATCATAGTTTCTCTAATAGCCTCAGGAGAGTGAAACGCAAGCAGGTCCGTTTCTAAGGGAAACAAATTGTCTCTTAAAGACCAAATCACAAGTTCTGGCTACTCAAATGGATGAGTCACAAATGCCAAACAATGCTATGGAAAATTTTCTACCCTCAAGGAGATAATGATTTATTTTAAAAACCAAGATTCTCAACACAATTAGTAAACAAAGCAGAACTGCCCTAAATTATGTACAGAATTCAAGTGCTACAGGAAATAAGAGCAAGGAAAATTGCTGCTGATTAGGGATACCAGAGAAGGGAAGGCTTCTGCAGGACCCTAGTTCCTGCTCATGACCGTCTCTCCAGCTGTAAATTGGACATATGCCAGACTAATCCAAATGCTTGCTCTTATAATTCATCACAAAATACTCCTTTCTTCTTGATCTCCTTCTGATTAGCCCGATCTCATTTGAGTCTCTTTGGATCCCTGTTTCACAACACTGAATTTTCAGTTGTTGTTGTTCAGTTACTAAGTCATGTCTGACTCTGCAACCTCATGGACTGCTAGCCAAGCCAAGCACACCAGACTTCCCTGTCCATCACCAACTCCTGGAGCTTGTTCAAACTCATGTCCATCGAGTCAGTGATGCCATCCAATCATCTCATCCTCTGTTGTCCCCTTCTCCTCCTCCCTTCATTCTTTCCCAGCATCAGGGAATCAGTTCTTCACATTAGGGGGCCAAAGTATTGGAGTTTCAGCTTCAGCATCAATCCTTCCAATGAATATTCAGGACTGATTTCCTTTAGGACTGACTGTTTTGATAGGTACATAAAAAATAGTTTGATGAAAATGCATCCAACTGTTAAATGAATTGAATTGACTCTTTGGTCACTGTTCATCTCTTTGTTATCAAATTAATCAGCTAATAGATAGCTGTACATATGCAAGCAATGAGGAAACAGTTAATTTAGTTACCCTAAGCAGGTATGACTTGGGAGTGAATTGTGGTAATTGGGATATATTACCTCCAAAATATATGTGAGTATGTGTATGTGTATATATACACACATACGCACATTGCTGTAGACAGAGTTTGAAGTCTAAGACCTATATCTTTGTATAGCAGTTCCTCATTTTTAGTATAAGTATGGTTATATAAAGTATTCATCCTAAAAATTAAATACTACCCAACCATCTTTCTGTGTCTCTTTTATTGATTAATTGTCCTATTAATTCATTGTTTGCTACATTTAAAACAAAAGGTGAAACCTGGACCAGGCTTTTGAAAATGCTGGATGGAGAGCAACCTATAACAACTAGAAAATACTTAACAACTGTAATGTTTCTTTTATGTTAGAGATTAAAATATGTAGAGTAGTGGATTTCATAGCTTAGGCTTTTACTGAAACCTTGTCTCTACATCATGCCATATCCACACAATGGGAAAACTGGATAGCAATGAGAATGAACTGCCTACTACTACTGTCAATCTTATGAGTGAATCTCACAGACCTGGTGTCGAGATAGAAAAGTACATTTTCTATGATTCTTTTATTGTAAAATTCCACAAGTGGCAAAACAAATATATACCATTAGAAATCAGGGCACTGGTCTCCTTGAAGGGGAAGGATTTATGATGGAAAGGAAATAGAATGGTACCCTCTGTAGTGCTGATCATATTCTGTTTCTTCATCTGACTGCTACTTTCACAGTTGTGTTCAGTTTGTGGAAAATCATGGGGATATATAAGTAAAATGTATTCATTTACCTGTATTTTTATTTTTCTAAAACATTTTAAAATTAGGTTAATATTTACCTCCTGGGGTTACCATGAGGACTGATTTAAAAGGCATTTATGAAATTGCGGTTCATTCAATAAACAATCAATATACCTTACTTCCTAATATGTTGATGGCTATACCCCAATTATCTTACTAACAGGGTCCTCACATAATCTGTGTCATATATATTTTAAATTTTTTTTTATTTTTATTTTTTAGGCTGCACTGTGTGGCATGTGGGATCCTGGTTCTCTGACCAGGGATGGGCCCTACCTGTGCCCTCTGCATTGGGAGCATGGAGTCTTAAACCACTGGACCATCAGGAAAGTCCCCTATCATATCTATTTTAATACATGATATAATGAGGCAGTGCATGGGTATGTTTCAGAACATGCCTGCTCTTTCTTCTTCTATCCTGTAGACCTTCACAAACAACAAATGATGTTTTCACAAACAACAAAAGCAATTAATAGATTTGCTTGGTCAGGTTGCTCCTCACTGAAAATGTGTGCACATGTAGCAACTGTAGAATAGTATCCATCATAAACTAATAACAAACAGCAGCAGAGTGGCGCTCATAAAAAAAAAAAAAAAAAAACTAGCTACAATCAGATTAAAGCACCCTTCTATTTTTTCAGCTGGCAAGGAAAATATTGCTTGAAATTTTGACTTGGCAGTCCATCTCAAAGAAAGTAATATGAAAATGACTTCCTACATCATCACTTTACTGATCAGGGCCTGGAAGATATACACTTTGTGATGAGGAATTCTTTCTAACTCTTGGACCGAATGCAGTGTGCTAAGAACTCGTAATCCTTTGGTTCTCTGATTGTGCTTTTCCTGCAGATTGACTGAAATTAAGGACTGGATAGTTTTAAAAGAACAGATCAAATATGACTACTTTTATTTGCCAGGTTTTATCTAATTCTAGTCAGTTGTTTAGTCTGGTTTGCTCACTAATGGGAGCCAACATCCTTCTTATTACATATCATCCGTTGCCCAATCCAGTTATCAGATTGAAGTTAAAGGTGGGTCTTTGAGGGATTAGGTTTTACAATGAAAGCATTATATACTGGAACTAAGCATCTCTATTAATTATTATCATGCTTGTGTATTGTACACTTGGGCCTCCATGTCTTCATAAGAAAAAAGTTCCTGTGGAAAAGTATTTTATGGTTGCTGGAATTGCTTTGCATTTATTTTATTTTATTGATACAAGTAACTATATTAAGGCTTGAAGATCAATGTTGATCTTGCTTTCCGAAACCTTAAATAATCTACATTTCCCTAGTGGAAACAAAACCAGAAAACCTGAGTCCTATTGTAATTGATTTTTCTTAGAGCTGCAAAATGTTTGTGAAGCAGCAAGAAAAACAGAGGGGAAAAAATCTAAAACAATTAGTTAAGACGTTTCAGACAGTGGACTTGTTTATGTAGAGACAAAACCCCAACTGCAAAATCCTTCTTAACTAAGTTTATGACAGCACTTGCCCCAAAGCAATGATGAAAACCCCCATGTTTATAAAAATAAAAAAAAATAAAGAAACCACCTTATTGATTTAAAAGCATAAAGGATAAGGCAATGTGGATTTTGAGGAAGTAAATGAGACTCTAATATGGGTAGAGGTTTTCATGATCCTCACACATGAGTCTTGCTAACCTGTACTTACATGATGTACCGATCAACCATGGATGGTTTTATTTAGTAATGATGTTAACAGTCATAGAAAGTACACAATAGCAGGCATGTGACATTTCTAAAAGCTAATGTTTCTGAGAATAGTGATGATGTTGATTTGTCTGCTTATTCAAGGTTGTTCTAATGAATTGGGTAGATACACCAAGATCCCCTTTTTCTAAAAAGGGAAGGACTACAGATAACATAACTGAAGTCATGTAATTTCAAGAAGTTTTGAACATAACATAATTTCAGAAATAATTATTCCTCTTAGATGACATACAAATGACCAACAGCTTATATGAGAGCATTACCAATTTCTAGGGAAATGCAAACCAAGTCTATAATGAGATCTTCATACTTGTTAGGGTGACTAGGATAAAAAAACCAAACAAACAAACTCCAAAACAAACAGACAAGCAAAAAAAATAAAACCAAGAGATCAAAAGTGTTGGCAAAGATAAGGAGAAGTCAGAACACTTGTACGTTGTTGGTGGGAATATAAGATGTTGTAGCTGCTATGGCAAATAATTTGGAGGTTCCTCAAAAAATCAAAAAATTAAAAATAGGATTACCGTATGATTCAGCAATTTCACTTCTGAGTATATGTCCAAAGGAACTGAAATCAGTATCTCAAGGAGATACCTGCACTCTCATGTTCATTGCAGCACTATTCACAACAGCCAAGATGTGGAAACAATCTTAAAGTACACCAGTGGATGAATGGATAAAGAAAAAGTATATACAAAATGAAAAATATTATTCAGCCTTTAAAAAGGAGTCCCTAATATGCAACCACATGGGAGAACCTGGAGGACATTATGCTAAGTGAAATAAATCAGATGCAGAAAGACATGTGGAATCTAAAATAGTCAAAGTCATAGAAGCTGAAAGTAGAATGGTAGTTTCTAGGAGCTTGAAGAAGAAGAAAATGGGGTGATGTTGGTCATAGGGTATAAACTTGCAGATAATTTCTCTATTGCTATAAATTGCAAAAGCATGCTTGTGAAGATAATATAAAATTATTTTTCTCCTGCAGAAAGAACTTAATAACGCATAATTCCCAGTCCATCTACCTTTCCATCCATCCATCCATCTTTGTATCCTTTGTTTATCCATTCATCTATTCATTCCTTCAACCAAATGTTTACTTAGTGAGATTCCACCACATGTCAAGCAGTGTGCAGTTAAATTGTTTTTAAAAAGATGTCTTTGGAGATAGAAAAACGTGGTAACAACTGAGAAACCCCAAACACTTGAAAGCTATAAGGAAATAAAAAACCTAAAACTTTTCATTGAGCTAAGTGGCTTCAACTACCTTCTGCATGCTCTGCTGGGAAGGTGCATTATAGATTGCTTGCACCTTATTTGGGAGTGATTACCAATGGTGCTACTAGTTGCATTTGAAGAGATGACAGTGGAATTTTGCATTTTACCTTTCTCTTTAAACACTTGCTTAGGTTATATATTTCAAGGGTACAATGTATAACCTGCCATGATGTTTTCCATAATACTCTTCACTCTCTGTTGACCACATGATTAAGAGAAATTTAAAGTATGGTAACACACCTGGGATGAGAGTATACACATTCTCCTTGAGGTGCTGAGAATTTTTATTTTCCCCTCCTCAGTACTACAGGTACAATTCTACCTTCCAAATGGATCATACAATTCAAATTTAATTCTTAAATTAAGAGGCACTGTTAAAAGTTTTTTATTTTAAATCCACATAGAGGAAAATCTTCTAACAGATTATCTAAGAACAGGCTCATTACTATCCTAGTTTATATGAAACTGAACATCCTTTGGGCAGCTAACATTACTTCCCTCCTTGCTGTGTGCTTTATGCTCAGGACTCATCTTCAGTAGGAGTTTTACCTGATGAGCTGAGGAGGGTTGCAGCATCCGGCCTTGGTGGAGAGGTTCACACTCTGGTTGGGTGAGTATGGAATGCTCATATTTATTCTTCCTCATTGTCTCATGTTCATGTGTCCTCTTAATAGACATTCATGCAGTGATGAGGCTATAAACCTCCTATCCAGATGACAGACCCCTCTTTGAAGGAATATTTGCAAAGGTCCCTGCCCAATTGACAGCAGTTTATTCCTTCCTAACACACTTATTTGCTTGCCATAGAGCAATGGGAGGTACCTAATTTGGGCAATATAAACTTGGCCATTCAGTGTATAATTGTTGGCTTATTGAGTCAGGGGTATTTTCACTTTTATGACTAAACTCACTGATATACTCTTGTTGATGAGTTTTCTGGTGCCCAAACATAAGCCCAAACTGCTTCCATATTCATTGGTCATTTTCTTAGCTGGGAATTTCTTATGACTTCTCATATACAACATGAACAAGAAACAACCAATAGAAAAGCAACTACTGCACTGTCCAATTTAATTTTTATTGAAAAAAAAATGTGTTTATATTTAGAGAAGTACACAAATTATAAGTTTATTTCTCAGGGAAATTCCATAAAGTGAACATGTCTAATCAAGATACAGAATATTACCTAGAAGCCTCAACTGACCCACGTGGTCACAATCCTCCTTCCTGATATATAACCACTATCCTGACTTCTAACACCATAAATTAGTTTCTCTGAATTTAAACTTTGTAGAAGTACTGTGTACACTTTTGTGTCAGACTTCATTTTCAGTTCAGTCACTCAGTCATGTCTGACTCTGCGACCCCTTGGACTGCAGCACGCCAGGCTTCCCTGTCCATCACCAACTCCTGGAGCTTACTCAAACTCATGTCCATCAAGTCGGTGATGCCATCCAACCGTCTCATTCTCTGTTGTCCCCTTCTCCTCATGCCTTCAATCTTCCCCAGCATCAGCGTCTTTTCAAATGAGTCAGTTCTTCGCATCAGGTGGCCAAAGTGTTGGAGTTTCAGCTTCAGCATCAGTCCTTCCAATGAATATTCAGGATTGATTTCCTTTAGGATGGACTGGTTGGATCTCCTTTCTGTCCAAGGGACTCTCCAGAGTCTTCTCCAACACCACAGTTCAAAAGCATCAGTTCTTCGGCACCCAGCTTTCCTTATTGTCCACTCTCACATCCATACATGACTCCTGGAAAAGCCGTAGTTTTGACTAGACAGGCCTTTGTAGGCAAAGTAATGTCTCTGCTTTTTAATATGCTGTCTAGGTTGGTCATAACTTTTCTTCCAGGGAGCAAGGGTTTTTTAATTTCATGGCTGCAGTCACCATCTGCAGTGATTTTAGAGCCCCCCAAAATAAAATCTCTCACTGTTTCCTCATCTATTTGCCATGAAGTGATGGGACCAGATGCCATGATCTTAGTTTTTTGAATTTTGAATTTTAAGCCAACTTTTTCACTCTCCTTTTTCACTTTCATCAAGAGGCTCTTTGGTTCTTGTCCACTTTCTGCCATATGGGTGGTGTCATCTGCATATCTGAGGTTATTGATATTTCTCCTGGCAATCTTGATTCCAGACTGTGCTTCATCCAGCCTGGCATTTTGCATGATGTACTCTGCATATAAGTTAAATAAGCAGGGTGACAGTATACAGCCTTGACATACTCCCTTCCCGATTTGGAACGAGTCTGTTGTTCATGTCCAATTCTAACTTTTGCTTCTTGACCTGCATACAGATTCCTCAGGAGGCAGGTCAGGTGGTCTGTTATTCCCATCTCTTGAAGAATTTTCCACAGTTTGTTGTGATCCACACAGTCAAAGGCTTCGGCATAGTCAATAAAGCAGAAGTAGATGCTTTTCTGGAGCTCTCTTGCTTTTTCGATGATCCAGCAGATGTTGGCAATTTGATCTCTGGTTCCTCTGCCTTTTCCAAATCCAGCTTGAACATCTGGGAGTTCATGGTTCATGTACTGTTGAAGCCTGGCTTGGAGAATTCTGAGACTTCATTTACCCAGCATTTTTTGATAGTTTTCTTTTTTAAAAAATTGGTTTAATTTTTAATTGGTGTATAACTGCTTTACAATTTTGTTTTGGTTTCTGCTGTACAGCAACACGGCAGTTAAGATCCCTTCCCTCCTGCGCCTGCCCCCATCCCACACCTGTAGGTTAACACAGAGTGCCAGGCTGAGCTCTCTGTGTTATATAGCAACTTCCCACTATTTTACACATGAAAGTGTGTATATGTCAATGCTCCTTTCTCGATTCGTCCCACACTCACCTTCCCCTTCTGAGTCCATATTTCCATTCCCTCCTAGGTTCATTAGTATGATTTTTCTAGAATCCAAGTATATGCATTTATATATGGTACTTGTTTTTCTATTTCTGACTTACTTCATTCTGTGTAAGAGGTTCTAGCTTCATCCACCTCACCACAACTAACTTACTCCTTTTTATGGCTGAGTAATATTCCATTGCATAAATGTGCAACAACTTCTTTATCCATTCATCTCTTAATGGACATCTAGGTTGCTTCCATGTCCTGGCTATTGTAAATATCACTTCAATGAATATTGGGGTACATGTGTCTTTTAGAATAGTGGTTTTCTCAGGGTGTATGCCCAGTAGTGGAATTGCTGGGTCATATGGTAGATTATTCCTAGTATTTTAAGGAATCTCCTTAATGTTTTCCACAGTGGCTATATCAGTTTACATTTCCACCACCAGTGCAACAGCATTCCCTTTTCTGCATATTCTCTCCAGCATTTATTGTTTATAGAATTTTTGATGATGGCCATTCTGACTGGTATGAGGCTGATACCTCATTTTAATTTTAAGTTGTATTTCTGTAATAATGAGCAGTGCTGAGCATCTTTTCATGTGCTTATTGGCCATCTGTATGTCTTCTTTGGAGAAAAGTCTGTTTAGGTCTTCTGCCCATTTTTTGATTGGGTTGTTTGTTTTTCTGATATTGAGCTGTGTGAGTTGCTTATATATTTTGAAGATTAATCCTTTGTCACCTGCTTCATTTTCAGTTAATTCTCCCATTCTGAGGTCAGTCTTTTCATCTTGTTGATAGTTTCCTTTCTTGTGCAAAAGCTTTTAAGTTTTACTAGGTTCCATTTGTTTATTTTTGCTTTTATTTCCATTAATCTCAGAGGTGGATCAGAAAGAATCTTGCTATGATTTATGTCGAAGTGTGTACTGCCTTTGTTTTCCTATAAGAACATTATAGTTTCTGGCTTTACATTTAGATCTTCAATCTATTTTGAGTTTATTTTTGTGTATGATATTAGAAAGTGTTCCAGTTTCATTCTTTTACATGTAACTGCCCAGTTTTCCCATCACCACTTATTGAAGAGGCTGTCTTTTCTCCATTGTATATTCTTGCCACTTTTTTTAAGGTGCCCATAGGTGCATGAGTTTATCTCTGGGCTTTCTATCTTTCTATCTTGTTCCATTGGTCTGTTTTTCTGTTTTTGTGCCAGTACCATACTGTCTTGATGACTGTACCTTTGTGGTATAGTCTGTGGTGTAGTCAGGAAGGTTAATTCCTCCAGCTCAGTTTTTCTTTCTCAAGATTGCTTTGGCTAGTCTATCCAGCATTTCGTCAGTGATATTTATCCTGGCACTTATGAGTAGTTATAGTTTATTCATTCTCACTGCTCTATAGATTTCATTGTATGAATATGCAGTGAGATAGTTACCCTTTTACTACTGATGGATAGATACCTGGGCCGTCCCCAGTTTGGAACTCTTACAAATAGTGCTGCTATTGTACATTCTTGTACATGTCTCTTGGTGCACATGTCTTTTGACCTGTCTCCTTCTTGCTATAATTAGAAGAAAAATTATGAAGTAAGGTGGAAGTACTTACCTAAAAAAGGATAAGCCCATGACGCCACTATTATTTGGAACTTGCTATGTGACTAATTGTATTTTGAACACAAACAGTTCCCTCTACCACAGTGCTTTCCCTCAGGAACCCAAACTCATTGAGTAACTTAGCAAAATGGCCCCAAGATACTTCTGTTCTCATTTGAAAATCAATGAGATTTCAGTTAGGGATGAAAGCAAAATTTAGGATAAAAATATGCAAGCTTAAAGCCATATAGAACAGCACAGCCAAAGCACTCATTAAAATTACTCATGGACAAAAGAGATTTGCACTAATTAAAATGCCTAGTCACTGTAGTGTGGGTTAAGAGGGAAGATTGACTTAATACCAAATGGCTTTATTTTATGGCTTTACATCAAACTTTTGAAATATTTTCAGTTAAGGAAATGAAAGGAAAATGAAAAAAAAAAAAACCTCATAGGGCAGCAGATAAAATACCACAGACCTAAGGAGATCCATTATAATCATTATGGCAGCATTTTCTATCACATTTATGAATTTGGGCAATTTTTATTGCACTTGTTGTTAAGGGACGATTGAGCAGGTGCCATTTTATGAGCTACTAATTCTTCAGTGATTCCCAAGTGGAGGATCCACACACAAGGGTCAATTATTATGAGTCTAATAGAAATTCTGTGATTGGGAAAAATGCAAAGTAACATTAATCTCCCCATTGCTCCCTTGAGCAGAGTTCAGCTGTCAGTTTTAGTCCTGAGGAGCTCAGAGACCACCAACATGGCCAGAAGGGTTTTGGATGTGTTACATCAAGGGCACAGTGAGCTGAATATTTTTAATATGACTTTATAAAAACAAGTTCTGACTTTTAACATTACAGGAATATTTAAAGGAAAAGAAGACTAAATATGAGTCCTATAATTAAAATATAGACTGTGTGGTTCAGCATATTATCTCAAGATTTTAGCCTTTGATTTCAAAATCAGTCCTAGTTAGACCAAAAGTCCTGATTCTTCTCTGGCTTTTATTTCAGTCTTAACATGACTAAGCATGGAAGATTTTATTCAGGTGACAGAGAATTTATATTCTTATTTCCCATGAAAATTAGAACAACCAAAAATCCTTCTACAACTTGAAACAATCATTGTGGAGTACTTAGCACCATCATTATACTTTTGGCACCCAGTAAGGTTAGGCTCCTTCTTGCATATGTGTGTATGATATTGACACATAACTGTCATTTACCACATGTGGATAGGGCCATAGAAATAAGAAGAAAAAGAAGGAAGGGTGAAAGGAGATTAATATTTGTTGGTAACTTTTTATGTGCAAGGCAATAAGCTCACTATTTTATATGTGGTAGCTGATTTCACCCTTTTGATAATGCTGCAGCTATGACTTATTCGATTAGAAAGTTAAGATTCAGCTAAGTTAAATATCTTCACCAATATCCCTCCCTAGTGAATGGTGGACTCAGGAATTGGAGCCACACCTACTTGCCCACAACACTATCCACTATACTATGTGGCCTTCTCATTCTAAGAACTGATTCTCAGTAGTTAAGATCCTTAATGTCCTATGGAAGAGTTCAAAGGGAAAATGTCGGTTCATCTGCCAGTGCACCAAAAGGTCCTTCAAGTTCAAGATTATTGTGTCTCAATCAGTTTTAACCTCAGCAGCATTTTTTGAGAAATCTCAAGGGATGCCTACCACTTTCCAGTAATGGGTCCCAGGACAACGAGGAATGTTCAGCTAACAGCTAAAGGCCTCAACAGGGCCACGTTCATGAGGGGACAAGACTGCTACAATTCCTTGTCTCCAGGCTGACCCTGCCTCTCAATTTAGAATAGTCTCTATCTTCATTTCCTCATTCCTGTATTCAGTTTGCTGTCTTCCCTGTATCCATTCTCCTCTGACTCCAAACCATTCTCTAAGCTGCTGACAAAGATCTTGAGGCTTATAAAGTGCAAATCGGACTACATCACTCTCCTCCAAAAAAATTATTTCATTCCAATAGCCTTATGATTAGATTAGCAGCAAGGAATTGGGCCTTTCTTCCTTCTCTGCCTGTGCCTCTCCCCTTCTCTCCGTTCACCCTCATTTTTTTTTCTGACCATTCTGAAGTACTCAGGATATTTCAAAATATCCATCAGTGTGACAGGCTACTTCATATCTCCAAGTCTTCGTTCATGCAGTTTTATTGACTTAGAACATCCTTTCTTCCCTTTCCTTCTAAGAAAATTTGTCTTTCATATTTCAGCTCCAATTTTAATTCATTTAGACCTCCCTGTCCAATTTCTCTGTCCCATTAAATACTCAAAGATGATAGAATTATATTGCTGAATTACAATAATTCACTTGACTATTTTTCACATTACATGGTAAGCTGCTTGAGGACAGGGCTATGTTCAGGCATGTTATTCTCTATACACAGCATGAGAACCTAAGCTCTGTGTCTTGCCTCTTGAATTAAAATCTAAGCTCTGCCACTTACTGACTGATTTGTCACTTTTTAACCTCACTTTTCTCATCTATGAAATGGATAACTACCTACTTTGTAGGGCTGTTGTTAGGATTAAGTCAGGTTAACTTATGTCAAGAAATTACAATGTCTGCCTATGTTAAGTAAGCAATCAATGTTAGCCATTACTATGACGAGAAGAATGGCAACCACTTATTTATGAATAATTACTCTCAGTGTATAATAAAAATCATGAATTCAGTAAATCTTTTAATAGAGTTTTGAAGGACTTCCACCTTTGTCATGCCTATCAGAGAGACTGTTAACAAAAGCTAAAATTTTTGGTGTCTAATAGAGAAAAGGAACTAAGATACCTTCTAGTATCCTTGTTACATTTTACAGATGAACTCATTGAGGCTGTGTAACATCAACTGTATCACTTAGGGTTTGATAACAGAAGTAGAGCCATTCTGAGTGACATAGAATAAGGCCTTTATTAAATGGATTAGATCATGGGCAGCTTCCCAGGTGGCTTGGTGGTAGAGTCTGCCTGCCAATGAAGGAGATGCAAGAAACACGGGTTCGATCCCTGGCAGGGAAGATTCCCCTGGAGGAGGAAATGGCAACCCACTCCAGTATTCTCGCCTGGGAAATCCCATGGACAGAGGAACCTGGTGGGTTACAGTCCATGGGGTTGCAAAGAGTTGGACACGACACAAGATCACGGGCAATTTAGATAGGTGGTAGAGGAGTCTATATAAAGCTTTTGCTCTCATGTCTGATGGTGAGTCTGAAGTCACAGTAGGTCAGCAGAACCAGCAGTCAGAGAGCAAAGCTTGGCCTGAGGTAAAGGAGTATGAGGACAAACTGGAACCTTCAAAAACAAACTGTGACAGACTGGAACCCATGTTTGTCTCACCACCTGCAACCTTGATGATACAGGTAAGCTGCAAAAGGAGACATGTGCCCTTGAGCTGCACATATTCCTGGCCTAAGACTTGGAGAAACTGAAGGGCAAGATGTGGCAGGAGCCAAAGGAGCTGGGAGCTAGTGGCTATTGGCGCCAACCGGGTGTGCGTGCACTGCAAGAGAGCTCGGGCCCTGCGTTCACCTCCAGAGCACCCTGCCTGCTGCCTCGCTTTCACCTCCTACATCTCATGCAAATTTCTCTTGTGGCCAACTGTAGCCTGAAGAAACAAATGACTGGAAATGCAATTCCAGCTCAGATTAAACTGGCACAGTTTAAAGCTACTACATTGAGTAACAAGTCTAGAAATAGGCAATTGTAGAACTGCTCCCCCACTAGAACCCAATGTTCTTTTCATTAGATTACTCTCCCACCTGTAATAAATAGCGTCAGTTGCAAGCTTAAGAACATACATTTTACTTTGGAAGGAATAAGTGTTAAATTTTTGAAAATAGACTTCAAGTCACTGGATTTTCATCTAAAGCAATGTCCATCTTTCCAGTAATTCTCAGAAAATTTGCCTTTTTAATATCAGATGGTTTGTAAAGTCATTAGGTCCAGCTGTGTCACTCAATATGATGTCCACAGTGGAAATTAGTTGGCTTACCACCAGTACACACAGTGTTTCATTTCTTGACAATATAGGGAAGATTTAGGGAGTTCTGGTCCTGGTCAGGAAATTCTGAATTGTTTGGTTTTGGTCAAAATCACACAAACTTATTTATCCATGGAGACTTTTGGTCTCCCAGAGATGGCCTAATCTAAGACCACAAAACCAGAAGCAGCCAACAGCTATTTTTTGTCTGATTTTGTGAAAACCTAATACTCCAAACTCTCCTACCTAGGAGAGAGGGAAATTTTACCTGTAGGAAAATATGAATTTCTATGAAAGTTTGGTTTAAGTAGCTCTGTCCAACTAATTACATATGGCTTACAAAGTAATGTGAAAAATAGAATGAGCAGAATACTCAACCGACAGCTGAAAGACTTTTGAAAAACCACCTCTAGGTGGCGTTAGAGCTCTGTTTCTGCTCTGACATCTTTGGGTTCCTATTGAAAGTCTCCGCTAACAATTTGTGATAATTATTAACCCGATGACTATCAGTATTCCCTTACCTCTCGCAGTTCCACTTACGTTAACGATAATTTCTTTATAGTGCTCTGTTTAGAAAACACATTTCTTCGAGTCTTCCCACAGATCTTGTTTTGCGTTTCTTGTCAGTGACTTGGCTCAAAAATATGAACCAGTCGAGTCTCATGATATCCTATACTGTATATACTGTATAAGGCATCTTTAAAATATACTGGTTTTTTAAACTGTCATTTGCTTTGAGAAGGACAGTAAGAGCCTTTTAAGTGTGCCTGGAAGCGAGTTTTTCCCCATGATAAATGGCAGATTCCAAGAATTTTATTTCTTTTCTGTGGCTGAACCTTCACTTAAAAGGCTTTGCTCAGGCAACCTAGGTTCTCCATGGTACAAGCAGGGTTGACCCACAGGGCGTGTTCACTTTGTTGAAATAGCTCAGTCTCCATGGGTGAAGTGAGATGTCAGAAACCACAGTATGAGAATAGGAACTGGCTTCAGAGTCCAGTTTTAGTGCAATGGCTTTTCTGAATTGAGTAATCAGAGTTCAGCATCTTCAGAAGACCTCCTGGATGGAAGCCAGTGTCAGGAACATCTCTCTACAAAACTCAACTCACCTCCTCCCTTGTACCCATTTTTTTTCCCTTCTGGGTCCAACGCTGCCCAACATTCTTGTTAATCCTTTTCATTCTATTAAGTGAAACAAGGATATTTACTGATAATAGTCTAATACAGCAAAGATGTTTTCATCTAACAAGGTATTCTTTACTATTGGGATAAAGCAGTGGTTAAGACCTTGGAATTTAGAGTAAGAGATGTAGGCAGAGTTTAGCCTTGCCACTTACTAGCTATGCGGCCATGGGAAAATCAATTCATGTCTCCAAGCTTGGTTTCCTGAACAGTACAGTAAAAGCAAGACCTCAGCGCCTCGCTGTGAGGATCAAATGAAATGTCAGTGGGTGTAGTGATTAGCACTGACAGAGCATGTCATAAGTGGTAGCTCTTACTATTTTTAATATTATTTATACAGAAGTGAAATTATAATGGTACCTGATAGGAGTGATTTTAAAGCATGGACTTGGATAATAGTTTATAGAGAATTTTACCATTTTCTTTATGCTTTCTGGTGCTTTCAAGATTTTGTATTAACTACATAATTGGGAATTTTTAAATATGATATTTTTAAGATAAAAAAAGTCAATATATATTTGCTGCAGTGCTTAGTAAACTCATTTGCCAAGACAACTGTGGTGGGCAAAGTAATGCCCCTCCCTCCAAAGTTGTCCGTGTTCTGATGCCCAGAAAATAAATGTGTTACCTTAAATGGTGAAAAGGGACTTTGAAGATGTGGCTAAGGGTTTGCTAAAGAGTTTGTGATGAAAAGATTTTTACTGGATTCTCCAGTGGACCCAATCTAATCAAACGAGCCCTTCAAAACTTTTGTGGGCTGTGGTCAGAGAGAAATGTAATGACAGAAGGGTGCAAGAGATGTGATGTGAGGAGAATTCAGTCTGCCTTTGCTGACTTCAAAGGTGAAGGCAGAGAGCCACAAGACTAGAACTGCCAGCAGTCTCTAAAGCTAGAAAAGACAAGTTAACAAATTCTTCCCTAGAGAGGAGTCCAGTTCCTGCCAACACCTCACGCTTAACCCATTGAAATCTGTGTTAAATGTCCAAACTGCAGAACCGGAAGATAATACATTTGTGGTATTTTCAACCACTAAGTTGATAGTACTTTGTTACAGCAGCAATATGAAACGAATAACAAAAAAAGCTAAATATTTACCAGTGTTTAAGTTTTTGCTCATGTATAGACCCTCCGCCATAATCAGCAACCACATTGCTGCCCTTGGGGACAGTGTCATTAAAATCATAAATGCTAATAGTGGGAACAACTTCAGCAGTCATCTAATTCACGTCTTATATTTTATACATGAAGAAATTAAGGCCTGGGGAGGTACGTGACTTAGCTTGGAAACATTATAATGCTTCAAATGGCCAATAACAGAAAAGCTTCAATCACCCTGATTTTTAAAAATATGTTTTTTATCTTTTGGCCATGCCATATGCAGGGTCCTAATTTCCCAATCAGGAACGCCCCCTATATTGACAGCACAGAGTCTTATCCACTAGGTCGCCAGGGAAGTCCCTCACTCACCCTGATTTATACAATAAGGAATTTCATCATCTCATGTAAGAAGAAACAAGGCAGGCTTCCCCACAGCATATCAGGACTGACTGTTGGAATCTTCCTTGGCTCTGGGTATCAGCAAGATGACTGCACCAACACTAAGCCTCACATCCAGAAAAAGAGTGGGAGTGTCTCATCCTGTATCTCCTTCCTAACCATGAAGAATAGTTTCCCTTCCGCCCTTAGTTATATGGGCTGTGAGTCTGAGCATGAAATCTACATCCAGACTGACTGTGTTCACATAACAATGCTGCTACTTAGCAGCTTCATAACCTGACTTGGGCAAATTATTGAATGCCTTTGTGTCTTGTTGTCCTCACCTGTAAAATGGAATGAATATATTTTGCTTGCCTCGCTGAGTTTGGGGAGGACTGAAGCAGTTATTGTGCTGCATGACTTAGAACATTTTCTGGCACGTGGTGAGTATGTACTCATGTGTGCTCAGTCACATCTGACTGTTTGTGACCCTATGGATTATATCCCGCCAGGCTCCTCAGTCCATGGGATTCTCCAGGCAAGAAAACTAGAGTGGGTTGCCATTTCATTTTCCAGAAGATCTTCCCAATCCATGCATTGAACCCACTTCATGTGTCTCCTGCATTGCAGGTAGATTCTTTACCGCTGAGCCCCCACTGAAGCCCCCGTAGTGAATATAGTAGCTACCAATTTGTCCAAGGGTGTCCCAGGTGACTCAGGGATAAAGAATCTCTGCACCAACGCAGGGGATTCAGGTGACATAGGTTCAATCCCTGGGTCAGGAAGGTCCCCTAGGGAAGGGAGCGGCAACCCACTGCAATATTCTTGCCTGGAAAATCCCATGGACTGGTGGGCTACAGTCCATGGGGTCGCAAAAAGTCAGACATGACCAAGGGACTAAGCACCAATTCGTACAAACCTCCTTGGATCCAAAACCTTACAGTAGTCTCCTTCCACAGTGACTCTGGGCCCAGCCACATGACCTGCTCTGACTATTGAAATGATCCTGGGCATGACACTGGCAGAAACTTGAAAGGCACTTGTTGCTCTTGAACACCGCTCTCGGATGAAGCCACCTAGGTAGGGTAGCCCGCTGGAGAAAAGAAATACATTGCTTCTGTAGCCCTGGCCAACAGGTAGATAGATGAGTGAGGCCATCCTAGGTCAATGAGTCACCAATCATCCCCCAGGCTGATCACAGACAACTGTGCAAGCCCACATGAGTTAAGTTGCAGATTAAAGTCACTGAGTTGTAGAGTGGTTTGTTATGTAGCAAAGGCTAACTGATACAGTAAGCACTCAAAAAGAATTAGTTATCATCTGCTATCAATTCTCATTGATCCATCACCAACAATGGAGTGATGTAAATAATCATGGCAACATTTCGCTCAGGCCCTCCTCCTTGCCTGTGTGTCATTAATTGTATGTGAAGTATTACCAAGTGGCAGAGGTGATTGTGCCATGCAACGAGGCTTGGGAGGAATCATTTGATCGGGAGTAATCACTGAGAAGGAATGGATGTTGGAATGTCAGTTGTCAAGATCGTTACACGCCTGATCACACAGCTGGTCAGTAGCAGCACAGTGAGATTGTCTGGCTCTCCTGAGCCCCTGCCTGCTGGTTTTTCTATCGCTGCATGCTGTGGAAGACGGTGATACCCTCAGGCACTCACAATAAGTTAATTATTGGGCATATTGTCCAACAGCAGAGGGAAACTTGTTCACACTGCTTTTCTTTGAGCTGCACATATTCTCAGGCAAAATAGAAAACTTCACATACCATTACTGAGACTTCTTTTCTTTTTTTCCTGCATGTCCAGCAGCTGCTGTGTGTTCAGCATTAGATATGAGAAAGTAAGCCAAATATACTGGAGGAAAACCTAGAGAAAGCAAGCTCAGCTTTAAAAAAAAAAAATGCTAAGCTTGCTGACTCAAGAGCCCAGGACAGCTTAATAAAATTGAACAGAGAAAAACCAATTAAACACTTTAAACTGCTATTCTGGGGCTCACCAAAACAACACATGTCAAAAGAGGAAATATTCAATTATTACTAGCAGCTGGATTTTCCTGAAAGTTTTTTGTTTTGTTTTGTTTTTTAGTTAAGCCAAGTCCCCTCTCTTGCTGCTGCTTCCAGGAGGGCTAAGAGATTTTTCAATCTCCAGAAAGTACTCCACTGTGGATTTGCCCACAGAGGTATTCAAAGAAATCCTAATGGTCTAATGCACATCTCTGAGTGGCCCACTCTTTTCAAAAACTTTCAGGGGCTCCCCATGGCTTGTCAATATCCTTGACCTGGAAGACAAAGCATTTTGCAGTATGATCCCCTGCCCTTAGCTTTCTCTATTACTCTACCTACTTGTGGTCCGAATTCTTGACATATTATGGGGCTTCCCTGGTGGCTTGGATGGTAAAGAATCCACCTGCAATGTGGTAGACCTGGGTTTGATCCCTGGGTTGGGAAGATCCCCTGAGGAGGGCATGGCAACTCACTCCAGTATTTTTGCCTAGAGAATCTCAAGGACAGATGAGCCTGGTGGGCTACAGCCCAAGGGGTTGCAAAGAGTCAGACAGGATTGAGCAACTAAACATAGCATACTATCACTTAATGAATCCTGTCCTCTACTCTCACTGTCTGTGTCTGTGCCCCACTCCATTCCCATTACTTCCATATATCCTCATTGACTAGCACATATTTAAACAACCTCAAATGCAAACTTCATGAAGCCTTTCCTTATCTTTAGTTGCAACTCACCAGCCATGGACCACCTGCCATACTTAACTTGTAGCTCAGAAGAACACATACCAGGAGAGCCAGGAGAAATCTGCCTTGTGCTGGGTGATTCTAAGGAGGTTTCAGAGAGGCGAGGCCATTTCTGGACCGGATGCCGTCAGAAAGTGGGAATGCTTGGTAACTTGGTATTATGGTAACTTTTATCTAAGAGGCAGGAAAATTAAAGCCATGCTAGAGCTCTTGGTGCAGAAGTACATATTAAACAGAAGAGCGGATTGTTTTGTGACTTTACTGTTGCAGAGTGTCCTTCCCTCTATGGCTCTGTTTGATCATTGTTTATGTACACTGCATGTATATATTCTGTTTATAAACCCTGTATGTTATGTTCAGTGGGGACATCTCAGCTGTCAGGACTGTTCCTCCTTTTCTTCTGTGCAACTGGTTTGATTCATCTTCTCAGGATCTCCATAGCACAGCGATGAGGGAAATGTCCCACAGATACATCAACAGGGGCCCTCATAGATTGTTCTTTTGTTTCTAGTTGACACTTAAATCTGTTATATATCCCATTAAAAGCACAACTGATTCATGTCAATGTATGGCAAAACCACTACAGTATTGTAAAGTAATTAGCCTTCAATTAAAATAAATAAATTTAAATTAAAAAAAAACACAACTTGTTTTTAAAATGTAACATGTTTTGTGAAAGAGGAAAATTTGACATGACTTGACTTGTAGGTCTGCATGGAAGAAGCTGAATAGCAAGTATCACTTTTGGATAGACAGACGTGTTCCCTCCGGTTGCCCATAGCCCCAGATTCTCACACTATGTAGGCTTGTCCATTTACACTATACTCATATTCCTTACCAGCTTCCCTAGGGCTGTCTGAGACTATGGTCTCATTTCATCCATGTTTCAGAGTTAAATAAGGAACTGTATAGAACAGTAAGAAGGATGGAACAGTGCTTATAAAGGACCAGATACTAAACATTTTAGGCTTTGTGGGCCAGGCAGTCTCTACAACAGCTATTCAACTGTGGCATTAGAGCAAGAAGGCAGCCAGAGACAATACATAAACCAATGACATGGAACCAAAGAAACTATTGCCAAAAACAAGTGGTAGACAGGCTTTAACCCACAGGACTAGTGCTAACTTTGAGGCCCATTTCTGCCATTTGACCACAAGCCAATGACCATGTCTGAGTTTCACATCATCATCTGTAAAATGGTGATACTACTATTTGCCTTATATGTGAGAATCCAGATGGGATATTGTGATGTGAAAAATCTTTTTAAAATATGAAGCACTGTATATTTAAAAGATACTCTTAGCTTGTATAGCCATCTATTTAGGGAACAGAACTGCTCATCTTTCTGCAGCAAGATTGTGGTAGGCCTGGAAATGTGCCACGTAAATCTCCCTTCAATAAGAGACTGTGAAGAGTGTACTCAGATGCCGAGAGCAACCTCACCCAAGGCAGACATCACTGTAAGTAAGATGGGAATATGAAGTCTCTGCCATTTTGGCCTCAGTTCTCATAGGCAGTACTCATTGCAGAGCATTGCTGGATTGGCCAAGGCTTTGTGGGATCTGCACAATGTCAGTCCAACTGTTCCTTCTGCTCAATCATGCTTCCCCCCACCCTTTCCTTCACGAGTGGATCATTAGTAAATATCTTGTACCCTGACCTCTGCCTGGGGTATGCTTCTGGAGAGAACAACCTGTAACAATGATAATTTCCTGAGCTCCTACTATGTGTGTTGTTCCTTTTGCATATTTCCTTTTCTTCATTCCAAGAACATATCCAGACGTTGCCTTGGGACCATTTGTGTTCTTTGAAGATAATCCTCCCTTTGGGCCAAAATCTCTGATGCAAATATGCTTGAGCTTGAAGGGTCTGGATGAAGGGATGGCCTGACAGGGAAGTAGCCAACCCTGGGGGAATGGGATTAGTCTGGACCAGGAAGGGATCAGTGGTTTGAGCTCTGTGTTCTGTAAGCATCAAGACCTGCCTACCATGTATGTACAGCACCCCAGAAGAATTACATAACTCAGAGTCTGGAACTGAGAAATTAGGGTACTGATACTAGCAAAGCTCCTGGATCCAGACGACCTCTTCAGGTCAGGCTTGGACCATAGATCAGCAGCCAGATGTGAGCTGATAATCAAATTTATTTTATTTTATTTTATTTTACTTATTTTAGTTGGAGGCTAATTACAATATTATAGTGGTTTTTGCCATACATTGATATGAATCAGCCATGGGTTTACATGTGTTCCCCATCCTGAACTCCCCCTTCTACCTCCCTCCCCATCCCATCTCTCTGGATCATCCCAGTGCTCTAGCCCTAAGCACCCTGTCTCATGCATCGAACCTGCACTGGCGATCTGTTTCATTTATGATAATATACATGTTTCAATGCTATTCTCTCAGATCTTCCCACCCTCGCCTTCTCCCACAGAGTCCAGAAGACTGTTCTATACATCTGTGTCTCTTTTGATGTCTTGCATATAGGGTTATCATTACCATCTTTCTAAATTCCATATATATGTGTTAATATACTATATTGGTGTTTTTCTTTCTGGCTTACTTCACTCTGTATAATAGGCTCCAGTTTCATCCACCTCATTAGAACTGATTCAAATGTATTCTTTTTAATGGCTGAGTAATATTCCATTGTGTATATGTACCACAGCTTTCTTATCCATTCGTCTGCTGATGGACATCTAGGTTGCTTCCATGTCCTGGCTATTATAAACAGTGCTGTGATGAACATTGGGGTACATGTGTCTCTTTCAATTCTGGTTTCCTTGGTGTGTATACCCAGCAGTGGGATTGCTGGGTCGTATGACATTCTATTTCCAGTTTTTTAAGGAATCTCCACACTGTTTTCCATAGTGGCAGTACTAGTTTGCGTTCCCACCAACAGTGTATCAAATTTATTTTAAACTTTGCAAAGAAAAGTAATGTGATACATTTTGCATAGTATAGTTATTAAACAAAATCCAGCCAGCTGCAGTTATATCCCTTCAAGAAACATTTTCCGAACAAATATGCTCAATTATTTTTGAGAAAATCTACAACAAATGTTCAGTTACTCATTGGATTCATGAAGGTATATGAAGTACCTACTGTACCCCTGGCCTTCTGCCAGGCACCTAGTGATAAACAAGATAGATGTGATCAGTAAAGAGGTTGCAGCTACCCTTTCTTCTGCTACTGCCAGCAGTGTGTCAGGGCCAGGCAGCTGGAATTACAGGAAGCTGACAGGGCCTTCTAATCTTGAAGGGGTTGATGCAGCCTCCTGTCATTTCCTGGGAGATTCTGATTCACTTCAGTGTGGACAGAGCACCTCAGAGGCTGCCAGGACCTGTGACTCTCTTCCTGAGTGCTTTCTCTGACTGCATGAACAAGACAGGCCTGAGGTGCGTGGGCAGGGGGAGAGGAGGGTGTGGATTTGATGTCTTTGGGAACAGCCCTCAACCACTGCAAACAGGAGTTGGAAGATAAATACCCCTGCTTGCTTGCCCCTGGGGTGGGAGAACCTGCAGATGTGCTCTGCAACATCTCCGGAGGTCCCCAGCGGGATTCAGCCATGCTTGCCCACAGCAGTAATATGCTCACTAACACAACTTGTCTTGTCTTCCTTCCTTCCCTTCCCTGTCTCATTTTCCCAGTCCTGTTCCAGGATCACCTAGCAGACTACAAGCACTTATATCCTCATCTTGGCATCATTTCCTGGGGAACCTAAACTAAGATCCTACCACCTTCAGGCATGCATCAATCTAGGGGGAAGGGACGCTGTGACCACTCCCATATCTACTCCAGTACTGTGTATGCATGAAAGCTTCGTCTCTGGGTCCATGTTGATAAATGTGCACTTACAGAGTGTTGTTCAGTCACCAAATCATGTCCAACTCTTCACAACCCCATGGACTGCAGCACACCAGGCTTCCCTGTCCTTCACCACCTCCTCGAGTTTGCCCAAGTTCACGTCCATTGAATTGGTGATCTCATCCTCTGTTGCTCTCTTCTTCTGCCTTCAATTTTTCCCAGCATCACAGTCTTTTCCAATGAGTCGGCTGTTCCTCTCAGGTGGCCACAGTATTGGAACCTCAGCATCAGTCCTTCCAATGAGTATTCAGGGTTGATTTCCTTTAAAATTGACTGATCTGACCTCCTTGCTGTCCAAAGGACTCTCAAAAGTCTTCTCCAACACCACAGTTCAAAAGCATCAATTCTTCAGCACTCGGCCTTCTTTATGGTCCAGCTCTCACAACTACTGGAAAGAACATAGACTTGACTATATGGACCTTTGTTGGCAAAGTGATGTCTTTGCTTTTTAACACACTTTCTAGTTTTGTCATATCTTTCCTGCCAAGAAGCAATCGTCTTCTAATTTCATGGCTGTGGTCACCCTTCGCAGTGATTTTAGAGTCCAAGAAGAGAAAAATCCATCATTATTTCGACCTTTTTCCCTTCTATTTGCCATAAAGTGGTGGGACCAGATACCATGATCTTAGTTTTACTGATAATGAATTTTAAGCCAGCTTTTTCACTCTCCTCCTGCACCCTCATCAAGAGACTCTTTAGCTCTTCTTCACTTTCTGCCATTACAGAGTTATCATCCACACATCTGAGGTTCTTAATATGCTTACAGAATAGCATAATTCTAAGCACTCTGATTGTCATAGGCTGAAAACTGTAGGTAAACAATTTGTTCTGTATTCCTAATGAACAGAAAATGCACTGAGGGCAGATTTGAGTTACTCCTGCTTCCCTCCACACTAAGCATGATGTTGGGGACCAAGTAAGTGCTCATGATGGAACTGAGTTTCTTCACCAGGTGATTGACCCCTGCTAGTAACTAAGCAGTGGAGAAGGAAATGGCAACCCACTCCACTGTTCTTGCCTGGAGAATCCCAGGGATGGGGGAGCCTGGTGGGCTGCATCTATGGGGTCACACAGAGTTGGACACGACTGAAGCGACTTAGCAGCAGCAGTAACTAAGCAGACGTTTAAGGAGTCAAGTAGTTCCCTTAATCCGCATTTCTAGTTACTCTTTGGAGTCTGAAGGAATGATCTTGTGGCTTCTTGAGTGAAAGAACTGAATGCCTCTGCATTTCTGTGGAGTCTTTGAGCATTTATATGCAAAGTAGACAGACATGATTAAAAGCAGATATCAACAAACATGATCTAAAAAGGGCCATATACTAAACATTATAGGCTTTGTGGCTGGTCTCCATCACAACTACCCAATTGTGCCATTCTAGCACAAAAGGAGCCAGAGGTAATGCATAAATGAATGTTTCAAAAAAAAAACTTTATTTACAAAAGCAGGTAGCAGATTGGATTTAGCCCATGAGACTTAGTTTTCTGACCTTTGGTCTAAGGCAGCATTGTCAAACAGAACTCCCTGCAAGATGAAAATATTCTGTAATCTGAGATATCCAGTATGGTAACTAAAATGTGACTACTGCTACTGAGATTTACATAGGCACATGTGGCTAGTGACTACCATTCTGGACACCACATGGTGGTGTTGGGCCAATCTTGGCAAACCCCTGACCACTTAATCATGTTTTTGTCAACATTTCTGCCCCAACTGCTTATTCATTGGGAAACAGTGTTGGAAATAATGAAAGTGAGAATGACATGTTCTTTCTTTCCAGTGAACCTGACAGCCCCCCTTTTGCTTTCTGTTTGGTTGGCTGAACATCAAACATATGGAGGAGACAAGCCATGATTTCTCCATGGGCATGCTAAGGCATGGGTAAAGCTCTTAGGCATGTAGTTCATGAGCTTCAGTGTCTCTGCCAATAATTCAGACATCTTCAGGTGGTCTGAGGTATGAGTACAAGCCTCATCAAGATTGGGGCTTAAGTTTTTCTTCTCAATAGGCTTTTTCACTTTACTAGTACTGTCAGCTCCAAAATTCTGACCTTTGAGCTGTTGATGACTCAATTTTGGCAAGCTCAGTTTCCATGCCACCCCCCTCTCCTTTTAAAGTGTGCTTTTCAAAACCAGTCTAACAGGGATCATTTCAGTGCACGATGGAGTGGGCACTTATTGAGCAATAAACTTGTGAATTTATGCTTATGGGTTTCCAGAAGCAACTTTGCCACAATCCTGTGAAATCTTACTCACAGTTCATTGAGCTCTGACTGGATCTTGAATTATAGTTGATGCTCCAAACAGAAAGTAATATTTGTCACATTCTATAACTATATGTTCTACAGCTTTAGAAAACTATGAATTGCTTTGACAAATTCACTCTGCTTGAGCTGAAGTAACTCTTTACACCCTGGACCACACACTTCTAGGAGCCACTGTGTTTTACAAATAATTTTTATGTAGGAAAGTATACATACCAAAATTTGATGCATTTTCACAAGCTCAACACAGACATGGAACCAGCATGTGGAATTGACATCTTTACTTGTAACTGTATATCTCAGGGTTTTTTTTTCTGTTATTTATTTATTTAGCTTTTATTTTTTTAATTTCACATAAACTGAATCAATCATGTATGCACTATATCTGGATTCTTTTACATGTGAGATTCATCTATTCCATTTTGCTATATACAGTTATAGATTGTTCATTTTCATGTACTATGATATTCCATTGTATGAATGTTCCACAATTCATTTATCCACTCAATGCTAGATGAATATTTCTGATTTCTAAACAGTTCTAAACAAAAGTTTATAATAAACAGAATTGTTATGAACATGCTGTTCATGTCTTTGGTGCACATATGCAGAATTTCTGGACCATTGGGTATGCGTATACTCACTTTAGGAGATCTTGCCAAACAGTTTTGTAAAATGGTTGAATGATTTCACACTCCCACCTATAATGTGTGAGAATTTCACTTTAAATCCTTACCAACACTTTATTTTTCTTATTTTTTATAATTTATTTTTATTGAAGTATAGTTGATTCACAATGTTGTTAATTTCTTCTGTACAGCAAAGTGTTTCAGTTATATTTTTTCCATTATGGTATGTTATAGAATATCAAATATGTTAATATTTGCCTGTGCTATCCAGGAGGACCTTGTTGTTTATCCATCCTATATATAATAGTTTGTATCTGCTACTCCCAAACTCCCAATCCATCCCTCTCCTACTCCATCTACCCTCTGGCAACCACAAGTCTGTTTCCTATGCCTGTGAGTCTGTTTCTGTTTCTTGGAAATTCATTTGTGTCATTTTTTACATTCCACATAAAAGTGATACTATATGGCATTTGTCTTTTTCTGACTTATTTCACTTAGTATAATAATCTCTAGGTCCTTCCATGTTGCTGCAAATGACATCATTTATTCTTTTTTATGATTGAGCAATATTGCATTGGGAGTGTGTGTGTGTGTGTGTGTGTGTGTGTGTGTGTGTGTGTATCACATCTTCTTTATTCATTCATCTGTCAATAGACATTTAGATGATTTCCATGTCTTGGCTACTGAAAATAGTGCTGCTATGAACACAGGAGTGCCTGTATCTTTTCGATTTATAGTTTTGTCCAGATATGTGCCCAGGAGTGGGATTGCTGGATCATATGGCACCTCTATTTTTAGTTTTATAAGTTACCTCCATACTGTGTTCCATAGTGGCTGCACCAATTTACATTCCCACTAACAGTGTAAGGGTTCTACACACCCTTTTCTCCACACCCTCTCTACCATTTGTTATTTGTAGACTTTTTAATGATGGCCATTCTGACCAGTGTGAGGTAGAACCTCATTGTAGTTTAGATTTACTTTTCTCTAATAATTAGCAATGGTGAGCATTTTTTTATGCCTATTAGCCATCTGGGTGTCTTCTTTGAAGAAATGTCTATTTAGGTCTTCTGCCCATTTTTTGATTAGGTTGTTTATCTTTTGATATTGAGTCGTATGAGCTGCTTTTATATTTTAGAAATTAATCCCTTGTTGGTCACATCATTTGCAAGTATTTTCTCTCGGTTAGTAGGTTGTCTTTTCATTTTGTTTATGGTTTTCTTTGCTGTGCAAAAGCTGATAAGTTTAAGTCCCATTTGTTTGTTTTTGCTTTTATTTCTGTAGCCTTGGGAGACTGACCTAAGAAAACATTGCTATGATTTATATCAGAAAATGTTTTGCCTAAGTTCTCTTATGGTATCATGTCTTCTACATAATCTTCTACATAAGTCTTTTAAGCCATTTTGAGTTTATTTTTGTGTACGATGCCGGGGTATGTTCTAATTTTATTGATATACATGTGACTGTGCAACTTTCCCAATCACCACTTGCTGAAGAACTTGCCCTTCCTCCATTGTATATTCTTGCCTCCTTTGTCAAAGATTAATTGCAGATGTGTGGCTTTATTTCTGGACTCTATATGGTTCCATTGATCCATGTGTCTGTTTTTGTGCCCGTGTCATGCAATTTGATTACTGTAGCTTTGTAGTAATGTCTGAAATTTTGGAGAATTATGCCTCCTGCTTTGTGCTTTTTTCCTTAGGATTACTTTAGCAATTCTGGGCTTTTATGATTCCATATAAATTTTAGGATTATTTCTCCTAGTTCTCTGAAAAATGTCAGGGGTAATTTGATAGGGATCACATTAAATCTGTAGATTGCTTTGAGTAGTATGACCATTTTAACAATATTAATTCTTCCGATCCAAAAGCATTGGATACCTTTCCATTTCTTTGAATCATCTTCAGTTTCCTTTATTAGTGTTTTATAGTTCTCAGCATATAAATGTTTCACTTCCTTGATCAGTTTTATTTCTAAGTATTTTCTGATGTGATTTTAAAAGGGATTTTTTTTAACATACCCTTTCTTATATTTCATTGTCAGTGTAAAGAAAACAATTGATTTCTGTATGTAAATCTTGTATTCTGCTACCTTACTGCATTTGTTTATTCTAATATTTTTTGTGTGTGGAGTCTATAGGATTTTCAATATAGAGTATCACATCTGCATATAATGACAGTTTTACCTGTTCACTTTGGATAGATCTTATTTCTTTTTCTTATCTAACTGTTGTCACTAGAACTTCCAATACTATGTTGAATAGAAGTGGTGAGAGTGGGTATCCTTGTCTTCTTCCAGATTTTAGTGGGAAAGCTTTCAGTTTTTCACTATTAAATACTATATTAGCTGTGGGTTTATCCCATAACTTTTATTATGTTGAGATATGTTCCCTCTATACCCACTTTTGTAAGAGCTTTTTTTTAGTTCATAAATGGATGTTTAATTTTATCAAGTGCTTTTTTTGCACCTATGGAGAAGACTGTGTGGTTTTTGTCTTTTGTTGATTTGGTATATCACATTGATTTGCATAGTTGAGCCATTCTTGTGACCCTCGGTTGAATCACATTTGGTTGTGGTGTGTGGTCTTTTTTATGTGTTGTTGGATTCAGTACCCTAATATTTTGTTGAGAATTTTTGCATCTATATTCATCAAAGACATTGGCCTGTAATTTTGTTGGTGGTGGTGGTATTGTCCAGTTTTGGTATCAGGGTGATGACGGCTTCATAAAATATCTTTGGGAATATCCCCTCCTCTTAAATTTTTGGAAGAATTTGAGAAGAATTGGCGTAAGTTCTTTTTTGTATGTTTGGTAGAATTCCCCTCTGATGCCATCTGGTCCTGGGCTTTTGTTTGTAGGGAATTTTTTATTCTATTTCACATCTACTGATCCGACTCTTTGTGACCCCGTGGACTGTAGTCCGTGGAATTCTCCAGGCTAGAATACTGGAGTGGGTAACCTTTCCCTTCTCCAGGGGATCTTCCCAATGCAGGGATCAAACCCAGGTCTGCTGCATTGCAGGCAAATTCTTTACCAGCTGAGCCACAAGGGAAGACCCACCTACAGATCAGTTTATTCAAATTATCTACTTCTTCTTGATTCAGTTTTAGTGGGCTGTATGTTTCTAGAAATTTGTTTATTTCTTCTAGGTTGTATAATTTGTTGGCATATAATTATTGCTAGTATTCTCTTACAATTTTTTCTTTGTATTTCTGAATTATCAGTTGTTATTTTTCCTTTTTAATTTCTTATTTTGTTTTTTTGGGTCCTCTCTCTTCTTCTTGGTGAGCCTGGCCAGGAGTTTGTCAATTTCATTTACCCTTTCAAAGAAACAGCTCTTGATTTTATTGATTTTTTTCTCTTTTAAGAGGCATTTCTATTTGACTTATTTCTTCTGTGATCTTTACTATTTTCTTCCTCCTGCTTATACCTGACTTTGTTCTTATTTTTCTAATTCTTTTAAGTGGTAGGTTAGGTTATTTGAGATTTTTCATGTTTTTGAAGAGGATAAACTACTTTTCTTTGTTTAATTTTTGAATTTAGGTTTTGAATATATAATACAGTTACAAGTTCAAAAACAAATATTTTTGAAAATATACCAATTATATCCCTTCCACTGTTGTGTTAAGTTCAGCCAGGTCCCACTATTCCTCTCTTCATGAAGAACCTTTTTTTTTTTATTACTTTTAGTTAGGTTTAGTATTTTATTATTTTCCTATGACTTCAGGGCTTCTTTATGCAGTGTGCCCCGATTTAAATGTGCAACAACTCTTCCATGGAAAGTAGCAGAAAATCAAGACAGTGGCCCCACTTTGAATAATGCAGGAGGTGGGCTTTTAGATTAATTATTAATTAATTTTTATTTACCCTAGGACTTTTTTTCGTGTTGTCAACACTATATCAACAACAGTTGAGATGATAGCCATTATGTTCAATCATAGGGCAAGAAGCAGAAGCCTAATTTGCAAATTATTCCACATCTGAAAGATGAAATTTGTTTATGCTATCTAGTGCAGCTATTTTGTCAGGACTAAAGAAATGTGTATTTTTAAGAATAAAGCTTGAAAACCAAGTATCTAAGATGTAAGTCATTCTGTTCATCCTCTAAGCTGTGAATTCTCTGAACAGAAGGACTCATAGGCATTACAGGAGTTACATAAGCAAGCATGTATGATTTGCTGCAGATATGCTGACTTGATTGGGCTGGCTGATATTGGGCTCTTTAATCCCCCAGTTCTGAGCACCTCGCTAGTAGTTAAGTTGGACCCTCCAGAAGGTGTATTAGCTCTTTGGATCCACTTGGGCAACATTATCACAAAAAAAAATTTGTGTAAAGAGGATTGCTTTCTCTGTAAATGTTCCTTTTCGCAAGCTTGCTGAGGTGCTTAAGTTCCACTTTGAAGAAAAATCAAATAACATATTCATGAAACTTTGGACTTCTGTGTGTACCCTGTGCCACAGTGGTCATATGTTAGACTTCAGGAGGAAAGTCCCATGTACTCTGCAAATTATTTACCAAAGGTGAAATGCTGTCAAAAGTAGTAGAGAGATAAACACTTAGGATCACAAGTGGTCACGAGTGTGTTTCAGGCAATTAGAAAACTATCTTTTAGCACAAAATGATCCTGATTCTCCCTCAGTGATAGTAGACATGTGGGAAAGCCTTTGAATTTCCTGAGGGTTGTATCTGGGAGAACTCCATGTATGGCTGTGCATAGGTGGGGAATATTGGTTGGACTCTGGGAATTGAGCTTCTACCTTGGAGTATTTTAGGGTCATATTTTCCCAGGAGGGCCTCCAAACACCTTTTATCTCTCCCCAAGAGAAAAAAAAATCCACCTATAGCAACTGCTTAGTCAGAGAAGCAACTGAATATAGGTACAGTCATGTGGGGCCAATGCCAACAAATATAATGCATAAACAGGAGAACAGTTCAGCTAATGCCAGGTGCCATATAACTAAAGGAAAATCTCTTGGTAGTTTTTTGGGCAACAGAACTAGGCACCAAGGTGGTTGAAGTATTTCTGATGGCATTTTAAAGTGTACTAGCCATCACAGTTATTTTGATTTATAATGTGTTATGTATTATATATTGCCACATTTATGTAATAAGTACATTAAATACTTTGCAGCAACTAGAAAGACTTCTAAGTTCTATATAAAATTATATAATAAATATAAGTACAATACTTTTAGAACATTCCACAGTTTCAAATTGTAAATCAATCCACCAAGTTACTTTAACTCCCTTTATTAAATAAGGCCAATCTGATAGGCTAAGCCATATCTAAAATTTGTGGGTTCCAGAGAAAGCTGTAAATTAAGCTAGCAGAAAAATAATGTATCTTCTGTCCTCATAGTTTGTACAGTAAAGAAATGACTGGTCTCCAGCCCAACCCCCTTTCCCTCTCCTCACCTTGGCTCTATTCCAAAAGGGGTCACATACATAGTCACGTGAACACTCAACCCACATGTCCAATCTCCATCCTCCATCTACCTACCTCCTCTGCAAACAACCACTTCTTAGCAATTCTCAGACACAGGGGTGCACACACCAGCAGCATTTCCACCCTAAAATGCAAATAACCAATTAAAAAAAAAACCTCATATACACCTTGGATGGAGAAGGAAATGGCAACTCACTCCAGTATTCTTGCCTGGAAAATCCCATGGATAGAGGAGCCTGGCGGGCAACAGTCCACAAGTTAAAAGAGTTGGACATGACTGAGCAACCAACACACAGACCTTGGGAGCTGAAGTGTGGTCTAGAATGAGTTGAGAAAGACTTGAGTTCCAACTGGACTGCTCACCGTTGACAGGGTCATAGTCAGTAGAGGACTAAAGCAGGCCCTGAAAGGTACAGGAAACAAGGCAGGAGCTCTTCTTAGCCCTTTCTAACAATGGTACTTCTGCCCAAGTGGTTGCTTGGGCCAGTGGAAAATAACAACAGTAACAAGGATTCCAGCTGTCACACAGCTTGCAATTTAATTGATGGAATAAATTTCTTCTTTTAAGAATGAGTACAACTCTCAGATATATCTTACCAGGAACTTGAAAGGAGTTCTTAAGGCAACCTCTTTCAATACACAATAACAGTGCTTCCTTTTAGGAAATGCTGGGAGGAAGAAACTTCCCTGTTGCTCACATCCCTTCATTACATCTCCAATAACAGAAACTCTCTAAAGGTATTCTTATCACCTACATCAGGAGTCATTACTTTTGTCTGTAAAGGGCTACATGGTAAATATTTCTGGTTTTACAGGCCATATCTTATTGCATCTGCTGCAAACATTCAGCTGTGTCTCTGGAGTGCAAAATCACATCTAGATAATACATAAACACATCAGGAATGGCCAGGCTCCAATAAAACCTTGTTCACAAAAGCAGGCAGTGGACTGGATTAGGCCCCTAGGCCATAGTTTACATGATTTATATTATGACCAAATAAGGAAGAAAGACAGGAGTTGGAGGTAGGAAAAAAGAAGAAAAACTCTGGGAAATAGAGCCAAATATACATACTCAAAGAAAGATATTTTTTAAATGACATGAAAGAAGCTGTGTCATAGAATGATATACTCAAGGGATGATTTCAGGTGTGTGTGCATACACGCACATGGGACATACACAGAGAACAGCAATAGAAAGCGTGATAGATAGAAGTACACAAATGCCAACATCTGATCCTATTCTTTAATTGTGTTTACATATTTAAATATTAATTTATGGAAGAATATTGCAGTAATTTATTTTAAATATTAAGCCAATTTCTAACATTTACTATCTGAACCTTTTCAAATCCTCTCTGCCTCATCTTAACTCCAATTTCATATTCTTAAAAAAAGATGTTATATTTTATTGCATAGAAAAGTAGCTACATTTTAAAATAGCATCTATTTATCACCTGTGAGATATCTGTTATCAAAAACTTGCATTGCCTTTTTTCAACTTCAAAATGTGGTTCTAGTAGAAATTATCTTGGGGACTTGGTCTAATTGAATGGAAGGCCAGTTTGAGCCTGAGGAGCATAACATTCTCACCAGTGACCTGAACATCAAGGACAAATTTATTTCCTCTCTTGATTCAGGGGAAGAATTACTGGAAAAACACATAATTTGATTGAGGAAAATTTTACTGAAACTGGAATGATTTAAGTTTAGGATGCTTTCAATAATATTATGAATTTCAGCCATTGTTTGCTTTGCATTGGTTGCCTCTCTGCAGTCAGCCACAGCCAAGGCTTTCAAGGACATCTGGATTGTGGAAAACTTTAGCACATTTATCCTTGACATTTCAGTAGGGGGGGAATGATATTTGCTAATGTGAGAGCTTATTACATATTGCATTTTACCTTGAGAGAGTGTTGATTCTTTGTGATATGCGGATAGTCTTGAAAGTTACATTTGACAATAAAAGTTATATTTTAAGTTTGCCTGTTACTGGAAAAATGCACTTTTCGGTAACTGGGGGAAGAGTGTATTGCCTTTCTACACTGCTTCCCTAAAGAACTGATAGGATTTTGCAGACTGTCTCCACCAAGTGTTTGTATGGTTTCTTTCCCTTGGCCACACTCCTTCAATATTTGAGAATTACACATCAGAGCATTTTGCTATTCCAAGTGTAAAATATCAACTTCATTTGCTACAGGTTGGACGGATGGAATGTTTGGGTCCTAAGACAGGAGAAAATAACTGCTGTAGGAAAGAAAAGCTTAAAAAATAAATAGAAAAATCTAAGCCTAAGCCCAGGGTCCATCTTAATATCCAGTGATGTTAAACCCATTGTTAGGATTCCAGATTGCCAAAGTTGAAAGGAACTTTAAAAATCGTCGCATCCAAATGCTTCTTTTAACAAAGAAAAAAGGGAGGTGACTTATAAAAGGTCCTATGACTAATAATTTATAGAAGAAGACAAACAAATCTTACCACCCCAGGATCCTTTCTACTTTGCTGTAACACTGCCTCCATTTTCCATAGTCTTTTCACAGTTCAATCTGTTCATTCCTTTAAAAAAACATTTAGTGTGGTGAAACGTCACCTCATGTTTATTAGGATGACTCTTATTAAAAAATCATGTAAGTGTTGGTGAAGATGTGGAGAAAAGAGAAACTTATACACTGTTGATTGGAATGTAAATTGGTACAGCCACTACAAAAAAACAGTATAGAGGTCAAAAAAATATGAAAAATAGGTCTACTGTATTATCCAGCAATCCCACTTCTAGGTATATATCCCAAGAAATTGAAGTTAGGATCTTGATGAGGTACTTGCACTCACATGTTCATGGAAACATTAGTCCTAACAGCCAAGACATGGAAGCAACCTAAGTATCTGTCAGTGGACAAATGGGTAAAAACAGTGTGGTATATACATGCAATGGAATATTATTTAATAGTCTTTCAAAAGAAGGAAATCCTGCCACTTGTGACACCATGAATTAATCTGGAGGACATTATGCTAAATAAAGAAGGCAGACACAGGAGGACAAATACTACATTAATACATTAATTACTACACTAATATGAGAAATTTAAAATAGTCAAATTCATAGAATCAGAGAGTCGAATGATGGTTTCCAGGGTCTGGGGGGAGGAATTAATAAGGATTTATTAGTCATAGGGGGCAAAGTTTCAGTTTCAAGACGAATAAGTCCTAGACATCTACTGTATAGCATAGAGCTTATAGTTAACAGCACTGCATCATCTAGTTAAAAATTTACTGAGAGAGTAGATCTTATGTTAAATGTTCTTATCACTAATAAAAAATAATAATAAATTAAGCGAGTGGAAGGAAGGTTTGGCAGGTGATATGTTTATGGGATGGCCTTCCTAATAGCTCAGTAGGTAAAGAATCTGCCTGCAGTGCAGGAGACCCCAGTTCAATTCCTGGATTGGTAAGATCCACTGGAGAAGAGATAGGCTACCCACTCCAGTATTCTTGGGCTTCCCTTGTGGCTCAACTGGTAAAGAATCCACCTGCAATGTGGGAGAGCTGGGTTCAATCCCTGGGTTGGGAAGATCCCCTGGAGAAGGGAAAGGCTACCCACTCCAGTATTCTGGCCTGGAGAATTCCATGGACTGTATGTCCATGGGGTCGCAAAAAGTCAGACACGACTGAGCAACTTTCACTTCACATGTTTATGGCATAGGTTATGGTGATGGTTTTAAGTATGTATGCATGCACGTCTGCTAAGTCGCTCCAGTTGTGTCTGACTCTTTGTGACCCTATGGACTGTAGCTCACCAGGCTCCTCGGTCCATGGGATTCTCCTGGGTAGAGTTATCTCCAAACTCATCTACATTGAATAGGTACAGCTTTTTGTCTGTAAATCTTAGCTCAGTAAAGTAGTTTCAAAACAGAAGTATTTACTGAACACCTATAATAGGGAAAATGTCCCTAGATACTACAGATACGAGGACATATAAGATAGGTAAGAAGTCACAGACTCAAGAAAGACAGGCATAAAAACTAATATGGTGATTTTTATAAAGCAGAATGGACTGGATGTTCTGGGAACATAAATGAAGGGATAACCCATTTTTCCAGGATTCAAGGTGATACATTTCCTCAAACTGACTCAATTTAGCCACAAAGATCAGCTTCTTTAGTTTACTTGGTGTCAGAATGATGAGTATGAAGTCCCTGTTCTTTGTAATCTTCATACATTCAACCTATATTTATTGAGTATGTACAATTTATACACAAAGTGATGGAGTTCCAGCCACAGACTTTGCATAGCCTTCACACTTAGGCAGCTTACAACTAAAAAGAAGATAGATTTTAATGGGCCTTAACACAGTCTGTAACAAACATAATCAAATAAAGTAGGGTGTGAAAGGGAAGAGAATGCTTCATGAAAAAAAAAAAATGAATACGGTAGAAATTACCTGAAATGAGAAATATAATGTAAATAATATTTAAAGAAAATTTGACATAGACACAATTGAATGAAAGAGAACATTTGAAAAACCCCATAGCCCTACTAGCTAGAAATAAATGGTAACATTTTGGCATCCAGTTGTTTTCATATATTTTTCTTAGGTACACAAAATGCAGTTTTTTTCCTCAAATATGGTTTATATTGTAGGTATTATTTTATAATCCAAAAATTATACTTGATAATATAGTGTAGGCATGGTTCGCTCTAGTTAATACTCTTCTAAAATGTGGTTATTATACTAGTGTATATCATAGAAATAATTTATTGATGTTTTAGGTTTATTCCCTATGTTAATAATTTAAGGTTATTTCCAATTTTTTCCTTTTTTTTGCTCTTATAAGTGGCACCATAATGAACACACTTGTCCATAAATCTTGATTTGATTCTTTGATTCTTTCAAATTCCTAGAACTTGAATCATTAGGTCCCACTTTAAGCTTTTAATACACACAGACCAGTTACTTCCCAGAAAAGTATAGCCATTTTAATCCCATAAATGATTCACCCTAGATAATAGAGTTACCAATTAAAAAAAAAAAACCTTTCAGAGGCACAAATTAGATATTATTTTTACAACTTGTGTTCTTTTGATTTCATAATGTATTATCATGACCTACTTGTATTTTTCTTTCCACTGTGAGTTGTTTACGGATGTCCAAAGACCGATAGACCAGTAACCAATTTTTATAAGCAGTGTGTTTTTCTTTTCTTCCCCCACCTCCAAAAAATCAAACCTGTGTACCTTAAGGTAGTTAAAACTGTTGCAAAATTTTTTAGCTTTCTTTTCCTGCTAAATTTGTTTATGGTGCTTCCTGATGTAGGATATAGAATTCTTTTTTATCTTCTCCCCCTAAATTTTAACCAGTGTCTCAGAATAATTTAGAAATAGCAGTCCATTCCTTCACTGAATATTTTTACTGGAAATTTTACATGTTTCACATACTAATTTTATATTGGGTTTGTTGCTGAGCTCTTTATCTTATTTCAATTAACTGATTGCATTTGAATTCATTTCTCTGGTAAATTACTGTGAATTTAAAATGTTACATTTGTAGCATGAATTTCACCATCTATCAGCACAAGTGTCTTTTTTTCTGAGTTATCTTGGCCATTCATTCATTCATTCTAAAACACTCATTCAGCTCTACCTATTTGCTAGGCTGTGTTTCAGGCTCTTGCTGCTGACTTGGTTTTTTTGTAACATTATAATAACATATTATTTTATCAAACTGTTTTCACTAGAGACATTTTAGAAAATTTGAACATATGCAAATTATGAAATAAAAATACCTGCAATCTAATCACCAGCCTTATTACTTTGGACTGTAAGTTCAGTTCAGTTCAGTTCAGTCTCTCAGTCGTGTCCGACTCTTTGTGACCCCATGAATCGCAGCACGCCAGGCCTCCCTGTCCATCACCAACTCCCGGAGTTTACTCAAACTCATGTCCATCGAGGCAGTGATGCCATCCAACCATCTCATCCTCCGTCGTCCCCTTCTCCTCCTGCCCCCAATCCCTCCCAGCATCGGGATCTTTTCCAATGAGTCAACACTTCACATGAGGTGGCCAAAGTCATCACCATTGTGATCATCTGGGTCATGAAGATCTTTTTTGTACAGTTCTTCTGTGTATTCTTGCCACCTCTTCTTAATATCTTCTGCTTCTGTTAGGTCCATACCATTTCTGTCCTTTATCAAACCCATCTTTACCTGAAATGTTCCCTTGATATCTCTAATTTTCCTGAAGAGATCTCTAGTCTTTCCCATTCTGTTGTTTTCCTCTATTTCTTTGCATTGATCTCCGAGGAAGGCTTTCTTTTCTTTTTCTTTTTTTTTAAACTCTTTACTTTGTATTGGGATATAGCCAATTAACAATGTCATGACAGTTTCAGGTGAACAACAAAGGGACTCAGCCATATATATACATGTATCCATTCTCCGTTAAACTCCCCTCCCATCCAGGCTACCACATAACATTGAACAGAGTTCCATGTGCTATACAGTAGGTGTTGGTTATCCACTTAAAATATAGCAATGTGTACATGTCCATCCCAGACTCCCTAACTATCTGCTCTCCCCATTTCCCCCACTGGGAACCATAAATTCTCTGTTTCTGTTTGCCATTAAGTTCATTTGTATAATTTAGTTTTAGACTCTGCATATAAGGAATGTCATAGGATATTTCTTCTCTGATTTACTTCACTCAGTATGACAATCTCTAGGTCCATCCATGTTGCTGTAAATGACATTATTTAATTATTTTTAATAGCTGAGTAATATTCCATTGTATATATGTACCACATCTTCTTAATCCATTCCTCTGTCAATGGACATATGGTTTGCTTTCACGTCTTGAGTGTTGTAAAGAGTGCTGCAGTCAACACTGGGGTGCATGTATCCATTCAGATCATATTATTCTCTTAGGTATAAACCCAGGAGTGGGATTGCAGGGTCATATGGTAGCTCTGTTTTTAGTTCAGGAGCCTCCATACTATTCTCCATAGTGGCTGTACCAGCTTACATTCCCACCAACTGTATAGGCAGGTTCCCTTTCCTCCATACCCTTTCCAGCATTTCTTGTTTGTGGTTTTTCTTCCCCCCATTTATTTTTATTAGTTGGAGGCTAATTACTTTACAAGATTGTAGTGGTTTTTGTCATACATTGACATGAATCAGTCATGGAGTTACATGTATTCCCCATCCCGATCCCCCCTCCCACCTCCCTCTCCACCCGATCCCTCTGGGTCTTCCCAGTGCACCAGCCCGTGCACTTGTCTCATGCATCCAACCTGGGCTGGTGATCTGTTTCACCATAGATAATATACATGTTTCATTGCTGTTCTCTTGAAACATCCCACCCTCGCCTTCTCCCACAGAGTCCAAAAGTCTGTTCTGTACATCTGTGTCTCTTTTTCTGTTTTGCATATAGGGTTATCTTTACCATCTTTCTAAATCCCATATGTATGTGTTAGTATACTGTATTGGTCTTTATCTTTCTGGCTTACTTCACTTTGTATAATGGGCTCCAGTTTCATCCATCTCATTAGAACTGATTCAAATGAATTCTTTTTAATGGCTGAGCAATATTCCATGGTGTATATGTACCACAGCTTTCTTATCCATTTGTCTGCTGATGGGCATCTAGGTTGCTTCCATGTCCTGGCTATTATAAACAGTGTTGATGTACAATGGAAAAAAGACAACCTCTTTAACAAGTGGTGCTGGGAAAACTGGTCAACCACTTGTAAAAGAATGAAACTAGAACACTCTCTAACACCATACACAAAAATAAACTCAAAATGGATTAAAGATCTAAATGTAAGACCAGAAACTATAAATCTCCTAGAGGAGAACATAGGCAAAACACTCTCCGACATAAATCACAGCAAGATCCTCTATGACCCACCTCCCAGAATATTGGAAATAAAAGCAAAACTAAACAAATGGAACCTAATGAAACTTAAAAGCTTTTGCACTACAAAGGAAACTATAAGTAAGGTGAAAAGACAGCCCTCAGATTGGGAGAAATAATAGCAAATGAAGAAACAGACAAAGGATTAATCTCAAAAATATACAAGCAACTCCTGAAGCTCAATTCCAGAAAAATAAATGACCCAATCAAAAAATGGGCCAAAGAACTAAACAGACATTTCTCCAAAGAAGACATACAGATGGCTAACAAACACATGAAAAGATGCTCAACATCACTCATTATCAGAGAAATGCAAATCAAAACCACAATGAGGTACCATTACACGCCAGTCAGGATGGCTGCTATCCAAAAGTCTACAAGCAATAAATGCTGGAGAGGGTGTGGAGAAAAGGGAACCCTCTTACACTGTTGGTGGGAATGCAAACTAGTACAGCCACTATGGAGAACAGTGTGGAGATTCCTTAAAAAACTGGAAATAGAACTGCCATATGACCCAGCAATCCCACTCCTGGGCATACACACCGAGGAAACCAGGTCTGAAAGAGACACGTGCACCCCAATGTTCATCGCAGCACTGTTTATAATAGCCAGGATGAGGAAGGCTTTCTTATCTCTCCTAGCTATTCTCTGGAACTCTGCATTCAAATGGGAATATCTTTCCTTTTCTCCTTTGCTTTTTGCCTCTCTTTTCACAGCTATTTGTAAGGCCTCCTCAGACAACCATTTTGCCTTTTTGCATTTCTTTTCCATGGGGATACTTGAGTGATAAATATTCCCAATAAATGGATAGTTTTTTAATGTGTACTTTGTATATAGACCTCTTTAATTTTAATTTTAAATATATTATTAAAATTTTCCAATGTAACTGAATATTTTTATAGCATTGTAACATCTTAGTTATATCCCTTAATATGGATATACCATAATCTATTTGCACATTTAGATATTTTCAGATTTTACTATTATAAAGTATGTCATGATTAATATCCCCATGCATCTGTCTTGCATCTGAGTGTTTCTTTAATATATATTCCTGGGAGTAGCTCATCTATTTGAAAACAGTTTTGTCTCATTTCTAAATATCCCATTGATATTTTGATTAAAATTGCATTTTAAAGTCATAAATTAATTTCTGTCCAGTTGACATCTTTGAATATTGAACTTTCTCTGCTTTGATATATAATTCTCCATTTGTTCAATTATTCTTGAATATAAAGTATGGTCATTTTCTTTAAATAGATCTTTTATTGGTAGACATTTCACTTGGTGTTTAATATTTTCTGTTGCTATTGCAAATGGTCTCTATGTTTGGCAATATCAGGTTGTAGGACATGGTTCTACAGTCAGAATACCTTCTGTTTTTAGTTCTATTTCCACATATTCCCAGCTTTTCCAATCAGGCCTTCTAGAAACAGACTACTGACCAAATAGAATGGCAAGGCAGCTCTACCAGTGTATTATATAAGTGACCTAGCTCCTCCAATTCACCTTCTCTGCTTGAGTCTTCATTTCTGCTTTTCCTCTCCCTTTCTGCCTTTTGGCATATACAAATTTCCTTCTTTCTGTTGTGTGTCTCAGCTCCTGAGATGTTCTAGTGACTGTATCCCTATGTATATTCACGTTAATAGAGAGAATCTAGTTGGTTCAGAGATTACAAATAAAGATCACCTCATTTCGGCAGGCCAAGGCTTTGGATGCTTGCTTGAGAAGGTGGTTGTGGATACAGTGGGTAGGTACTCAGACCATATTGTTAATAAAGGAACTTGTTTATTATATTTTAACTAATTTTTATTGTTTTCTAGAAGTTGTATTAATTTCATACCATTATTTTGTAGTCAGATGCTTTGTTGAGATTTATTGTTATTCTAAGAGTTTGAGAAGTTTCTTCTCTTAAATTTCTACACAGATATTTTCTTCAAATAGTAATTCCGTTCCCACCTTTCTAGTACTTATACCTCAATTTTTTCTTTTAATGTATTAACAGTGGATAGATATTCTGGAAGAAAATTACAATACAGTGGAGACAGAAGACATCCTTAATCTTGTTTCTGACTTTAGTGGGATTGGGGCTGTGTTCAATATTTAATATGTTGTTAGCTCTTGGTTTGAGACATATAAACTTTATCATGCTGTGGTGGGATCTTTCTAGTCTTAATTTACTAATAGTCATTATCAAAAACAGATGTTGAATTTAGTACATGTTTTTTAAACATCAAATGAGTTGATCATTTATCTTTGGTCCCCACTGCCTAATTGGTATGATAAAATATGTTCTATTTTATCTGATTCTACAGAATTTTTTTGCCAGCATTTGCACAACAGAGGTTTACCAGTCCCTGTAATCCTTCTGACTTTGTTTTTCCCTTGTCATTCTATAGAAAATACATAGTTGCATTTTTCATCCAAAGTATTATTTTTCAGTAGAGGAGAGTTTGATCTTAGGATTCTTTACCGCCTGCAATGCAGGAGGCCTGGGTTCCATCCCTGGGTTGGGGAGATCCCCTGGAGAAGGGAAAGGCTACCCACTCCAATATTCTAGCCTGGAGAATTCCATGGATTATATAGTCCATGGGGTTGCAAAGAGTCGGACACGCCTGAGCGACTTTCACTTTCACTTTTCTTCTTGTTTCATTATGCAGGCCTTCAATCATTCTTGCATTTATTTTTGCCAAATGTTATGGATTTACCAATTTTCTCTCCCTGTCTATTAGAGGAATATACATCCCTGCCCATTCCCATGAGGTTTTCAAAAATGTCCCATGAGATGTCCTTTCCCCATGGATGTAAGGTTTAGTCACATACCTTGATTTGCCCAATATAATGTCAATGAACTGGTTATACATTACAACTAAGTAGAAGCAGAAAGAAAACTTTCGTGTGTTTCAGTCCTTTCTTTTCCTCTCTGCAATGAGAAATACATGTTCTATATAGACGCTGATCCTTCAGAAGGGATCCTAGGATGAAGAAGACACATGGAGCAAAGTCTCTGCACCACAGCCCAAATGTAACATAAGTGAAAAGCAAACATTAGACATAAGACACTGAGAATTAGGGGATGATTTTTACCACAATGTAACCAAATGAAAGCTGAAAAGATCAAGAACCTGTCTTTTGAAAAAAATCTGTGTACTTAGACAGTTTTCCCAAATGACTCCTAATTTAACCAGAGTAATGAAGCTAAGTATTTTATACTATTTTCTGACCTCTTCACAGACTAGCCTAATTGAGCAGAAGCACTTAAACAATGATCCAAGGCCTCTTTGTTAGAAATAGAGGACAAAGAAGAAAGTTACCCACATGGCTAATTCCCTCTAATTGTGTTACTGAGCAAATCTTTTTAATATCTTGATGTTCTTCCATTAGATACATATAGTACCCAAGGGATGCATATTATGTTAGTTATACATCTCAAACCACTATTTATTTGCTGTTGCCAGCTTCTCAGTTGGTTGATGGATTAACAAGGATGACTTCATTGTCAAGTTCTGGATTAAAGCCTCATCCAAAATATATGAGCTGAACTACAATAGTAAAAGGCTTTTACAACCAAAAGGACTTTTTTGTTTCATTAACTTATTGATAAATCATGCCAAGATAAGCAAGATTACAATTGTTGTTGCCCCTTTCATTTTAGTTTACACAGGGAATCAGTTTATACTTAAAAATGAAGACATTTTTATCATTAGGTGTTACCAACCAATGAATGTTTGCTTTGGCTCCAGTTTATACATAACAATACATACTAGATCAAAACATAATAGCTAAAATGAAATGCAGTCAATATTATTTTTATTTCTTTTCCAAGTTGTGACAATCATGTATTTTAGGAAATTTTCCAAACATTTATTTTGTTCTCATTTTTATCTAAAACTCCAAGTCTTTGTTTTGATAGGAAAAGTTTTCTCTTATTACATCTTTTGTTTCTGTTTCTGTTCCATTTCTTCTGATATGCTCTTCAAAAATATGATTATCTTCATTGCTGAATCTCTTCTCTCTGGCCTCCACATTTATAATTTCTCATAATTTTTTTTATCTCTTTACATTTCCTCTCTACTTAATGGAAAATACTCAAGTTTTCTTCCACCTTAATGATTTTTCAGTCAAGTTTCCTTGTTACTGTTTCCAATACAGGTTTTTAATACACTAAATAATTTCATTTCTCTGCTAAGCTTTATATCTAACATTCTTTTGATTTCCACTTCCTTTCTTTCTTACCATATCTTGTGTCCTGACTCTTACTTCGGGTAGTCATGTTTTCTTAAACAGTACTGTGAACAAATATCACATGCTTTCTCTTTGCTTCTGTTTTTCTGTAACTAATGCTCTCAAAATTTTGTTCTCCCATTGCATCTTTTCATGTGCCATCTCTTTCCCTTCATTCAGTGTTAGAGTTTTATTGATACCTCTCCATGCAATTCCAATTGGTTCTCCCTAGCCAGGTGGGCGGATCCCTCTTACATCACCTCTTTGACCCCTGGAGACCAGTAGATTGCAATGAGTTGCCATGAGAAGCCAAGTAGCATGTTAGAGGAAGGGTAGATAACAGACATTTCAATGCTTTGACAGCCAGAGAGAAGAAGAAAATAAGAGTTGTGAGGAATGTTGTCCCTAAATAGATTCTTCTGTGTGTGTGATGATTTATGAGAGCCCTCCACTTTTTGTAGCAAATATCCCTGCCCCTATGCCAAATAACTGATGTGGTCACACCTACCCCTGGGCCTCATGCTTTTTTCATGCGATGACTTCCAGGATTTGACTAGGAACATTTTGATTGCTATTGAACTCAGCAGCAAAACTCATTCCCAGAGCTCCCTCTCACCTTCAGAACTTACCCTTCATTATTAAGGAGGTGTTTGTGAATTTCTGCCAGATCTCATCTACTTAACTTCTGGCAGTGCCTTCCTAGGAAAATTCATTTTTGCAAACATTTTGTAACTTCTGTTGGGCTGGTCAAAATGTTCATTCAGGTTTTTCTCTAAGATGTTATAGAAAAACCCAAATGAACATTTTGGCCAACTCAATATTTGTGTGGTTCCAGACCACTGAATCAATGTAAATATTTTAATGTTTGGCATGTGTGTGCCATTCTTCCCTGGATGGCGGCCTCGTTATAGCAGAGAAAGAAAATGGTTATCATATTTTCCGTTATCCCAGTGTTTCTCCTAAAATCCACTTAGAATTTTCAAAAGAATGGAGAGAGCGATGGTTTTCTGCATGATACGACAAGGATTTTCATTGATGAAGAATTTACTTTCATCTTTGGAGTCAGAAACACATTGGCCAGGAATTTTTCTTTTCTTTTTTGAATAATTTTATTTATTTATTTATTTTTGGTTGCACTGTGTCTTTGTTGCTGCACGCAGGCTTTTCTCCAGTTGCAGCAAGCAGGGTCTACTCTCTAGTTTTGGTATGCGGGTTTCTCACTTCAGTGGCTTCTCTTGTTGCAGAGCACAGGCTCTAGTGCACAGGGGCTTCAGTAGTTGCAGCACATGGGCTCAATAGTTGCAACTTCCAGGCTCTAGACCACTGGCTCAGTAGTTGCAGCTCATGAGCTTAGTTGCTCAGTGGCATGTGGGATCTTCCCAGATCAGAAATCTAATCTGTGTCTCCTGCATTGGCAGGCGGATTCTTTACCAATGAGCCAACATAGAAGCCTTGGCCAGGAATTTTCCAAAGTTTTTCCATCCTTATTTTCAAATGTAATTTCCAACTTTTTATACTTTACTAAACTTACCACCTCACTGTGATCTTCTTCAATGTCAGGAGTTAAATTGACCTCTCTCTTTGTGTCAAACACAAAAATTTTGGGATAGGGACACCTTCCTGTCTCGAAACCTAAAATTTACCACTATCCTCACCATTCTTTGTCCTTTTCCCTTGAAATGGAAATGGTGTCTGTCTTCCTGCACTACCATTTGTCTCCAAAACTGTCTAGAACCCCCAATCTACCCCCACACAAATAATTAAATATTTTATCCCAAGAGCTACTTTTTCAGTCTTCCCCATTCCTCTTATCTAATCCAGCACTTTGTCCTCTCAACCTTCTGCCATCAGCCTACATGAAACAATCATCATCTATAGGCTGGATCACTGTGGTTGCCTCTCAGAGATCTGCCCAGATCCACTATTACATCCTCCAGTTTTCACTATATTATAGCCAGATTGATCTTGTCTATCAGAAATGCAGATCTGATCACTTCCCTCTGCCACATTTCAGTGCTTCCTACAGAAGAAAGCAAAATCCTTCACATGTTTCTACCAACCTTTCCGTCCTAAACCTATGACACTTGCTCCTCATGATGCAAAGCGTTTCTGCATATATTTCCTGTGCATAAAATGTTCTTTCCTTTTCTCACTGCCTGATCAATTCCTTTTCACTCTTTCATGCTTGTATTCAGTCACGTCCAAGTCTTTGCGACCCCACAGACTATAGCCTGCCAGGCTCCTCTGTCCATGGAATTTTCTAGGCAAGAATACTTGAGTGGGTTGCCATTTACTACTTCAGGGAATCTTCCTGACCCAGGGATCAAACCCTCATCTCCTGCATCTCCTGCATTGACTTGCAAATTCTTTACCACTGCGCCACCTGGGTAGCCCTTTAGATTTCAGTTAAATCATCATTCTCTTGGAGAAGCATTCCCTGACTTCTTGACTCATTGGGCCTTTCCCTGTTAACATGTAGATTCCAGGAGAGTAGAGACAACATATGTTTTAAATACGTTTTAATTACAATTTTATTCCCAGCACCTAGTATAATACAAAGAACAGAGTATGGCTCAATAAATATCTGTCAAATTAATGAGGACCAGACATAGAAAAGGGGATCTACAGTGGAAGCTGAGATAAAATAAGCATGAAAATTAGAAGAAACTGAGCTTTACAAGCCTTGGCTTCACAAGCTAGGGGTAGGGGTGGGTGGAGAGCATTTTACAAAGAAAGGGAGCCATAAACCCATCAAATGCTCCTGGAAAGTCAAGCGGGCCCATTGTTGTTGTTGTTCAGTCACTCAGTCCTGTCCGACTCTTTGCAACCCCATGGACTGCAGCACGCCAGGCTTCCCTGTCCTTCACCATCTCCCAGAGCTTGCTCAAGCTCATTTCCATTAAGTCAGTGATACCATCCAACCATCTCATCCTCTGTCATCCCCTTCTCCTCTTGCCTTCAATCTTCCCCAGCATCAGGGTCTTTTCAAATGAGTCAGCTCTTCACATCAGGTGGCCAAAGTATTAGAGCTTCAGCTTCAGTATCAGTCCTTCCAGTGATGGAGTTAACTAATATGTGGGTAATTTTTAGTACTTTCAGTAGAGTGATGAGGGCTGAATTGGAACTATAGTGGACTGAGGCGTATAACAGAGAAGCAGAGATAAGTGTGTATAGACAGATCTTTAAAAATGCTTGTCTCTGGAGAAAAGGAAAGAAGTAGAGTGGTATATGTAATAACATGTAGGTTAAAATGAGTCTTTTATTTTAAATTATGGGAAGAAGATTGTTGTTGTTATTGTTTAGTCACTAGGTCGTGTCCGACTTGTTTCAACCCCATGAACTGTAGCCCATCAGGCTCCTCTGTCCATGGGATTTCCCAGGCAAGAATACTGGAGTGAGTTGCCATGCCCTCCTCCAGGGGATCTTCCCGACCCAGGATTGAATCTGCGTCTCCGCATTGGCAAGCAGATTCTCTACCACTAAGGCCATGGGAAGAAGATGCTTAGGTTTAAGTACTGCTAGAAAAGAAGCAGTTGAGAGAAAGATTGAAGATACAGAAATTAAAATATCTGTGGAATAAAATGGATATTATTTTTGTTAAGAGAAAAGAAGCAGATTCCCTTGAAAAGAGTTTTACTTCCAGCCACCCAGGATAGACCTGTAAAATCAAGAAAAGTAATTCATATTTTAATGTGAAGTATGAGAGTGAAAATAAGGTAATCACAAAAATGATTTAGGTTTAATCTCTAAAGGGTATGATCTGTACCCCCTCATTACCCTCCCACCTGGGATGTCACCATAGATTTAGGAAACATTGGAAATGTGTGTCTTGAGAGCTTTGAAAGTGAAATGAAAGCTGAATGCTCATATCCCCTACTTCAAGTGATTTTAATAGGTTTAGTTCTTAAATAATGCAATTTTTTTTTCCTATTGGAAATTTCTGAAGCATATTCCTAGTTGTTGTTGTTGTTTCTTTCTAGTTTACAAATTGATTACTCTTGAGTAGCATGATAATGATAAAAGAGAAAAGAGGACAGGGGATCAGAAGGACTCAGTGACGGCTCTAGTTCTGTTGCTAATGAGCCATGGGACGTTGCCATGCTGTTTAATCTTCCCTGCCTTACTTTCCCCATCGACAAAATAAGGATAATAAGGTCTATCATACTTTTCTCACAGGGCATATATCATGAGGATCAAATGTGTTCATGAGTATGAAAGCCTTTGTACTCATATAAAACACTGTACAAAGAAGCTGGATAAGAAGATACGAAACCTCAGTGCAAAATGTTCCATCACTCTCCAGGCATGTGACTTTGGGCAGACTCCTTAACACTTCTGTTCCTCATTCTCCTCTCCCAGGAAATGGGAGGTAATATTCCCTAGCCCTGGAAGTTTTTACTACAATTAAATGAGTTGTAAATGAAAGGTGAGAGCATATTTGTTAAATGTGCCTTGGTTTGGGACTTATTCAGCCTATGATTTTGTTTTTTAATTTTCAGTATAAGGGGGGCAGATGCTATACTGAATGGTTTGACATTGGATAGGATTCAGACTCGGACTTTCCTAGTGGCTCAGTGATAAAGAATCTGCCTCCAGTGTGGGAGACCCAGGTTTGATCCCTGGATTGGGAAGATCCTCTGGAGAAGGGAATGGCAACCCACTCCAGTATTCTTGCTGGAAAATCCCATGGACAGAGGAGCTTGGTGGGGTTACAGTCCTTGGGGCCACAGAGTCAGACATGACTGAGTGACTAACACACACACACACACACACAGGATTCAGACTCTAATGGGTTGAAGTCCTTTATAGCTTTGCTATTTGAAGGGCAATCCCAGGGAAGCAGCGGCACTTGGGCGCTTACTAGGAATGCAGAATCTCAGGCCCCACTCCAGTCTCATAGCATCAGAATGTACATTTTACCAGCACCTCCAGATGATGTGTGCACAGTTAATTTTGGAAATCAGTTTAATAAGCCATCCACTTGCAAGAAGTGCATTCAAAGAGAGCAATGTACACACTGTTACCTATGATGCCATTGCCTCTCGTTCATTTTTCCTTTTGTCTTCAGTCCCCCAACTTTCTAAAACTGTGAAAATAAAATGAACCACGGAAGAGAAAAATGGAGCAAGAAGCTGAACAGTCTTCTAACACATTCATTCAGTGGTTTTATACTAGGGCAAGAAATAGCTCCAGAGCTGCCATGTACCTTTCTATTGTCACTCCTTAGATGTCTCTGTCTGGAACAACACTGTCAAAGTGGGGATCTTCTTCTCCTCCTTACTCATGGATTCTATAATTCACCACCACCATTAAAAGCACTATCAAATGTGCTGTTCTAAGGAGAGTGTCCAAGTTGCTGCTCATTAACAACCAAGACAACTATGGAGCTACAGATTTTCCTGGTAGCTTCTCAAAGGTGAAGGTGAAATATAGAAAAATATTTAAGCAATAAATTTGTAACTTTTTAATAGGCATTAGAGGTAGGCCACTTTTTTAAAAAGTAGGCAGAAAATAAAATCGAGTCTGTTGCAGTAAATTTCAGTAATAATCATACCACATAGTCTGAGTCTATCATGGACAAAAGTTTGGTTGTTTCTTTTTTTTTTATTTTGTTAAATGATCAGTTTGAAGATGTATAAAGCTTGTTATGGTAGACAGTGATGATATTTCAGCAATGAAGTAAGTTTGCACATTGCTGATAAAGGTAAAGTAAGTCCACCCCAGTTCAATCCCTGATCTATCGCCTTTTGCTAATTATCAAGAGAGTCATCTTGCTAGTGCTCCAAAGGAAAGAGATTTACAAAGTATCCCTAATAGGTTAGCATATCCTAGGCTGAAAAGATATGCCATAAGAATAAACATGAGGATGTTATCAGGGGAGTGTTTCCGCATGAAGCCCACAATTTTAAAAATCACTCTATTTCCTTCATTAAGGTTTTCCTTTTAAAAGGCAAATGGTCTTTAAACATAGTGTCTAAGGTTTTGATTTATAGAAAACCAGATGTTAGTGCAGTTTGATTTAAGTGTCTTTGGGGGTGGCTGTGACTTTTGAAGCAGCATATATTGTATTTATGTGGCGGCCTCTCACACAACATTTAAAAATTTGTGTGTCCCTTGGAGATACAGGTGAGGGAATTGTTGCTTTTTACTTTATGCTAACAGGCTCAAATTTTCCATTTGTAATTAAATAGCCCATAGTCATCTTGAGGGGCTGTTAGAACTGGTCTATTTAAGCAAACCTTGAGGAAGTTATGGCAAGTAAAGGCTCAGAAGATGGTCACCTGAGAAATCACAATGATTAAAAGAGACCCACCAGGGCTCTTAGAATGCAGTTAGCAGTGATTGTGAGCCTTTGAAAGAAACACGGATCCAGTCATTGCTAAATACAGTCAAGAGTGAATAATGGATTCTGCTCTTATGATCTGGCTGCAAAACGCATTTATTTTTAAAAATTATTTGTTTATTTATTTTTCTATGACTGTGCTGTCTTCATTGCTGCTCTGGCCTTCTCTAGTTGAAGAGAGCAGGGGCTTCTCTCTAGTTGCAGTGTGAGGGCTTCTCATTGCAGTGACTTTTCTTGTTGCAGAACTTGGGGCTCCAGGGCATGAGGGTTTCAGTAGCTGCAACTCCCAGGCTCTAGACCACTGGCTCGGTAGTTGTGACGCAAGGGCTTAGTTGCTCTGAGGCATGTGAGATCTTCCCCAATCAGGGATTGGACCCATGTCTCCTCCATTGGCAGGTAGATTCTTTACTACTGAGTCACCAGGGAAACCCCTGGTTGCAAAATCTAGAAAGGAAAATATGTGAATGTATATTTGCAAAATGTCTGAAAGGCAGGGAAAAAATAGAATTTCAATCAAGGAAGCAATTTTGCTGTAAATGCAAATTAGCCTGGATATTATCTGATTCATTTCCCATGTTAGGTTTGGTCTTGTTCTAGGTATAAGTATGGACTCTTCACAGGTGTTCAGGTTCAAGGGAAAATAGACCTACTGATAATTTTTTTTAAGTTCTCAATTTGCTCATCTTTCCACTTCTAGCTGTTGGGAGAACAAAACCCCAGTGAATGAGACTCTTGTGCTTTACATTTTTCAGAAACAACAAGAAAATGTAAAAGAAACAATAAGGTGTTAGATAGTTTTGTTTTTTTTTTCTTTTAAAAAAGGAAGGAAAGAAAGAAGGAACATGGGCGGGAAGGCAGGAAAGCAGGGAGGCAGGCAACCTGTGTAACCTGATGTGGTTCACTACAAATTCATACCTTCCAGAGTATCATCTCCAGTTAAGGGCAGTTTATGATTAGATACTGTTCATAGGGTTCTCAAGGCAAGAATACTGAAGTGGTTTGCCATTCCCTTCTCCAGTGGATCACATTTTGTCCAAAATCACTGCAGATGGTGACTGCAGCCATGAAATTAAAAGACACTTGCTCCTTGGAAGAAAAGTTATAACCAACTTAGCATATTAAAAAGCAGAGACATTACTTTGCCAACAAGGTCCGTCTAGTCAAAGCTATGGTTTTTCCAGTAGTCATGTGTGGATGTGAGAGATGGACCATAAAGAAAGCTGAGCACCGAAGAATTGATGCTTTTGAACTGTGGTGTTATAGAAGACTCTTGAGAGTTCCTTGGACTGAAAGGAGAACCAATCAGTCCATCCTAAAGGAAATCAGTCCTGAATATTCATTGGAGGGACTGATGCTGAAGCTGAAACTCCACTACTTTGGCCACCTGATGCAAAGAACTGACTCATTTGAAAAGACCCTGATGCTGGGAAAGATTGAAGGCGGGAGGAGAAGGGGACAACAGGGGATGAGATGGTTGGATGGCATCACTGACTCAGTGGACATGAGTTTGAGTGAACTCCAGGAGTTGGTGATGGACAGGGAGGCCTGGCATGCTGCAGTCCATGGGGTCGCAAAGATTCAGACATGACTGAGTGAATGAACTGAACTGATGATTAGATACTGTGAGCAGCTATCTTGTTAATATGATTTGATTGGAACTGCAAATTGATATCCTTACATCAAAGCAGCTCTTTCTCTGGTCATATTTTTGGGAAATTACCTTTCAAGTTATGATTTTAAAAGACAATAATATAACATTGTATTATTACTATAAAAGCAGTGCACCATTCTTGCAGAATTTTTTAAGATATAGACAAACAAAGCAAAAAAAATATCATTTTGACTTCACCACCTAAAGAGAGTACTGTTTACGTTTGCCCATAAAGTTTTGTTTTTCAGTATATACACACACTTTATAAAAAATAATGTTATGTAACATTATATGGGAAACATCTTCCTCATCACTGCATATTCTCTGTAAATTATTTTTTAAAGACTGAATGGTCTGCCACTTTGTGAATTTGTAATAATTTGTTAATCCATTTCTGTTGGGGAATGTTTATATTATTTTTAATTTTTAGAAACAGTGCTGAAATCAACATTATTATAGTTTGGTGGTTCTCAGCTAGGGGTGGTTTTGTCCCTTGTGGACATCCAGCAATATCTGGGAACATTTTTGGTTGTCATAATGGAGAGGAAGGGGGAGATGGCATTGCCATGTACTGAACAGAAAAATACATTTCACAAAATTGTTGAAACCCAAATGGGATCATTGGTTGTGCTTGTGAAATCAAAATATTAGTTTCCACTTATTGACCATAATACTGTTTTAAATTCTATCTACCAAATAGTCAAAGTTTCTGCTGAAAATTTTTAAAGCATGGAGATATGAATATTTTTATAGGTAACTTAATTGTAAGCAACTCCCCAAATGTATCAAAGGGAATATTTTCCAAATATTCATTATCAAAATAATCTCTCTATACTATATTTTTTTCCTCAAAAAAATAGTTGTTTTCTTATATATTGTTAATACTTTGCCTTTATCTTGAAGGGATAAAGTGCGATTTGGATAGATTTTTTTGCCTGATCTCTTGTTTCCTTGGTCAAGCTTTCCAGAGCTTTGTCAGTTTAAGAACCAAACTTTAATTTCACTGATACTGTGTTTTATGTGTGTTTTCTGTTCCATCATTTTCTTTTCCTCTTTTTTTCATGTTTTCTTTGAGTTCATTTTGCTGTTCTCTAAATTCTCTGTATATATGTCTCATTCATTAATAATCTTTTATAAAAGACCCAGAGGAATCGGGTGGAGAGGGAGGTGGGAGGGGGGATCGGGATGGGGAATACGTGTAACTCTATGGCTGATTCATATCAATGTATGACAAAACCCACTGAAATGTTGTGAAGTAATTAGCCTCCAACTAATAAAAAAAAGAAAAAAAAGAAAAAAAATTAAAAAAAATAAAATTATATCTTTCCCATCTTCAGTTCATCTTGCCTGGTTTGGTTTAAACTGTTAATTATCGTTACCTCAAAATATTTTCTAAATTCTGTTATAGTTTTCTTCTTGGATTAGTGGATTTAGAACATATGGCAATATTTTGGTTTTGTTGCGGTAACTGTTATTAAAGATCTCTTGTTTAATTGCATGCCTTGTGTGGTGTTAAACCTTTAAAACTGATGAAAAAATTAGGGAACAAAATGTTCAGTTTTTAAAAAATGTTTTTTATTTGTGTTTGAAAAGAATGAATGTTCTGTAGCTATTGAGTATAAGTGCTATATATTTCCATTAGTTCAAATTTGTTATTCCTAAATGTCTATGTTCTTGGTGTTTTTCTCTTTATGATTTTTTGACAAATACATTTTAAAATTTTTCACTGTGATTGTGTTCTTGCTTATTTTCTCTCGCCTTTTGATTTTTGCTTTATATGTTTTGAATATATTATTAAGTATATACAAAATTATTTTTATAATTTTGTCATGAATACTTCTTTTAATATAAAGATGTGACCCTTAATGGAATATGACTTTACTTTAAAAATCTTTCATGCAATATTAATACAGATAATAGGGTTTCTTGAATTTGGTATTTGCATGCTAATTTATTTTTTATTATTTTATTTTCAACCTTTCAAAAACTTGTTTAGATGAATTATTTTAAGAAACATATAATTGAGTTCAGTTACTTTTTCTTGTCTGACAATCTTTGTCTTTTTAAGTAGTGCAGCTAGTATATCTAATTCAATGTAAATTTTGGTAGATGGGATTGGATATACCTATCTTTTTTGTACCTTATATCTTTCCCACCTATTTTTCATTTGTTTCTCTCTCATTATCTTTTGGGGATGTGTGTTGATATCTTTATTTTTTCCTTCCTTTTCATTAACTCACTTGAGAATTATGCAGTGTGCTTCTGTTCTGTTATTTGTTACCCTAGAAATAACAGTAATATACCAATTGCATCAAATTGTGAAATAGATCATTGCTTTTTACCTGCCTTCTAGAAAATTTCTGTAGTATAAAACAACTTAGTTATACTAATACCCTTCCTAACATGTTATTTGCTTGTATTTTAGTTCTAATTTGTATTTATATGAGACACAGACATAGTTATTTATTATGACTTTATTTAGTCACCATTTATTATTTAACCACACATTTACCACTTTTTGCAGTTTTCATTATTTTTATATCTTAAAATTTATCTCTATGGTTACATTTCTGTCCTTTGAAGTAATTTTCTTAGAATCTATCTAGGAAATTAGGATCTGCTCTTTATAAACTCTCCCATGTGTATTTATTTATTTGTTTTATTGTTTTGGTTTGAAAATGCCTTTATTTAACCCTCATTCTTAAAAGTTATTTTCTCTGGATATAATTCTCTTAATACTGAAAATATTTTCTTGTCTCTGTTTTCTCTATAGAAATCATTCTTTTGGACCGTTTGATGGTCCTTTTAATATGTTGGGGCGTCGCCGTGGCTTCAGCTGGTAAAGAATTCACCTGCAACACAGGAGACCTGGGTTCAATCCTGGGTTGGGAAGATCCCCTGGAGAAGGGAAAGGGTACCCAGTCCAGTATTCTGGCCTGGAGAATTCCATGGACCTCGGACACGACTGAGTAACTTTCACTTTTAATATGTTGCTCTTAATATTTCCCCTTTGTCTTTATAGTTCTGCATTTCTACTCTGATGTGTCTAATTGTGAATTTCAGTATTTATCCCTTGAGAAATTCATCAGTCTTAAGTCTGTGGAATGATGTCTTCATTCTGTTCTGGAATTTTTTTCAGTCTTTAAATTTTCATGTAATGCCTATGCCACATTCTTTTCCTTCTCTCTTCTTGTCATTGTGATTAATAGATGTTAAACTTACACACACAACCTTCCATGCCCTTCTTTTTTCATATTTTACACATAAATAGAAACTCTGTCCTGCAAATGGATCCTGCATCTATAATTTCTTCTGAATTACTAACAGTTTGCTAATTTTCTCTTTGGTCGTGTGTGCTGGGAACTTGTTCATGCACTTCTTAAACTTGGTTATACTATTTTTCTTTACTAGGACGCATACTTGATTATTATCTGTAACCTGTTAGGTTTTTTTTTTTTTAATAGGTTATCTGTTCCTTGTTGATATTTTCAAAATTATGAGTTTTAAGAAAATATAAGTATATTTAAGCTTATGCTTATGGGCAATTTACCCTCCCTACTTCAACATCTAAATTACTGAACAAATATGTCAAACAACAGTTTTCAGACATTGTGGTACAGAAAGCTCAGCAAGGCAATCTCTGAGGGAAGAGAAATAAATGAGAGAGTCCAAACTCACTGCCTCAAGAAAGTTTCAAGGCCTCAGTGTGGAGAGGTGCAACCCAAACAGAGCCTCTGTTCTTTATTAGTTGAGAAGACAATGTTTTTATTTTTGTTTTTTTAATTTTTAAAAAAATGAATTTATTTATTTTAATTGGATGTTAATTACTTTACAGTATTGTGGTGGTTTTTGCCATACATCAACATGAATCAGTCATGGGTACACATGTGTCCCCCCATCCTGAAACCCTCTCCTACCTCCCTCCCCACCCCATCCCTCTGGATTGTCCCAGAGCACCAGCTTTGAGTGCCCTGCAAATGTAGGGAGGTCAAGGTGTTTAGAGTTTGCAGGGTTGAGTAATAGGAGGTAACTGCTGAAGAGAGCTCCAGAGACCTACAGAGGGTCAGACATACAGACGACCTCCAGTCATCACCTGAACACAGGTGCACATATATTTGTGTGAGAAAATACCTAAGGCCAGGGAAAGGGCCATCAAGGCCCAGAATAATAGTTCATGTGCCACCAGAACAGTGGAAAAACCTTATTTCTAAGGCATCAGGTAGAGTGTTCAAGATTAATTAGTACCTTTTTAGGGGACGAAAATTAGCCCCAGAATTAACAGTTGTCTGGTTTTACCTAACAAAGTTTTGAAATAAAATTTAATAAAACCCTTTTGATGTAATTTAACTATGCTCCAGAAAAAACAAACCTCAAGAATATTTACCTTCTTCCAGCTCACAAAAAGGTAAAAGTACAATGTCTGTATCCAATAAAAAAATTATTAGACTTGCAAAAAATCAGAAAAAAATGTATCTCATAATGAGAAAAATCAACCATTGGAAACAGGAAACAGAAATTACAATGATGACAGAATTGGTAGACAAGGACATTTAAAATGATGATAACTATATTGCATATGTTAAGGTAGAGCAGAGCTTTAGCATGTTAAGGAGAGAAATGGAATATATTTTAAAAACTCTAAAATTGAACATCTAGAGATGAAAAAATGATTTTTAGGTGAAAAATACATTAGATGGAATTAATAGCAGATTAAGCACTTGATGCAGGAGAATAGATCAGTAATCTTGAAGACTTAGCAGTAGACACTATCCAAAATTAAACACATAGAGGAAAAGGACTGAAAAAAAATACACAGAGCATCAGTGAGCTATGGACAACTACAGGTGGCCAAATATGTGTGTAATTGGAGTCCACAAAGATGAGGGAAGTGGATGGGAGAAACATTTTAAAAAGTAACACACAAAATTCTTCCAAATTTGATTAACAGCAGAAAAACTATAAACCACAGATCGAAGGATCTCAATGAACATAAAGGATAAGAAATATTAAACACCAGTGTACTTCATAGTGAAATTATTCAAAATTAGAAATTATGATAAGATCTTGAAAGCAGCCAGAGAAAAAGTACAGGTGAACAAATATATAAATGACAGCTGACTGCTCATAAAAAAAGCACAAGTCAGAAGATAGTGAAATCATGTCCTTAAAATTCTGAAGTGAGGGGCGGGGGAGTCAACAGTTGTAGGACTGGCATGGGGGAAGCAGATTTACTCTTACCCTGAGTAAAATGGTCCCAGTTCAATATAGAAAGAATGTTCACTGTAATTCCCAGCAAAAATGGGCACCAGAATTTGTGGTTTCTACCCCCTTTTCCCTATTGAGTCATTTAAAGAAAACTCAAGTTAGCTGGTACTGATAAATGCCTTGAATAAAAGAAAATTCAGTGTTGTGTCTGTCACTCTGGATTCCCATGTACCCTTAGATTTTTGTTCAGTAATTTTGTATTCTCTTAACAGCACTTTGACATCTTTAGTTTGTTTTCATTCAGAGGATGGTCTGAACAACCTGTGCTGTGCTTAGTCACTCAGTCCTGTCCGACTCTTTGCCACCCCCATGGGCTGTAGCCCGCCAGGCTCCTCTGTTGTTGGGGATTCTCTAAGCAAGAATACTGGAGTGGATTGCCATGCCCGCCTCCAAGGGATTTTCCCAGGGGATTTTCTATCAGGGATAGAACCCAGGTCTCATGCATTGCTTGCAGATTCTTTACAGTCTGAGTCACCAGGGAAGCCCCTCAATATTCCTGAAAATGTCACTAGTAAATTTTATGGTCGTTTTCCACCTCACTACAAAAGTATTGTAAATGTTTTGTTATTTAAAGACAATAGTTTCGGTAATTAATCATACTGGTAATATACAATAACATGAAAAGTTGAATACATCACTGAAAGACACAAGGTGTAGAAAGTAATGTAATTGCCTCTCTCCACTTTTCTACAATGTAGAACTACAACTCATCCCTCAGGGACCTCACTCTCTGGGCAGGACACTCTGACTTGCAAGAAGGTCGTGTTATCAATAAAAAAAAATAAAAACTTCATAAAGCTGAATTTACTCATTTTAAGTTATGAAGACCTACAAGACCTTTTAGAACTAACACCCAAAAAAGATGTCCTTTTCATTATAGGGGGCTGGAATGCAAAAGTAGGAAGTCAAGAAACACCTGGAGGAACAGGCAAATTTGGCCTTGGAGTACAGAATGAAGCAGGGCAAAGGCTAGTAGAGTTTTGCCAAGAGAACGCACTGGTCATAGCAAACACCCTCTTCCAACAACACAAGAGAAGACTCTACACATGGACATCACCAGAAGGTCAACACTGAAATCAGATTGATTATATTCTTTGCAGCCAAAGATGGAGAAGCTCTATACAGTCAGCAAAAACAAGATCAGGAGCTGACTGTGGCTCAGATCATGAACTCCTTACTGCCAAATTCAGACTTATACTGGAGAAAGTAGGGAAAACCACTAGACCATTCAGGTATGACCTAAATCAAATTCCTTATGACTGTACAGTGGAAGTGAGAAATAGACTTAAGGGACTAGATCTGATAGAGAGCCTGATGAACTATGGACAGAGGTTCATGACATTGTACAGGAGACAGGGATCAAGACCATCCCCATGGAAAAGAAATGCAAAAAGGCAAAATGGTTGTCTGAGGAGGCCTTACAAATAGCTGTGAAAAGAAGAGAAGCGAAAAGCAAAGGAGAAAAGGAAAGATATTCCCATTTGAATGCAGAGTTTCAAAGAATAGCCAGGAGCGATAAGAAAGCCTTCCTCAGCAATCAGTGCAAAGAAATAGAGGAAAACAACAGAATGGGAAAGACTAGAAATCTCTTCAAGAAAATTAGAGATAGCAAGGGAACATTTCAGGTAAAGATGGGTTTGATAAAGGACAGAAATGGTATGGACCTAACAGAAGCAGAAGATACTAAGAAGAGGTGGCAAGAATACACAGAAGAACTGTAAAAAACAGATCTTCATGACCCAGATAATCCCAATGGTGTGATCACTGACCTAGAGCCAGACATCCTGGAATGTGAAGTCAAGTGGGCCTTAGAAAGCATCACTACGAACAAAGCTAGTGGATGTGATGGAATTCCAGTTGAGCTATTTCAAATCCTGAAAGATGATGCTGTGAAAGTGCTGCACTCAATATGCCAGCAAATTTGGAAAACTCAGCAGTAGCCACAGGACTGGAAAGGGTCAGTTTTCATTCCAGTCCCTAAGAAAGGCAATCCCAAAGAATGCTCAAACTACCACACAATTGCACTCATCTCACACGCTAGTAAAGTAATGCTCAAAATTCTCCAGGCCAGGCTTCAGCAATACGTGAACCGTGAACTTCCAGATGTTCAAGCTGGTTTTAGAAAAGGCAGAGGAACCAGAGATCAAATTGCCAATATCTGCTGGATCATTGAAAATTCAAGAGAGTTCCAGAAAAAACATCTATTTCTGCTTTATTGACTATGCTAAAGCCTTTGACTGTGTGGATCACAATAAACTGTACAAAATTCTGAAAGAGATGAGAATACCAGACCACATGACCTGCCTCTTGAGAAACCTGTATGCAGGTCAGGAAGCAACAGTTAGAACTGGACATGGAACAACAGACTGGTTCCAAATAGGAAAAGGAGTACCTCAAGGCTGTATATTGTCACCCTGCTTATTTAACTTATATGCAGAGTACATCATGAGGAACACTGGGCTGGAAGAAGCATGGGCTGGAATCAAGATTGCTGGGAGAAATATCAATAACCTTAGATATGCAGATGACACCATCCTTATGGCAGAGAGTGAAGAAGAACTGAAGAGCCTCTTGATGAAAGTGAAAGAGGAGAGTGAAAAGTTGGCTTAAAGCTTAACATTCAGAAAACTAAGATCATGGCATCTGGTCCCATCACCTCATGGGAAATAGATGGAGAGACAGTGGAAACAGTGTCAGACTTTATTTTTTTTGGCTCCAAAATCACTGCAGATGGTGACTGCAGCCATGAAATTAAAAGACGCTTACTCCTTGGAAGGAAAGTTATGACCAACCTAGATAGCGTATTAAAAAGCAGAGACATTGCTTTGCCAACAAAGGTCCGTCTGGTCAAGGCTATGGTTTTTCCAGTGGTCAGGTATGGATGTGAGAGTTGAACTGTGAAGAAAACTGAGCGCTGAAAAATTGATGCTTTTGAACTGTGGTGTTGGAGAAGACTCTTCAGAGTCCCTTTGACTGCAAGGAGATCCATCCAGTCCATCGTAAAGGAGATCAGTCCTGGGTGTTCATTGGAAGGACTGATGCTGAAGCTGAAACTCCAATACTTTGGCCCCCTGATGCGAAGAGCTGACTCATTGGAAAAGACCCTGATGCTGGGAGGAGGAGAAGGGGATGACAGAGGATGAGATGGCTGGATGGCATCACCGACTTGATGGGCATGAGTTTGAGTAAACTCCAGGAGTTGGTGATGGACAGGGAGGCCTGGCGTGCTGCGATTCACGGGGTCACAAAGAGTCAGACCCCACTGAGCGACTGAACTGAACTGAAGTTAGAAGTGGACATTAATAGGATTTCTAATATTGTGTCTCTGCTGGTCTCCATGGATCATGTTGTTGAAAGCAGAACCATATGAACTTGTGATTTTGAAGTAAAAATTAACAAATATTGGTGTCTTCTTATGGTTTAACTCACCCCATTTCAGAAACTACTGATATAGGCAAAACGGCACAGAATTGGGAGACAGAACTTTGATTCGACCATTTGGCTATCCCGGAGCTCTTGAGACGTTACTTTGCATCTCTGAACCTCTGGAATATTGTGAGGCTTAAACAACATAACTTTCTTAAAATGTTTACCAAATTCTGGCACAGCGGGGAATCAATTTAGCATAATAGTTGAGATGGTGATCCAGGTATCAGTCAACTGTGAAATAAAACTAGTTCTGTCATCTACTGGATGAGTCACCTTGGTAAAACTCCATAAACTTTCTATACCTCAGTTTCCTTGTCCATAAAACAGGGATAAAAATAATACTCATACCACAGTGTTGCAATTAAGATTAAATACCTATGTTTATAATATACTTAGAAAACTGCCTGGCACATAGTAAGCAAATAGGTATTCTTTTTATTATAGTAGAATATCATTAAAAATTGACAGCTTCCTTCCACTCCCTTCAAGTGTCACAATCAAGAAATGCAAACATAAGAAAACTAATGCAAATAAGCATCATTACTCATATAGAAACTAACAACATTATTGAAAATAAGAGATATCTGGAATTCCAGTCATGATGAACAGAAGGTTCATGCTTATCAGAAGGCAAAAGACTAGAAATGCAATCATTATTTCTTAGTGTAGGAAATGGTCATGCAGACTGTCTCCTCTCTCTCTTCTTGTATCAGATGGGAAGTCGAACAGCTGCTTTGGTTACTTGCAGTTTTTCAGTAATGTGCTTCACTTTGCCAATGTAGAAAATCAGTGCATTGAATTGTTGAAATCCTCTATATTCCTTCTCCACATGGCTTCTGCTCCAAGGAAAATGTGACATAAGGGGCTCACAGCTAGAGTTACTATCAAAAGCTAGGCAAGCAGAGAAATATTCATGCCCTATAGGATGCTGCAATTATGGAATACAATAGCAACTTTAGGCCAAGTGTTGAATCCTACAAGGATCAGTTTGAAATGTTCACCCTAACTTTGTCTTATACCACACATATTTTGCAGTTTTGTAGCCTTTTTAAAATTTTCCATTGGTTTTTATTTTGTGCAAGGCATTTCCATAAAAGTCCAAAAGAGTCTGAAGTGAGTTATATTTATCTCCAGAAATGGGTACACTCATTGCTCTCACTTCCTTATTAGAAAGTTGAAAGCCTTTGTAAGGAGAGGTTCCTAACTTTTCTTGGCTCATGGCACCCTTAGTTTCTCAGTAATTTTTCATGGCTCCCTAGCCCTCCCACTCCCAAAAACTTAATTCCATTTACTAAGCAGTTGGTGCAAAGAACTTAATAAGTATTAATATCCTAACAACTTAGTAGCTGTTTGGAATAATATTTATACTTTATAATACAAATTAAAAAATAACTTCAAATAATCACAATTATTTACCAATGGGATATATGTATTTGTTGGTCACTGTACAACTTTTCAAACCTTGGAATCCAGTCAGACACTACAATGGGCATCTCCTGTTTCACCTTGATTTTTGCACAGCCCTTGCTTTTTATCACAGTTACCAGAATGCCAGCTTTGCAAAGATACAACATTGTCAAAATGAATGTAGTCTGCCTGGTAGTCCACAGGTGTTACTGAGTTTACCTTGAAATTTTAAACTATACTATGGTGTGCCTGTAAGTTTACTGTGCTGCCCTGTGACACCTTGACACACAATTTGGGAACCACAGGTCTATGCCATTTCATATACATTTGAAATTATTTCAAATAGGTATCCATTATGGACACATTGCTTTATGGAGCTAAATATCACTTTCTACTTTTCAGAGTATTTTTATTGAGAAGGAAGCTGGATGGTGGTATTTGAATAAGTAAACATAAGGAGTTACATCATCATAAAATATTTATTGAGACTTTATTGAACATAAAGGGTGGTGAGGAAGGCAAACAGAATTTATGTCCCTTAAGAAGTTTAGTGTATTTGACTAAATAGTTTATATGTATGAGACCTGATTATTTCATTTTCTCAGTGAACTTTGTTAATACCTCCCCTATATCTCTGCTGTATAGTTCTTCAAAATTTGATTTACCTTTTTTTCTGCTCATCCCCTCCCTCTCTTTCTGCTATCATATCTCTCCCTCTGCTTCCCAGCAACCCACACTCAAATATTATTATCTCATCATCACCCTAATAAGCTCTATGATTCCCAACTTTGTGTTTTTATCAATGGTATTTCCTGTCTGATAGAATCAATTTCTCCCTAGTTTTCACTTAACAAACTCCCATTCATTCTTCTGCTGCTACTGCTGCTAAGTCACTTCAGTCGTGTCCGACTCTGTGCGACCCCATAGATGGCAGCCCACCAGGCTCTGCCGTCCCTGGGATTCTCCAGGCAAGAACACTGGAGTGGGTTGCTATTTCCTTTTCCAATGCATGAAACTGAAAAGTGAAAGTGAAGTCGCTCAGTCATGTCCGACTCTTCATGACCCCATGGACTGCACTTAGCCCACCTCAAATATTTTTCTTAATGAAATCTTCCCATTCGCTTACCCTGACTATTCTTCCCTTTTGAGGAAAAATTACTCATTCACCTCTGTTTCTTCTTATACTTCTCAGTATATATGCCTGTGTTTCTATCAGTGTTTAATAAGATCAGAAACCCCAGAAGGGAGAGCAGAGAAAAACAGAAAGATGGGAATAGTCAGATGACAAGGGATTTCACAAAGATATTCTGCTTTCCATGATTTTGGTGGGGAGCAGATTAAACAGTCTGTGTATTTTTCTGTCTGGAGCTTGAAGTCTGCAGAGAATTCAGTCAAAAGTGAAGATATTGGAGAAGCAAGGAGAAAGTGGAATCTGCAAAACTGAGCTTGAGCTAATGAGAACTTACTAGAACCTAGGGTGATTTCTCACTGCCTTAAGATTCCAACTTTGACAACGGGGCTGCCCTTCAGGAGAAGCTGGTACTCACCATCAAGCAGCTAAACATTCCTCTGGCCTAAGAGTCAGAGAAGTTGAAGGAGAAGCTGGAAGAACTCTGGCCCCATACCCATCCTTGGAGCTCACAGAGAAGCTAAACTGAGCTGTAGCAGAGCCTCCTGTCCTACATGAACCTTTCAAGGAAAAATGAAGATGGCAGCTCCTTTAATTCTGCCTTCTAAATCTCAAACAATATATATCTCTTTTTTGGCCTATGTTATTTTATTTGAGCTTCATAACAACTCTCTAGAGAGCATGTAATATTTTTTAATTGAAGTATAGTTAATTTAGTTGATTTATTAGGTTGAACAGTATGAAAAGGCAAAAAGATAGGACACTGAAAGATGAACTCCCCAGGTCGATAGGTGTCCAATATGCTACTGGAGATCAGTGGATAAATAACTCCAGAAAGAATGAAGAGATGGAGTCAAAGAAAAACAAACAACACCCAGTTATGGATGTGACTGGTGATAGAAGCAAAGTCGGATGCTGTAAAGAGCAATATTGCATAGGAACCTGGAATGTTAAGTCCATGAATCAAGGCAAATTGGATGGGGTCAAACAGGAGATGGCAAGAATGAATGTTGACATTTTAGGAATCAGTGAACTAAAATAGACTGGAATGGGTGAATTTAACTCAGATGACCATTATATCTACTACAGTGGGCAAGAATCCCTTAGAAGAAATGGAGTAGCCATCATAGTCAACAAAAGAGTCCGAAATGTAGTACTTAGATGCAATCTCAAAAACAACAGAATGATCTCTATTCATTTCCAAGGCAAACCATTCAATATCACAGTAATCCAAGTCTATGTATGCCCCGACCAGTAATGCTCAAGAAGCTGAAGTTGGATGATTCTCTGAAGACCTACGAGACCTTCTAGAACTAATACCCAAAAAAGATGTTCTTTTCATTATAGGGGAATGGAATGCAAAAGTAGGAAGTCAAGAAACACCTGGAGGAACAGGCAAATTTGGCCTTGGAGTACAGAATGAAGCAGGGCAAAGGCTAATAGAGTTTTGCCAAGACAACGCACTGCTGCTGCTGCCGCTACGTCCCTTCAGTCGTGTCTGACTCTGTGCGACCCCATAGATGCTAGCCCACCAGGCTCCCCCATCCCTGGGATTCTCCAGGCAAGAATACTGGAGTGGGTTGCCATTTCCATCTCTGAGAGAACACACTAGTCATAGCAAATACCCTCTTCCAACAACACAAGAGAAGACACTACACATGCACATTACCAGATGGTCAATATCAAAATCAGATTGATTATATTCTTTCCAGCCAAAGATAGAGAAGCTCTATACAGTCAGCAAAAACAAGACTGGGAGCTGCCTGTGGCTCAGATTATGAACTCCTTACTGCAAAATTCAGACTTAAATTGAAGAAAGTATGGAAAACCACTAGACCATTCAGGTAAGACCTAAATCAGATCCCTTATGGCTATACAGTGGAAGTGAGAAATAGATTCAAGGGATTATATCTGATAGAGTGCCTGATGAGCTATGGGCAGAGGTTCATGACATTGTACAGGAGACAGGGATCAAGACTATCCCCAAGAAAAAGAAATGCAAAAGAGCAAAATAGCTGTCTGAGGAGGCCTTAGAAATAGCTTTGAAAGGAAGAGAAGCAAAAGGCAAAGGACAAAAGGAAAGATATGCCTATTTGAATGCAGAGTTCCAAAGAATAGCAAGGAGAGATAAGAAAGCCTTCCTTAGTGACCAGTGCAAAGAAACAGAGGAAAACAATAGAATGGGAAAGACTAGAGATCTCTTCAAGAAAATTAGAGATACCAAGGGAACATTTCATGTAAAGATGGGCTGAATAAAGGACAGAAATGGTATGGACCTAACAGAAGCAGAAGATACTAAGAAGAGGTGGCAAGAATACACAGAACTATACAAAAGAGATCTTCACGACCCAGATAATCACGATGGTGTGATCACTTACCTAGAGCCAGACATCCTGGAATGTGAAGTCAAGTGGGCCTTAGGAAGCATCACTATGAACAAAGCTAGCGGATGTGATGGAATTCCAGTTGAGCTATTTCAAATCCTAAAAGATGATGCTGTGAAAGTGCTACACTCAATATGTCAGCAAATTTGGAAAACTCAGCAGTAGCCACAGGACTGGAAAAGGTCAGTTTTCATTCCAATCCCAAAGAAAGGCAATGCCAAAGAATGCTCAAACTACCACACAATTGCACTCATCTCACACACTAGCAAAGTAATGCTCAAAATTCTCCAAGCCAGGTGTCAACAGTATGTGAACCATGAACTTCCAAATGTTCAAGCAGAGGAACCAGAGATCAAATTGTCAACATCTGTTGAATTATCAAAAACACAAGAGAGTTCCAGAAAAACATCTATTTCTGCTTTATTGATTATGCTAAAGCCTTTGACTGTGTGGATCACAATAAACTGCAAAATTCTTCAAGTGATAAGAATACCAGACTGCCTGACCTGCCTCTTGAGAAACCTGTATGCAGGTCAGGAAGCAACAGTTAGAACTGAACATGGAACAACAGGCTCGTTCCAAATAGGGAAAGGAGTACATCAAGGCTGTATATTGTCACCCTGCTTATTTAACTTATATGCAGAGTATATTCATGAGAAATGCTGGGCTGGGTGAAGCACAAGCTGGAATCAAGATTGCTGGGAGAAATATCAATAACCTCAGATATGCAGATGACACCACCCTTATGGCACAAAGCGAAGAAGAACTGAAGAGCCTCTTGATGAACGTGAAAGAGGAGAGTGAAAAAGTTGGCTTAAAGCTCAACATTCAGAAAATGAAGATCAAGGCATCTTGTCCCATCACTTTATGGCAAATAGATGGGGAAACAGTGGAAACAGTGACAGACTTTATTTTGGGGGGCTTGAAAATCACTGCAGATGGTGACTGCAGGCTTAAAATTAAAAGACACTTACTCCTTGGAAGAAAAGTTATGACCAACCAAGACAACATCTTAAAAAGCAGAGACATTACTTTGCTAACAAAGATCCATCTAGTCAAGACTATGGTTTTTCCAGTGGTCATGTATGGATGTGAGAGTTGGACTATAAGAAAAGCTGAGCGCCAAAGAAGTGATGCTTTTGAACTGTGGTGTTATAGAAGACTCTTGAGAGTTCCTTGGACTGCAAGGAGATCCAACCAGTCCATCCTAAAGGAAATCAGTCCTAAATATTCATTGGAAGAACTGATGATGAAGCTGAAACTCCAATACTTTGGCCACCTGATGCGAAGAACTGACTCATTTGATAAGACCCTGATGCTGGGAAAGATTGAAGACGGAAGGAAAAGGGAACGACAGAGGATGAGATGGTTGGATGGCATCACCGACTCAATGGACATGAGTTTGAGTAAACTTCAGGCATTGTTGATGGACAGGGAGGCCTAGCGTGCTACAGTCCATGGGGTCACAAAGAGTCGGACATGACTGAGCGACTGAACTGAACTTAGTTGTCCAGCAAAGTTATTCAGTCATATATATATTCTTTTTCAGATTCTTTTCCATTATAGGTTATTATAAGATATCAAATATAGTTCCCTGTGCTATACAATAGGTCCTTCTTGATTATCTATTTTATATATAGTACTGTGTATCTGTTAATTGCAAGCTCCCAATTTATCCCTCCCTCCTTCTCTATACCCTTTTGTAAACATAAGTTTGTTTTCTATGTCTCTGAGTCTTTCTGTTTTTTTAAATAAGTTTGTGTCATTTTTACAATTAGATTGTACATATGAGCAATATCATATGGTATTTGTCTTTCTCTGTCTGACTTACTTCACTTAGTATGGTCTCTAGGTCTATCCATGTTGCTGCAAATGGCAATATTTCATTCTTTTTATTGCTAATAGTCCAGTGTGTGTGTGTGTGTGTGTGTGTGTGTGTGTGTGTGTACAGTAAATAGTGATTCAATAAACATTTGGGTGCATGTATCTTTTCTAATTGGAGATTTCATCTTTTCCACATATATGCTCAGGAGTGGGATTGCTGGATCATATGGTAGCTCTGTTTTTAGTTTTTTAAGGAACCTTTATACTGTTCTCCAAAGTGGCTGCACCAATTTACATTCCCGCCAACACAACAGTGTAGAAGGATTCCCTTTTCTTTACACCCTCTCTGGCATTTGTTACTTGTAGAGTTTCTTTTATATATATGTATATATAAACTTTTAATTTTATATTAGAATGTAGCTGATTAACAATGTTGTGATAGCTTCAGGTGAACAGCAAATGGGGACTCAGTCATTCATATACATGTATCCATTCTCCCCCAAACTCCTCTCCCATCCAGGCTGTCAAGTAACATTGAGCAAAGTTCCCTGGGCTATACAATAGGTCCCTGTGGCTGTCCATTTTAAATATAGCAGTGTGTACATGTCTATCCCAAATTCCCTAACTATCCTTTCTCCTCATCCTTCCCCTGGCAACCATAAGTTTGTTCTCTAAGTCTGTGAGTCTCTTTCTGTTTTGTAAGCAAGCTCATTTGTATCTTCAGATTTCATATATAAGGGATGTCATACAATATTTCTCCTTCTCTGTCTGACCTACTTCACTTGGTATGACAATATCTAGATCCATTATTAGTATTTCATTCTTTTTAATGGCTGAGTAATATTCCATTGTCTATATGTACCATATCTTCTTTGTCCATTCCTCTGTCAGTGGACATTAAGGTTGCTTCCATGTCTCATCTATTGTAAACAGTGCTTCAGTGAACATTGGGGTGCATGTATCCTTTTGGATCATGTTTTTCTCCAGATATATGCCAAGGAGTGGGGTTGCAGGATGATATGATAGCTCTGTTCTAGTTTTTAATGAACTTCCATATTGTTCCCCATAGTGGCTCTACCAATTTACATTCCCACCAACAGTGTAGGATGGTTCGCTTCTCTCCTTACCCTCTCCAGCATTTATTGTTTGTGGATTTTTTGATGATGGCCATTCTGATAGGTGTGAGGTGATATCTAATTGTAGTTTTCTTTTGCATTTCTCTAATAAAGATGCTGAACATCCTTTCATGTGCCTCTTGACCATCTGTATGTCTTCTTTGGAAAAAGGTCTGTTTAGGTTTTCTGCCCATTTTTTGACTGGGTTGTTGTTTTTTTTTTTTTTTTAGTATATATTAGCTGTATCAGCTGTTTGTATATTTTGGAAATTAATCCTTTGTTGGTCGCATCATTTGCAAGTATTTTCTCCCAGTCTGTAGGTTGTCTTTTCATTTTGTTTATGGTTTCCTATAATATGTACTTTGTAGTCCACACTAGTCTGGACCTCTGAAGAGAAGGAAATTCCGAGAAGCATAGTTTTGACCTGGCTAAGCTGACATAGTGCACATACACCACAGCCTTTAAGGGCACTTGCTCAGGTGTCTGTCTCTGCCCCTAGAACGTGGCTACTGGAGAGCAGGGACCATGTCTGACATAAGGTATCTCCAGGGCTTCATGCAAAACCTGACACATAATAGGCACTCACAGATTTTTGTTGAGTGATGAATGAATGAAGAGACAAATGAATGACTAGGAAAAGATGTTGAGCATCATGAGACATTATACAGATAGTAAATATCTGCTCATATAGCAAGAGAATTGACTTGTTACCAAAAGCAAATACTTAACATAGCTTACACAGTCTAATCCCTTTAGGATGAGATGAATATAATTAAGCCTATCAAAATTTTATCATGTATATAGAACTTCCAAATTTATAGATTATGTTTATAGAGGCTCACTTGGTAACTTATTATTTAGTTAAATATAACTGAATCACCACTTTTCTGGACATATATGACAACAAAAATATTCTTTAAGACAAGCCACAATTAAATTATAAAAATAAGAATAAACGTTGACTTACTAGTTAAATACCAATGTTTTTATTTAATTTCTTTTCATTTATATACCTCATATTTCGGAATCCACTAGCACAGAAATCACTGAAGATAAATATTGCCAACCTATCTCTGTCTGCATTTCTATTTATCACAACTTCTCCTGGCATCAATTCAATCCCAAGTCCTATTTTTCAGAGTGTTTTGGCCTGTTTTAAGCTCCAAACCATCACTACTATGATCATTCCTTAATTTTCTATCTTCAAAGGCATCATCATATATAGCCTACACTCATCTGTAATCACATGATTAATAGGCTACAGCAAGATAGAACCCCAGTTCTACATAGAACTGTATCCTTCATAGAAAGGCTTTAAGAAGAAGCATAGAAGTTAAACTTACTCTGATCCCTATGGAAGCAAAATCCAAACCTTGCCTTGCTATCATTATGCGTAGGATGCACAAATATGTCTCACTAATAATCCCCAGAATATAAGTAATCTTTCACTTTTGCTATTGGCTCATTACAAAATAATAAAAATTTAAAATAATAAAAAACTTATTAAAATAAAAACTTGATCCTTGACTTTTGTTTATATCTTAAGGTATGTGAAAACTTTTACAGATATGACAAACATATAAGAAATTCTATTTTACTAAGAACAGCCTAACTCTAATCTTGGTTATGATGGAATCCTCTTTTTTTTTTTTCATTTCTCTAAAAGCCTATTGTATTTTTTTTTCATTTATTTCTATTAGTTGGAGGCTAATTACTTTACAATATTGTAGTGGGTTTTGTCATACATTGACATGAATCAGCCATGGTTTTACATGTATTCCCCATCCTGATCCCCCCTCCCACTTCCCTCTCTACCCGCTCCCTCTGGGTCTTCCCAGTGCACCAGGCCCGAGCACTTATTTCATGCATACAACCTGGGCTGGTGATCTGTTTCACCTTAATTTAATGAATCAGTTGTTCTAACCCCTGGACAACTTTTCAAAATCCTTAGCAAGTAAACTTCTTTCCTAAAAGTTTGTCTCTGCATCTTCAAATAGCAAGAGGAAATAAAACTTATGAGTGACAATTCTGTGCTATAAATAGGTTATGAGGCAGTCATTCTTACTCTCATTTACAAGTGAGAACATTTATGATTAGAAATGTTAAAAATTTCCTTAAAAGTAAACAGGTAATAAATTCCAATTCCAGGATTTTAACTTAGGATTTTAACCAGTTGAAGAGGACAAAGCTTAAATTCCCTCCATTATGTCATAATGCTTCCCTACCCACCATTACTATAAAGTGATTTCCAGAATTGAGGGTAAGTTTTAAGGAAGCATAGCATTTCCTTTCCTAATGTTTCACATTATCCTTGGGCACAGTCATTATTCATTCATTCTTTGATTCAACAAATATTCATTGAGTACCTTATATATACCAGTCACTTCTCAACATGCTAGAGACATGTCGATGAACAAGACAAAATCCCCCATCTTAATTGAGTTTCTGTTCTAGTGAGGAATACACATATAACCACAGAAATATAGTGTCAAGTAACTAAAGAAAAACATCACAGGGTTAAGGGATGAAAGATGATAAAAGTTAGGGTGACAAAATGGGCTTTATAAATAAGGGGCAATGGGGTGCCTATAAATATCAACACAAGTATAATAATGTAGCTTCTCCAATTATATAGAAATAAGATGAAAAGGATATTCCAAATAAGATTTTCATCTATGCTTAATTGCTTTAAAAATGGGGATTAATTACTGTTACCATGAAATAATCAAGCTAGACTAGAAAAGTATGAGATTTCAGAGTAATAATAATGAAAAGTCTTTCAAGACTTCTATTGACCTGTCAGTATTCTGCCTCCAGTATCATCTTAGATCATATTTAAGTGTAAGAACTCTGGCCTTCCAAGTTCAGATATCCTCACTCTCCAACTTTTACAGCCATCTTTCCCATTGATCCTGTCCTGAAATACGATTCCCTTTAAAAAATTTAAGGACACTTTCTTTCTACTTCTGTTACAAATGACAGATCCCTAAAAGTCAGACACATTTTTTATTTTCCTTTTTTCTTTCCATAACATTCTAAATATTAACACAGAGAACCACATATGAATTAAACATTATTTTCATCATGACTGGGCTTAAAAGGGATCAGGAAGAAAAAGAAAAATATAACCTTGACACTGTAGAGGAAAGAAGATTGAAAACAATTTTTATTTTAATGTTGTTTACCAAGAAGGCAATAGAGCGAAGTGATCAAAAGTCAAGTGAGTCCTAAAGTCAGATTGCTGCTGCTGCTGCTGCTAAGTCGCTTCAGTCGTGTCCAACTCTGTGCGACCCCATAGACGGCAGCCCACCAGGCTCCCCCGTCCCTGGGATTCTCCAGGCAAGAACCCTGGAGTGGGTTGCCATTTCTTTCTCCAATGCAGGAAAGTGAAAGTGAAGTCACTCAGTTGTGCCCGACTTGTAGCAACCCCATGGACCACAGCCCACCAGGCTCCTCCGTCCATGGGATTTTCCAGGCAAGAGTACTGGAGTGGAGTGCCATTGCCTTTTACCTGTGTTCAAATCCAAGGTCTGGAGTTGACTTCTTAAATAATTTGAACAAATTACTATACCTTTTAGATTCCTCATTTCTCATCACAATTATATATAGGCTCCATATGTTCATTGTAATGAATGAGTAAGGCAAAAATGTAATATTCTTTTTTTAAAAAAACATATTCAGTATAATATTTATTTTTTAATTTTTACTCACTCTTTATAACTGGGGTATAGTTACTTTACAGCATTGTGTTGATTTCTGCTGTACAATGAAGGGAATCACTATACGTTCACATAAAGATGTAATATTCTTACTGCAGTACTAGGAACTTATACCACACTACAAACAGATATTGTGCTGTACTTAGTCGCTCAGTTGTGTCCAACTCTTTGTGACCCCATGGACCGTAGCCCACCAGGCTCCTCTGTTCATGGGGATTCTCCAGGCAAGAACAATAGAGTGGGTTGCCATGCCTTCCTCCAGGGGATCTTCCCAACCCAGGGATCGAACCTAGGTCTCCCACATTGCAGGTGGATTCTTTACCATCTGAGCCACCAGGGAAGCCCACAAATATATTAGTTAATATTATTTTCACCATTGATAAATGGATGGATTTAAAGACAAAATATATCTTTCCCCTCTCTTCTGGAAAACTCCTTTGTACATTTCAAAACTGTTTTTAACATCACCTTCCCTATCAAGTCCTCTGGGGTTCCCCAGGAAGACTTCGGTGTCCTTTTCTTGTGCTCCCATCATATTTATTCCTAATTCTATGTTCGAATTCTAAAGAGATAAAGGTCCATCAAGTTAAGGCTATGGTTTTTCCAGTGGTCATGTGTGGATGTGACAGTTGGACTATAAAGAAAGCTGAGCACAGAAGAATTGATGCTTTTGAACTGTGGTGTTGGAGGAGACTCTTGAGAGTCCCTTGGACTGCAAGGAGATCAGTCTTGGGTGTTCATTGGCAGGACTGATGCTGAAGCTGAAACTCCAGTACTTTGGCCACCTGATGCAAAGAGCTGACTCATTTGAAAAGACCCTGATGCTGGGAAAGATTGAGGGCAGGAGGAGAAGGGGATGACAGAGGATGAGATGGTTGGATGACATCATCTACTCAGTGGACATGAGTTTGGGTAAACTCTGGGAGTTGGTGGTGGACAGGGAGACCTGGAATGCTGCAGTTCACAGGGTCACAAAGAGTCGGACACGACTGAGCGACTGAACTGAACTGAACAGGAAACTCTCTTTCCAGTGGCTATAAAATCAATTTTCTGAAGTTTCCTAAATGTAAACCCTAAGATAAAGATTTCGGTGCAGCTGGTTTATTTAGGGAGTGGTCCTGAGAGAAACTCGAAAAGGGCATGGAGAGACCAGAAGAGGCGAAGCCAAACGAAGGTGTGATTTCAGGTGATGTGTCCCACTCAGTCTGATCCCATAGTAAGCTCTGGAGCTTGCATCATAACTCAAGAGCTCAACATCCCATAATGTGAGAAAGCCGGGCTTTCATGCCACCCTATCAGTCCGTCATTGGCTCAGAGGTTGGTATGGGGCATAAGCTCAAAGGTACTTCTGGCTTTCTGCATGCAATGCTTTGAAGAGTATCTCAGGTGAGAGCCATCAAAAACAAAGCACACAGAACATGAGACATAGGGGCACACAAGTTAAGGAGGGAAGGAATCTGGGTGTAGGACCAGCAGTATCCTGACTCACAGTCCTTTCTTAATGAACTCCCACTATTTTAATGACTTAGCTCCCCTATACCACCATATTATTTTTGGTTCCTGTCTCAGGGCCAAGAGGGATTGGCTTTAGCAGCCCCTTTGTATAGTAAATAGCATTCTAACTTAGGGTAGTAACCAGAATGCCTGTGGCCTCAGCCTTAGAATAAAGCTGACACAACACACAGGAGTCTCCGATGGCTGGCTTCACTGTTGTTGATACTGAGCAGCAGCCATGGCCTGATATTATTGCCCAAGTGTCACAATCCTTAGACAGGCACTTTGCCACTCCTCCTGACCTACTCCACCTCCTTTCCAACCTCTATATCTGCGTCTATGGTAACCATTGCCTCTTTTAATCTACAGTAGCTTACACAAGTTTGAACGTCTGATTTCCTTCCAACCCTACTAACCACATACACCGAGAGAGCCACTTACCTCATCTTTGTTTGAAGACTTGCTGCCCAGTACTTCTTCCTAAATCATTCTATCCATTTCACTTTAGCAGTTCCACTGGGGAAAGAGAAATTGCCTTTGTCCCTTCCAATTAAAAATTTAAAAGCTCTGTCTCCTTTTCTTATGTTCTTGCCATTCCACATGGGGTTGCATCATCAATTTCTCAGAGTACCAAACTCTGTCACCCATGTCTTCCATGTCACAGTTGGAACCTTTCCTACTAATAGAATATTCTTATAGTTAGACAATGTTTTAAGAATGAAAATTTGTGTTCATAATTCCACAGTACTGTTTTCATATATATATTGTATCCATATTCAAAAGTTTTTGTCAATACTATTCAAGATTCAATGAAATTTTCCCACTATGTCATGATTCTTTATTATAAAATTAGAGACTCTCCTTAATAGTTTGTAAGAAAGAATAGAGCTGTTCAGTGACAGAAATTTAGTGTATAATTTTCAAATACCAAAAGGAGAAATCTTATGTGATACTTCTGCTTGAATCAGATTCTCTAGTCAGACATAGGTAACTTCCTGGTGGCTCAGATAGTAAAGAATTCGGCTGCAATGCGGGAGACCCAGGTTCAATCACTGGGTTGAGAAGATCCCCTGGAGGAGGGCACGGCAACCCACTCCAGTATTCTTACCTGGAGAATCCCCATGGACAGAGGAGCCTGACAGGCTACAGTCCATGGAGTTGCAGAGTCAGACACGACTGACCAACTAAGCACAGCACAGATAGAAGGGTAGATTAGATAGATTGATGATTTATAGGCTAGATTATGATCATTTCTTTCTACTTTGTTGTTCATTTATTCTTTAATATTTATTGATTTCCTACTACAATGATAGGCCCTGGGAATAAAAGATGATAAAGAAATCAGAACTGCCCTTAAGACATCTAGTGGGAAAAACAGACATGAAAAGAAATAATTATCTTACAGTGCTAATGAAAAAAAAAAAAAAGCAAAGACAAGAGGTAGGAATGCCAAACATTTTCCAAAACACCTTTGTCTTGAATTTGCACCATACTCTGTTCAATTACTGAACTAATTGAACTGAACTGATTCTGAATCAGATCAAACCACCCAGGCCAAGTTAGATTCTCCCTCTTTGTGACTCCCTTAGAATTCATCACATAATCCTTTATTTTTTGCTTGTCTGCCTCCCTAACTAGACTCTGAGCATCTTGAACACAGGATTTTATCTAATTATCTTTGTATTCAAAGCATCAGTTATATTTTTGGCACATGGTTGCTCCTCAATAAATGCTTGTAAATGGAATGAATGAATGAATGGATAAACTAAACAAAAGATTCGAAGGGAAGAATTTCTTTGAAGTCTTTGTATATAAATTGATATTTAAACTACTAAGGATCTCATATTGTGCAGCTAAAATTCTGAAACTGCAGGTGAGGTTGAGAGGATTATCTAATGTCATGTGCCAGTCTCAATTTTGTTTTCTTGTCTGAAACTCCAGACTTCGCAAATAAGATAGCTGTCTTCATCCACCATGCTGAAGCTCTATAGGGTCAAAAAACAGCTGCACATTCCAGAGCAGCTTGTGAGATGTACTGAAAAGAGCTGAATATTTTTTATATCAAGAATATACTTATTGGATCTAATTCAGTAATGTTTGTCGTTGTTTTTTTTTAAATCTTCTAGATGGTTATTATTTGCTGTCTCTGTAGTGCCATTACATGGCTGCTGCCTCAGCCTTTTGCAAGCAATTATGGTGAGTTTTAAAATCAAGTAGCAGTGCAGGGGTACAATTCTCCTGGTTCTCTAATGTAGTTCAACTTCATGTCTTAGTATTTTTTAAATCCATTGTTATGTGATCCTTTTTGGGCTTTTGAAATAGTGTTTAGGAATAAGAGTCTCCTGCTGTTGACTTTCAACATTCGAATATTTACCCCCATTTTTTGAAATGCAATCTAAAAATTCGGACTCCTCATTAGAATTAACTCTATTAACTTCAATATTCCCTTTGCAGATGCTTATACAGATAAGCATCTGGTCCCACTAGTTCCATAAACTATATTTGCCCCAGATGCCTCTTTAGAAGGTTCTAGAAAAGTGTTACTTTGAAAGACAGACACCTTCCTGAAATTTTTTCTTAATGACTCTAAAGGGGAAATTAAGTTTGAGAACAACCAGATAACTCTTCTTTCCTTTCCCTCCAAGATAATCAGGATGTGGATTCCAAAAATCTGGAGGTTTAGTAATCTCAACTAGAGACAAAGCTGCCTCGCATTCTTTCTGGGGCAGCCGCTTCTGGGATACCCACATGTGCAGTATCAAATGGAGCAGAACTCCAACTAGCTTGTCCTTGACTCATTCTCCTGTCACTTCTGAGTGCTTCATCTCCTCTCTTTCTCTGTATTCTTGAGCACCTTCATTTAACCCTGCCACTCTCCTGCTACTAAGCTCTATCTTTCTGTGAAGAAGTCAGTTTGACTTCTTTCAATTCTTGTTTGGCAGAAGAACTTCCAAATGTTCAAAAGAAACAATGGTCTAACTTTCCTAAGAAGTTCAGTTGGATCATTCCTCTGGTGCAAGTGACCTGCTGTTATTGTATTCCAAGCTGCTAGGTTGTCTCCTTGTTTTATAAAAAATAAAAATGAGTAGAAAATAAGGTAAGATCTAAAAGTTAAACGCAGACTAAAATGTTATTTAGGAACAGCTGGTGTTCACATGGGGATTAGAATGCAATTAGCACCTGTCTTCTAAATATTTGGTAAGCATAAATTGAAATATGTATCTCATAATCTGTAAAATGGTCTGTTGCTTTTTGTGAGAAGAAACTTAAGGATAAAATTAGGAATACAAGTAGAAAATAATTACTTCAGTGATAATGTTCTTTATTGGCTTTTTAAGTAGAAACATAGCATGTAACAGTTAACTAAAAGGGACCTAAAAGATAATTTAGACTCATGCCTTTGAGGAAGATCATAGTATTTTTTCATGATAACACAGTCGAACTGAGAGAAGTGAAACTAGGACTCAGGACTCCTCATCCTATTATGCTCTTCTCAATTTAAGTGTCAGGTCAAGGAATTCACAGGCTGTTTGCTACATTAGGGCTTCTTACACTGGGCTCTTTGGAAGGGATTTGTAGATCTTCCCTAATTTCAGGTAAGTTTCATTGTCAATGTGCACTTTCCTCTGGGTGGCTGGCAGTTGGGGAGCATAGCTTTCAAAAGACTTAGAACAGCCCATACTATACTCTCCCTGCAAAAAAAAAAAAAAAAAATGAGGTATAAAAACCTTTGAACTAAATAAATATTTGTCTTCTCTTAATGTAAAAATCATGGATAAATGTTTTAGTGCTATATCTTCCTTCTCTTAGTTCTCCACATATGAAGTTAGTATAGTTTCAGTTCTGGTTCAGTCGTCCATGGAGAAGGCAAAGGACCGTGGAGTGGGGAAAAAAAATGAATCTTATACCTAGACCTTACATAAACCATCTATTCAGAGATTTTTCATTTACACACTCTGTATATATATGTGGTTTCCATTTCCTCACCACTTATCCCACTAACCTCCCCCCCCAACTCCTTCCTGGGGGAACTATCAAAGTATCTAACTTACAAATATAATATATCACAGTAAGGCAGCTCTCTTAGGCAACCTAAGACCTGTTGGAAAAAAATAGTAAAGGGGTTTGTTTGCCATTTTTAAGTTACCCATCTAGATTCGTCATTATATGTTGTTTATTACTGTAGTAGTATGGTTTCCTTTTTGACAATTTTCTTTTCTCAGCTAATATAACACTATTTTCTCTTTTGCTGACTCAGATTCCACCTTCTTCTCCCATCTGCTGACTCCAGATATCCTAAAAATCTTTAGTTTTTGATCTTCATATACATAATATGTTATACACATTTCCTCAGGGGACTCATTCATTCTGAAGATTTAAATCTGTTCTATCTAGGAATCCCCAATCTGCATCTCCAGCTTCTTTCCTAACATCTTATGTTTCGAACCAGTTAGATTTTTTTAATTTATTTATTTTAATTGGAGGCTAATTACTTTACAATATTGTAGTGATTTTTGCCATACATTGACATGAATCAGCCGTGGATTTACATGTGTTCCCCATCCTGAACTCCCTCCCACCTCCCTCCCCATCCTATCCATCTGGGTCATCCCAGTGCACCAGCCTCGTGCACCCAGTCTCATCCATTGAACCTGGACTGACAATCTATTTCACATATGGTAATATACATGTTTCAATGCTATTCTCTCAATCATCCCACCCTTGCCTTCTCCCAAAGAGTCCAAAAGTCTGTTCTTTACATCTGTGTCTCTTTTGCTGTCTCACATATAGGGTCATCATTACCATCTTCCTAAATCCCATATACATGCATTAATATACTGTATTGTTTTTCTTTCTGACTTACTTCACTCTGTACAATAGGCTCCAGTTTCATCCACCTCATTAGAACTGATTTGTGTATCCTTTTTAAAGCTGAGTAGTATTCCATTGTGTATATGTACCACAGCTTTCTTATCCATTCATCTGCCAATCAACATCTAGGTTGCTTCCATGTCCTGGCTATTGTAAACAGTGCTGCGATGAACATTGGGGTACACGTGTCTCTTTCAATTCTGGTTTCCTGGTTTCCTTGGTGTGTATGCCCAGCAGCAGGATTGCTGGGTCGTATGGCAGTTCTATTTTCAGTTTTTTAAGGAATCTCCACACTGCTCTCCATAGTGGCTGTACTAGTTTGCATTCCCACCAACAGTGTAAGAGGGTTCCCTTTTCTCCACACCCTCTCCAGCATTTATTGCTTGTAGACTTTTTGATAGCAGCCATTCTGACCAGCGTGAGATGGTACCTCATTGTGGTTTTGATTTGCATTTCTCTGATAATGAGTGATGTTGAGCATCTTTTCATGTGTTTGTTAGCCATCTGTATGTCTTCTTTGGAGAAATGTCTGTTTAGTTCTTTGGCCCATTTTTTAATTGGGTCGTTTATTTTTCTGGAATTGAGCTGCAGGAGTTGCTTGTATATTTTTGAGATTAATTCTTTGTCAGTTGCTTCATTTGCTATTATTTTCTCCCATTCTGCAGGCTGCTCTTTTCACCTGGCTTATAGTTTCCTTCATTGTGCAAAAGCTTTTAAGTTTAATTAGGTCCCATTTGTTTCTTTTTGCTTTTATTTCCATTACTCTGGAAGGTGGGTCATAGAGGATCCTGCTGTGATTTATGTCAGAGTGTTTTGCCTATGTTTTCCTCTAGGAGTTTTATAGTGTCTGGTCTTATGTTTAGATCTTTAATCCATTTTGAGTTTATTTTTGTGTATGGTGTTAGAAAGTGTTCTAGTCGAACCAGTTAGATTTAAGCCCAGTTTATTTTATATTCCTCCTACAAATGTGGGCCATCCCCATATATTCTCAAAGGAGTTGAATCTCTCATACACAAATTGAATCTCCCTTCTGCATTCCAAGCATCTGACAAAAGCACCAACTTTTTCATAACCTCTAAATTGAGGCATTTAAACTAGTTTTTGACATCCATTTGACATTCTTTTTTTTATTGACAGCATCCAAGAACTACCTACATTCTATTTGTTTTTTTCCACTGGATAGCATTCGCTTTCAGTTTATTTAATAAATAAATGGTTTTTGAGAATCCACTAGGTGCTAGATGAATTGCTACAGTGCTATGGGGGAACCAAGATGAGTGAGATTCTGTTTTAGCCCTCTAAGGAGTTGCTAACAAGGAGTACAAAGCATATTTACAAATAGCTACAATGCAAGGCCTTTATAGCATTGGTAGTGGCTACCCTTGACTCTAATTATACCGTGCTATTATTGACTTTTGTCTGAATCCATACCCATCTATAGGATTTATTTCAGACTTTTCCATTCTACACACCCGACTTCATTTTTATTTTCTTACTTTTCCACCCATGGTCATTCCAACTACATGACTTTTTATTTTCTTTTCTCTCTTCTGGGCCTATGTGTAGAAGAATATGACTCCATAATCCTCCTGTTGATCCAGTGAAAATTTTGGGGGCTGTGCCCTTTGGCTCCCGGCATCAACCAGAGGATAACCTAGACATTCACATTCCTACCTGAAAAGCTGATTTTAATTAACCGGAGCTCCCTTTCTCCAAGTCTCATTGCCTTTGGAAAACTGAGATCATTTGCTGCTTCAGTTCCAGCCACATTTCTCTCACTGCAGGAGACCTGCCTTTTGTAGTTATGCTTAGGATGACCTTCTAGGCCTTGTAAAACACCTAAATCACTTCTGAGTATCCTTCTTTTCCCACCTGAACACTTTGATATGCTACAAGCTATGATAAAGTGATCCCTAGGCCCAAATTAATGAAAGGGGACACGACCGCCCAATAAACAAAATACTGGGCCCAGCATTTGGATACCCAGGGTGAAAACTACCAAAGTCTTAACACCCATGCCCATTCATTTCCTGATCTTTAGATATTCATATTCTACTTCAGGTAATGTAACTGAGTACTCCCTCCCCTGAAATTCCTATACTGCTCTCAGGAATGTTTTATACAGCTTCCCAGCCTGGATGCTAACTGCTGTGTCACACAGTTGTGTGCAAAGAGGACAACAAATCACTCGTGCCTAGTTTTTGAGCTTTGGCCTGTTCCAGTTTTCAGGCAAAAGCTGCCAAAGCAAAAATACCTATTCTTAAAACTAGGCATCTTTAAAAAAAAAAAAATTTCTTCTGTCATTAATTAATCCACGAAAGCATCATTTTCACATTCTTTAAAAAAAAAAACAACAAGAAATCCATTTTATTCAACTCCTCTAAGATCTGATGAGAGAACAGTTGTTGAAACATGATTTTCTTCATTTTTAGGCTAAGATTTTATAGCTCATTTGTAAATAGCGAAGAAAAGAGAGGTAGTAGTCACATTCCTGCTTTGATCATGTTTCTAACCTGAAAGGTTATTCAAGTGATTAATGAAACATAGGTGGTAAATATAATTTTCTACCTTTGAAAGCACTCCCTTTGTTGTATGCGTGTGTGTGCATGTATGTGTACATTTGTCTGTCTGCTGTCTGTCTGTTTCTCTGAGATTGCTTGATTTGCAATTTTGTATTTTACATTCCAAGAAACCTCACCTTTCAATGCTCTGTTTAGAAAACAGAAATTCAACATCTCTTCAAATATTCATTCCTGTAACTGTGAGGTGGGGGGTATGGAGGGGAAGGAATAGGTCACTGCACTGAGAAGAATTATGAGGACATAGTGACATCTACAGGTGGCACGGATGTTGTTAACTAGCATGTGTTCGCCGTCTGCTGAAGAAAGGACTGTTCTAACAAGCCTCTCTTTGCCTGAAGTTTGTCCAAAATGCCTTGCCCAAGGTGATCAGCAGGAAAGGTTAGAACAATTAATCTGGAATAGCTGATGTAAGGGGATTTTGCTAAAATTAAAATCTCTGTACTAAAGGGGCCTTATTTTACCTACTTTCTTAAACCTTCATTTTTGGCTCTCAATGACAAAAGAGCCAAAATAAAACCTTTCTGTTCCAGTAGTAACAACTCAGGTTAACATGATGTCAGAAATTATTCTTACATTTCCTTAATGAAAGGAGCGAGAACAGTGACAGTAGGGGGTGTGGCTAATAATAAATTATCATTGAATTAGGCTCATTAGTATCAATTATTTTGCTATCTGTGGAAAAACACAACCAATCAGGAAAAGGGAAAGATAAAATTAAAGCTCCTTATAGGGTGACATTATGTTACAATTTTGTATTTCTCATGGTGGTTAGACATACACAGTGAATAGTTGCTCAACTGAGAAAAAAATAAAAAGTTGTAGAATTGTTAGTTTCTCAGTCATGTCTGACTCTTTGGACTCCATGGACCATAGCCCACCAGGCTCCTCTGTCCATGGGATTTCCAAGACAAGAATACTGGAGTGGGTTACCATTTCCTTCTCTAGAGAATCTTCCTGACCCAGGGATCAAACCCTTGTCTCCTGAATTGCAGACGGATTCCTTACCACTGAGCCACCAGGGACGCCCCCAAAAGATGTAATGCTACTTTCAAAGCTCTTTATTCTAATATCTATTAATTGGAATTTAGCAGTCATGTTGCTAAAACATCTTTTCACTATCCACTGTGTGCAAAGTGCTACACAAACCTGCTTAAAGGTTTAAAACCCCAACTGCTTAATAAGTTCCTTGTCACTCCTTCATGCTTTCTTTTTATTTCTGTACTTTCTATTTCCAGTATTTACTTTAACATTAAAGAGGGATATGCTATATATATAGAGAGAGAGATAGATATAGATAGATAGATATAAAAATAGAGATATAGATTTAAGTTATATATATATAATCTATATATCTCTTTCCCCCAACAATTTCAAATGTTTTTTCCATTTCAGTGCTTTTCTTTGTATGTTTTTGTTTTATAATCTAGAATATCTTTTCTTTTTCTGAATATACAACTCCTACCCAGTTCAAATGTCCTGTTGTCTAAGTCTTTCCTGGATAAATCAAAATAGAGTTATTTATTCCTTTTTGAATTTTCTTAACACTCTCTTCGCATCTCCTACCATCTTGTGGGGGCAATTCCTTTGCCCTTGGACATGGGGTATCTTTTTTTGGTGGTATTCAACATTCTTCTGTCGATGCTTGTTCAGTAGCTAGTTCCAATTTTGGAGTTCTTGCAGAAGAAGATGAGCACATGTCCTTCTATTCCACCATCTTAATCACAGCAAAAACAGTCAGCAAAAACAAGACAAGGAGTGGACTGTGGCTCAGATCATGAACTCCTTATTGCAAACTTCAGACTTAAATTGAAGAAAGTAGGGAAAATCACTAGACTATTCAGATATGACCTAAATCAAATCCCTTACGATTATACAGTGTAAGTGACAAATAGATTCAAGGGTTTAGATCTGATAGACAGAGTGCCGGAAGAACTATGGTCAGAAGTTTTTGACATTGTACAGGAGGCAGTGATCAAGACCATCCCCAAGAAAAAGAAATGCAAAAAGGCAAAATGGTTGTCTGAGGAGGCCTTACAAATAGCTGAGAAAAGAAGAGAAGTGAAAGGCAAAGGAGAAAAGGAAAGGTATACCCATTTGAATGCAGAGTTCCAAAGAATATCAAGGAGAGATAAGAAAGGTTTCCTCAGTGATCAATGCAAAGAAATAGAGGAAAACAATAGAATGGGAAAGACTAGAGATCTCTTCAAGAAAATTAGAGATACCAAGGGAATATTTCATGCAAAGATGGGCACAATAAAGGACAGAAATGGTATGGACCTAGAGAAACAGAAGATATTATGAAGACATGGCAAGAATACACAGAAGAACTATCCAGAAAAGATCTTCATGACCCAGATAACCACGATGGTGTGATCAGTCACCTAGAGCCAGACATCCTGGAATGAGAAGTCAAGTGGGCCTTAGGAAACATCACTATTAACAGAGCTAGTGGAGGTGATGGAATTCCAGTTGAGCTGTTTCAAATCCTAAAAGCTGATACTGTGAAAGTGCTGTACTCAATATGCCAGCAAAATTGAAAAAGTCAGCAGTGGCCTCAGGACTGGAAAAGGTCAGTTTTCATTCCAATCCCAAAGAAAGGCAATCCCAAAGAATGTTCAAACACAATTGCACTCATCTCACACACTAGCAAAGCAATGCTCAAAATTCTCCAAGCCAGGCTTCAACAGTACATGAACTGTGAACTTCCAGATGTTCAAGCTGGATTTAGAAAAGTCAGAGGAACTAGAGATCAAATTGCCAACATGCATTGGATCATCAAAAAAGCAAGAGAATTCCAGAAAAACATCTACTCTGCTTTGTTGATTACACCAAAGTCTTTGACTGTGTAGATCACAACAAACTGGAAAATTCTGCAAGAGATGGTGATACCAGACCAAATGACCTGCCCCCTAAGAAATCTGTATGCAGGTTAAGAAGCAACAGTTAGAACTGAGCATGTAACAACAGACTGGTTACAAATTGGAAAAGGAGTACATCAAGGCTGTATATTGTTGCCCTGCTTATTTAACTTATATGCAGAGTACATCATGGAAAATGCCAGGCTGGATGAAGGACAATTGGAATCAAGATTGCCGGGTGAAATATCAATAAACTTAGATATGCAGATGACACAACCCTTATGGCAGAAAGCAAAGAAGAACTAAAGAGCCTCTTGATGAAAGTGAAAGAGGAGAGTGAAAAAGCTGACTTAAAACTCAACATTAAAAAATGAACATCATGGCATCTGGTCCCATCACTTCATGGCAAATAGATGGGGAAACAATGAAAACACTGACAGACTTTATTTTTGGGGACTCCAAAATCACTGCAGATGGTGACTATAGTCATGGAATTAAAAGACGCTTGCTCTTTGGAGGAAAAGTTATGACCAACCTAGACAGCATATTAAAAAGCAGAGACATTACTTTGCCAACAAAGGTCCATCTAGTCAAAGCTATGGTTTTTCCAGTAGTCATGTATGGATGTGAGAGGTGGACTATAAAGAAGGCTGAGTGCCAAAGAATTGATGGTTTTGAACTGTGCTGTTGGAGAAGACTCTTGAGAGTCCCTTGGACTGCAAGGAGATCCAACCAGTCCTTCCTAAAGGAGATCAGTCCTGGGTGTTCATTGGAAGGACTGATGTTGAGGCTGAAACTCCAATACTTTGGCCACCTGATGCAAAGAGCTGATTCATTTGAAAAGACCCTGATGCTGGGAAAGATTGAGGGCAGGAGGAGAAGGGGATGACAGAGAATGAGATGGTTGGATGGCATCACCGACTCAATGGACATGAGTTTGAGTAAACTCCAGGAGTTGGTGATGGACAGGGAGGCATGGTGTGCTGCGGTTCATGGGGTTGCAAAGAGTCGGACACCACTGAGCAACTGAACTGAACTGAACTGAACTGAACAGGAATCTCTCTTTCCAGTGGCTATAAAATCAATTTTCTGAACTGAACATTCTCTTCACCTATCATCTTTTCCTTTGAGATTAAAAATATTTATATATCTGTTTTAGCTCTCCTTAGATATATTTTTAAAAATAATTTAACTTATTTATTTTTGACTGTGTTAGGTTTTTGTTGCTGTGTGAGATTTTCTCTCTTTGTGACAAGCAGGGGCTACTCTTCATTGTGGTGCACAGGCTTCTCATTGCAGTGGCTTCTCTTACTGAAGAGCATGGTCTTTAGGCATATGGGCTTGGTAGTTGTGGCTCCCAGCATCTACAGCACAGGCTCCATAGCTGTGGCCCACAGACTTAGCTGCTCAGTGGCATGTGAGATCCTCCTGGACTGAGGAATGAACCTGTGTCTCCTGCATTGGCAGGCAGATTCTTCACCACTGAGCTACCAGGGAAGCCCCTCCTTAGATATCTTGAAAGTAGGAACAGTCTTGGACATTTTTATTTATGTGCCTTGAGCACCTTGGGTGCTCAGAAAATATTTATTGAATGAAGCAAAAGATTTATCCTGTGGGTGTTGAATAATGATTTAAGAGTTAGAGGATAAGGTAATATTTACAAAAATGAGTCCACCAGGTCATTAATTGGTCTCTGTTTTAAGAAGTCTTCATTATTCCTAAAGATTTCTTTGAGTATAGATTAAAACCTTAAACATAGTGTTGAGTTTCATTTGTGTGCTTATGTTAGAAGGAAGAAGAGGGTTAAGCACAGATGGATGGCTGAAGAGACAGGGAGGCAATTGAGTGGCCTGAATCCCCTCCTTTTGGCATGGGGAAATGTAGGAATTTCCAGTGGTCATGGCCAGGATTACCTGGCTAGAGCAATTTTGCTAATAACCCAATCAAGGAGGCTGGCTATCAGATGAGGCACCTTAGCAACAAGAGGCGACAGGATGTTCTGCTACATGGGGGCCTCTTTTGTCAGAGAGCAGCAGAGGAATAAGGCTTCTTGGAGACTCATGAAGAACTTCAATGTATGTCCAACAAGCAGATCAGTATTTAGGCATTGTCGCACAGAGGGCATCTTCAGCCTGTCAACATGAGAGAAACTGGAATAGCCACAGTGAGGATTAAGCTTTAAAGAGAGAGGAAGGGGACTTCCCTAGTGGTCCAGGGGTTAAGATCCCATGGTTTCAATGCAGGGGATCCAGGTTTGATCCCTGGTCAGGGAACTAAGATCCCACATGTGGCGTGGTGTGGCCAAAAATAATTCTTTTTTTTTAAAAAAAGGAAGGAGGTGTCTCAGAGCCAGACCCTGCCAACACCTTTCATCTCAAACCCCATAGTCAGGACCACCACTCAAGCCTCACCTGAAGATAAGAAAAGATGATGAGATTTTTTTTTTTAAACTTGGAAGTTAATGCTTTAATTCAAACCAAATTTTAAACCCCAACATGGCCACAAAACTAGGGAATCTTCATGAGATCATATTGCTGTACTAGAAAGGGAGATTCAACAATCCCCTAGAGAAGACAGTACAGTAACTGGCAACACTGCAGCCACTTTATTTTCAGATTCCACCAAGCTGAAACTTCTCAGTAAAGCCAGTTACATTAGTCAACAAAGGACTGTCTTAGTCTTCTAGGGCCATACACTGGGTGACTTAAACAACAGATATTTATTTTCTCACAGTTTTTGGAGGCTGGGAAGTCCATGATCGAAGTTCTGGCAGGTTTGGTGTCTAGTGAGGGCTCTTTCTGTTTTGCAGAAGGCCACCTTCTTGCTGGTGGGGTGGGTGGGGGTATGGGATGAGATGAGATGAGGTGAATCTCTAGAGTTTTTACCTTTTTTTTTAAGTCACCAGTTCTATCAGATTAGAGCTCCAACCTGATGACCTCATTTGACCTTTCTCACCTCTTTAAAGGCCTTATCTCCAGTACAGGCTCATGGTGGGTTGTAGTGCTTCAACATATCAACATATGACTTTAGGGGTACACAATTCATTCCACAGCAAAGACCTCTTACCATGAGGCAGAAACTATTTACCAAGACAACAGAACAGAGCAAACCAGGCTAAAAATGATTTCCCATTCTATCCCAAATGCCTGTGTGCTAAGTTGCTCCAGTCGTGTCTGACTCTCTGCAACCCCAAGGACTGTAGCCCACCAGGCTTCTCTGTCCATGGGATTTCCCAGGCAAGAATACTGGAGTGGGTTGCCATTTCCTCCTCCAGGGGATCTTCCCAATTCAGGGATTGAACCTACATCTCCTTTGTCTCCTGCATTGCAGGTGGATTCTTTACCTGCTGACCTATCAGGGAAGCCCCAAATATCCCAAATGCCTGGATATTGCAATGTCAAATGGAAGCAAGAGCTTTCAGACCTTCATTAAATAAATCTTGGATATATGGTCATGATTAAGACCAAAGGAACTAAAAAGCTGATTGGAAATTCAGAGGCTCAGTCATTTGTCTCCAATGCCAAGGTAGTTGATGCTGCCAAATACTGGGCGACTTGGGGGAGTGAATTTTCAGAATAATTTATCATGGCTTAAAAGTCAAAATATGTTCTTCAAAAATTAACATGTGCCATTGGCAATCTAGAACTCAACAGCAGCAAGCCAAAACCTACAATCAACAATACATTGGAGAATACAGATAGTAGGAGTTAAATTGAAATTTTAAGGCCAAGTCCCCTCCCACCTAAAAAGGTTGCAACTGAAATCCACTTGTTAAGTCGGAATAGAAAGTCTGCTCTTAAGAGATGTTTCTGACTTCCAGTTTTAGGTCTGACATGTAAAGAGCTTAGAAGTACTCACAACAAGAAAACAACTGTTCTCAAGGAAAAAATCAACAATTTTTGTATTCATCAGAGAATGGAGCTCCTTAGCAAACTCCTGCCCTCCCAACTGGCGAGACAGAGAAAAAGCCATAACACTAGAGGAAATTTTAGCCGCTGACATCACAATTACAGCAAAAAGTGTACACAGCCTACCCCTTCCTAGTCAGATAAATTTAAATTTCACACTCTCTCAGATCCTTTTACCCAATACATCATGTTTGGCTTTCAATTTTTAAAAATCACAAGTCATACAAAAAGACAAAAAGCACAATCTGAATGAACAAAGGAAGCATCAGAACCAGACTCAGATATGGCAGAGAGTTTGGAATTATCAGACTGAGAATTTAAAATAACTACGATTAATATGCTAAGCGTTCTCAAGGGAACAGTAGACAAATGCAAGAAAAGATAGGGAAGGTAAGAGACATGGAACTTTAAGAAAGAATCAAAAGAAAATGCTAGAAATCAAAAACACTGTAACAGAAATGATGAGTGTGTTTGATGGATTCATAAAGAAAAGAATCAGTTAACTTAAGGATATATCAATAGAAACTTTCAAAACTGAGAAACAAACAGAAAAGAATGAAAAAAAACTGAGCAGAATGTTCAAGGACTGTGGGACAGTTACAAAAAGGGTACATATATGTAATATCAATACTGAAAGCAGAGAGAAAGGAACAGAAGAAATATTTGAAGTTTTAAAGGCTGAGAATTTTCCAAAAATAAAGACAGACACCAATCCACGGATCCAGGAAGCTCAGAGCACAACAAACAGGATAAATAACCCCCAAAATCGATATGTAAGCATATCATATTCAAACTGCAAAAAAATCAAAAAGAAAATCATGAAAGAAGTCAGAGAAAATAATGCTTACCTATAGAGGAATAAGAACAATTCAACTGGACTTAACCTTCAGAAACCATCCGAACAAAAAGAGAATAAGGTAAAATGTTTAAAGTATTGCTGACTGTGAGGATGGCGGGAAGGGGAAAGCTAATGGCAGTAATGGGAGATGAGGACACCATGACTGGCTTCCTGCTGGGTGGCATAGGAGTGCTTAACAAGAACTGCCACCCAAATTTCCTAGTGATGGACTTCCTTGGTGGCTCAGATGGTAAAAGCATCTGTCTACAATGCGGGAGACCCAGGTTCAGTCCCTGGGTCGGGAAGATCTCCTGGAGAAGGAAATGACAACCCACTCCAGTGTTCTTGTCTGGAAAATTCCATGGATGGAGGAGCCTGGTAGGCTACAGTGCATTGGGGTCGCAGAGAGTTGGACACAACTGAGCAACTTCACTAGTGAAATTGAAGACACAGACACTTTCCAGCAGTTTCTAAACTGGGATGACATCAGCAGCATCCTTATCCACCAGTACATTGCAAAGATGGTGCAGGCATGCACTTGATGCCCTCTGGCACTGCATGCCAGCCATACTGGAGATCCCATCCAAGGAGCACCTCTGTGATGCTGCCAATGTCTCCATCCTGCACAGGGCCAGGGGCATGTTCATGGCTGAAAACCCGCACTAAGGGATTCTCCGCAGCCATGTAGCCTCTCCCTAGGCTTGCTATCAACCCTTGTCTAAGATGTGAGCCTCTGAGTTCCAATTCCCTGCCCCTTCCCACTCCACTGAGAGGCTAGGTGAGGTGCTTCCAGGTACCAGGGCTCTGCCATTAAAATCAAGGCTGGTTAGGGTAAAAATAAATAAATAAATGAAAATAAAGAGAGGAGACACAAATTACTGGTGTCAGAAATGAAAGAGAAACCAGCACTACTGATCCCATGGACAGTAAAATGATAATTAAAAAATACAGTTGACCCTTGAATGACGCTGGTTTGAACCATGAAAAAATTTTTCCAATAAATACAACAGCACTACATGATCCACAGTTCATTGAATCTTGGATGCAGAACCATGAATGTTGAGGGCCTACTATAAAGTTGTGCATGAATTTCTTACTGCACAATGAATCAGTGTCTCTAACCCCCATGTTGCTCAAGGGTCAACTATGTTTTGAACAACTCTACAACCACTAATTTAATAAAAGATGAAATGGGCCAATTCTTTGAAAGACAAAATCTGCCAAAACTCACACAAGGGGAAATAGATAATCTGAGTAAATCTATAACCATTAAAGAAATTGAAATCAGTAATTAATAACCTTCCAAAACAGAAAACACCAGGCCCAAATGGTTTCACTATTTTTTTTAATAAAAAAATTTTAACACCAAAAACATTTTGTATTGGGGTATATATGTACCACATCTTCTTTATCCATTCCTCTGTCCATGAACATTTAGATTGTTTCCATGTCTTGGCCATTGTAAACAGTGCTGCAATGAGCATTGGGGGTACATGTATCTTTTTGGGCCATGTTTTTCTCTGTATATATGCCCAGGAGTGGGATTGCAGGGTCATATAGTAGTTCTAACTGTAGTGTTTTAAGGAGCCTCCATATTGTTCTCCATAGTGGCTGTACCAATTTACATTCCCACCAGCAGTGCAGGTGGGTTCCCTTTTCTCCACACCCTCTCCAGCATTTGTTATTTGTGGATTTTTTGATGGTAGCCATTCTGACTGGTGTGAGGTGGTATCTCATTGTGGTTTTGATTTGCATTGTTCTAATAGCAATTTTGAACATCTTTTCATGTGCCTATTGGCCATCTGTATGTCCTCTTTAGAGAAATGTATATTCAGATGTCTGCCCATTTTTTGAGTGGGTTGTTTGTTTTGATGCTATTAAATGTCATAAGCCGTTCATAAATTTTGGAGGCTAATCCCTTATCAGTCACATCATTTGCAAATATTTTCGCCCAATCTGTGGGTTGTCTTTTTGTTTTGTTTATTGTTTCCTTTGCTGTGCAAAAACTTTTGAGTTTAAGTAGGTCCCATTTGTTTATTTTTGCTTTTACTTCCATTATTCAGAGAGCTGAATTAAAAAAGATGTTGCTGTGATTTATATCAGAGAGTGTTCTGCCTATGTTTTCCTCCAAGAGTTTTACAGTATCCGGACTAACATTTAGGTCTTTAATCTATTTTGAGCCCATTTCTGTGTATGGAGTTAAGGAATGATCTAATTTCATTCTTCTACATGTGACTGTCCAGTTTTCCCAGCACCATCCATCAAAGAGACTATCTTTCCAACATTGTGTAGCCCTGACTCCTTTGTCATAAATTAATTGACCATAGGTGCATGGGCTTATTTCTGGGTTTTCTATCCTGTTCCATATCTCTATTCTTGTGCCAGTATCATACTGTTTTGATGATTGTGGCTTTGTAGCATAGTCTGAAGTCAGGGAACCTGATTCCTCTAGCTCTGTTTTTCTTTTTCAAGATTGCTTTGGCTATTTGGGGTCTTTTGTGTCTCCACACAAAATGGTTTCACTATTGAATTTCATCAAACGTCTAAGAAACAAATGATACCAATTCTCTGCAGTCTGTTCCAAAAGATAGATGCAGAGTGAACACCTCCTAACGCACTTTATGAGGGTCAGCATTATCTAATACCAAAACCAGGCACAGACATTACAAGAAAGGAAAACCACCAATCAGTATCTCTCATGGGCATAGATTCAAAAATCCTCAGCAAAATATTAGGAAATCAAATCCAACAATGTATAAAAAGGATATGACCCCACAACTCAGTGTGTATTCTAGATATCCAAGGGAAGTTCAAAATTTTAAAGTCAATTAATGTAATCCATTACATTAATAGGTAAAGAAGAAAAATCACATGATCACAGTAATAGATGCAATAAAAGCATTCAGTAAGATACTACACCCTTTCATAGTAAACTCTAAGTCAACTAGAAAGAGAGGAAATTTCTTCAACTTGATAAAAGAAATCTGCAAAATGACTACAATTAACATAATTCTTAATGATGAGAAATTATAAATAGATGCTTTCCCCCCTAAGATGGGCAGCAAAGCAGGTATGTGCCCTCTCACTGCTCTTTATCCAAATTATACTGTAAGTCCTATCTAATGTAATAAAGATAAAAAGAGTAAGGAAAAGTGTACATATTGAGAAGAAGGGAATAAACTCTTTGTTTGTAGGTGATATTATTGTCCATATACAAAATGTCAAAAAAATTAACAAAAAAACCCTTTCTGGAACTAATAAGCAATTGTTGCAAGGGCGCAAAGTCCAAGGTTAATATATGAGAGTCTGTTACTTTCCTATATGTCAGCAGTATACATTTGGAATTTAACAATAAAAAGCATAATATCATTTATGTTAGCAGCAAAAAATTAAAATTAGTCAGTTAATACTTAGGTATAAATCTAATAAAATTTTATAAGGTCTATATAAGGAAAATTGATGAAAGAAATCAAAGGTCTAAATAAACGGAGAGATATTCCATGTTCTTGTACAGGATGACTTGATACTGTTAAGGTGTTAGTTATCCCTAATGTAATCCAAAGATTCAACTCTAAAATCCCAGCAGTTTACTTTGTGGATATCAACAAACTGGTCGTAAAGTTTATATGGAAAGGCAAAAGATCCAGAACAACCAATTAAACACTCTAAAGAACACAGTTGGGGGACTGAAAATCCTCTAATTCAAGACTTACTCTAAAGCCACAGTAATCATGACAGTGTGGTATTGTTAAAAGAATAGACAAATCAATTTAATTGGCCAAAGAGCCCAGAAATAGACCCATACAAATATAAGCAACTAATTGTTGACAAAGGAGCAAAGGCAATCCAGTGGAAAAGAATAGTCTTTTCAACAAATGGGGCTTAACAGCTGCAGATTCACATTCAGGAAAATGAATCTAGACACTGACCTTGCATCTTTTATGAAAATTGACTCAAAATGAACCATAGACCAAAATGTAAAATGCAAAAATATAAAACTTCTAGGAGATGATAGAAGAGAAAATCTAGGCGACCCTGAGTTTGGCATGAGTCTTTAGATACAATGCTAATTCTTTCTTTCCATGAAAGAAAAAATAGCTACGTTGGATGTCATTAAAGTGAAAAACTTTTGCTCTGCAAAAGATACTCTCTTAAGATAATGCAAAGACAAGCCATGCCCAGGGAGAAACTATTTGCAAAAGCACATCTGATAAAGGACCTGTATCCGCAACATATAAAGAACCATTAAACCTCAACAACAACAAATGGACAACCCAATTTAAAAGCTGGTGGACAGTTTATCAAAATAAATATACAGATGGCAATTATGGCACATATGAAAAGATGCTCCACATCATATGTTGTTAGAGAATTATAAATTAAAATATTAGTGATATACTACTACATACCTACTAGCATGGCCAACATCCAAACCTCTAACGACATCTAATCCTGGTGAGGATATGAAGCAACAAGAATTCTCCTTCATTGCCGGTGGAGATGTTAAATGGTATAGCCACTTTGGAAGACAGTTTAGACATTTCTTACAAAGCTAAACATAGTCTTGCCATATTTTAGCGTTCATGCTCTTTGGGACTTATCCAAATGCATTGTTAATTATGTTCACATAAAAACCTGCACAGGAGTATTTGTGGAAGATTTACTTATAAATGTCAAAATTGAAGGCAACCAAGATGTTTTTCAATAGGTGAATGTAAAAACAAATTGTTATGCAGTCATGCAATAGAATATTATTCTGTGATAACAAGAAATGAGGTATGAAGCCATGAAAAAACATGGTGGAAACTTACAAGCATAGTGTCACCTGAAAGAAGCCAATCTGAGAGAATTCCCCAGTGATCCAGTGTACTTCCACTGCATGTGGCCTGACTTTGATCCCTGGTCAGGGAACTAAGATCCCATGTGCTGTGTGGTGGGGCCAAAAAAAATTGTTTTTAATTAAAAAAGAAGAAACCAATCTGAAAAGGCTACATACTATGTAATTACAACTATATGACATTTTGGAAAAGACAAAACTATGGAAACAATAGAAAGATCAGTGGTTGCCTAGTGTTGAAGAAAGGGGAAAGGATGAATAGTTGGAGCATAGGGAATTTTTTAGAGCAATGAAATGCTTCTGTATCAGAGACAGAGGAACAAGAGGGAGGGAGGAAGGAAGTGGGGAAGGGAAAGGGGAAACAATTCATGCAGATCAACATTTTCTACATAAATGGACATGTTCTATGTGCTGTCCAGTATGAGAGCCCTATATAACTACTGCCCCTGGAGAAGGGATAGGCTACCCACTCCAGTATTCTTGGGCTTCCCTTTTGGCTCAGCTGGTAAAGAATCTGCCTGCAATGCGGGAGATCTGGGTTTGATCCCTGGGTTGGGAAGATCCCCTGGAGAAGGGAAAGGCTACCTGCTCCAGTATTCTGGCCTGGAGAATCCCATGGAATCTATAGTCCATGGGTTCGCAAAGAGTCAGACATGACTGAGTGACTTTCACTTGTAACTACTGAATACCTCAAACGTGGATAGTGCAGCTAAAGAACTGAATTTAAAATTTTATTTAATTTTCATTCATTTAAATTTAAATAGTCCCATGTGACTAATGGTTAATATATTGAATAGCACATGTATATATACTTTTCTCAACTGAGAATATTCAGTGTTTAAAAAAACTCATTGGGTAAGTCATTTTGAGAGTGTACTACACTTAAAATATTACCTTTAAATATTTTGGATATTAAAAGTAGATTTATGTTCCATCTCCTGGAAATTTATTTGAGGGAAAAATGCATGAACAATGAAATAACAACTGAAATGTAACCTATACACATAAACTACAGACACTACTTTCAGCTCTGTGAGGATATAAAGACAATTATAAAGATAAAAGTAAAAAGAGGTTAATAAATATTTTTGTTGTTGTTCAGTTGCTAAGTTGTGCCCAACTGCTTGTGACCCCAAGGACTGCAGCACACCAGGCCTCCCTGTCCTTCACTATCTCCCAGAGTTTGCTCAAACTCATGTTCATTGAGAGTTGCATATATAAATATAGGGAGAAGTCTTAAAAAGGAATGGAAAAAGAATATTTTGTGTGACTTAAAACCTGTTTTTATTCTTACCTACCAAAAATTCTAAATGTTGATAGTGCCCTAGGAAGGTTTCAAGTAACATTTTGAGCCATTCTCATTTTATTCATCCTGTCACAATTTGGACAGTTTGAGGCTTGTATTTTAATAAATGTCCATAGCTAGCTAGAAAATATTCATTACTGAAGGAAAACTCAGCAGTTGAAAATGATCACCAAAAATGTTCATAGAAGTTCCAGGATAGCTATGGACTTCCAATTATTATATTTGAATTTAAGTGAAAAACACCTTATCTTCTGGGAAAGCCTTATCCTCTAAAAGTTTAACACTTCATTGAAACATGTCTTTTTAAGAACTCGCAATTTCTGTTGCCCACTGCTTTTCCTCACCTAATGCTGAGAGACTGGAAAGAGCCCACCACTGCCCCAGTGTCTGGTCATTTTGTTTACTTCCAATGTTCTCACTTCCCATCCTACTCGCTCCAGCACACAAACTCTGCTTTCCCTACATCATTTGTGTGAGTCTCTGCAGCATGACTGTGCATTCTAGACATGTGAATAGACTCTGAATTCAACGAAACTCTCCTTTAATTTAAACAGAGCCCTAATTAAAATGGTGCTGCTTTAATTTCAACACCTATTTATCTATATTGGTGGCTCAACAGTAAAGAATCCACCTGCCAATGCAGGAGACGTAAGAGACGTGGGTTTGATCCCTGGGTAGGGAAGATCCCCTGGAGGAGGAAATGGCAACCCACCCCAGTATTCTTGCCTGGAGAATCCCATGGACAGAGGAGCCTGGCAGGGTTATAGTCCATAGTCCATGACGTCACAAAAGAATTGGACACAACTGAGCGACTAAAACAACAATATCTTTGTATCCTTCATTGATCATTGGATATTGTTCTAGATATTGACTACTTAGTATTTTTTGTCCTTACTCTTCATGTGGACTCCATTTTGTTCTTTAAATAGCTTACCTGTGTGTTCATCTTCAGCAAAGAGCTGAAAGCCAGGGAAGTCTCGGTTCTATCAATTTGGACTTGAATGCACATTTGATAAAATCCAGAATTTAAGGCCCCACCTCTTTGGATCACAGACACTTGATGTAGATCTCTTGCTTTCAGTCACAAATGTCACATTCAATCCAACTCATTAAATAAATCTAACAAATATAGGCCCCTTGGTCATTGAGTGTTTAGTAGATATTAAAGTCTGAAGAAAAATTACATTCTGCATTCTATATTACATTCCTCACATCCATCACTGACAAAGCCTGAAGTTCAAATCCTGATACTGGATTTTTGTTTTCCTTTATTGTTGCTCTCTGAATAGCATATGCAATTTTCAAGTTATTGTCTCTGTAGGATTCTTCTTTTCAAAGAAAAATCATTGTCAATGGTTTAAGGAAAACCCTGCCATGATCAAAGCAGTCATAGTCATTGGATGACAAAAAATAGGGAGGAATAATTTGAAGTGCAGCAATCTTTTTCTGAGAGCTGAATTTCTTTAGCCATCTGCAAACTGAAAGGAACTAACTAGGTGGTAGAATTCCACCATTGTTCACTACGTGGTTTGTGTATGCCAAGCTGAGATATTTTCAGAGTCTTTCAAAACTGCCTGATAACAAATAGAAAGAATAGTTTGATGACAGCTGACGTCTCTGAGTAGTGGAGATTATATTGTTGTCTTCCTTTGTGCTGTTTCTATTTCCCTCCCTCTCTATTAATGATCAATTGAAACATTAATATTCTGGGATAGATTTTTATAACGAGATGGAAAAATCAACAGAAACTTAAGAATGATTTTTCTAAAACTAAACTGGGATTTTGAAAACCTGATAATCCACTTAAACATTGATGGAGATGTTTTTATTTTGATCTGGGTTGCTTGCTCTATAATGAAAGAATGTTATATGGTAGCACATAATTATAAAACTTGAAGTTGTCTCCCAGTATCAGTGGATACCTAAAGATGTGCTTTCAAATGAAGAGAACTTTAGTAAAGTCACAAAGCCTTGTTTCAGTTCATTGATGAATGATTTTATAATATTATAAAATCATATATACATCCAAATGTCATAGAGGGAAATATTAAAATACTAAAATCCTATTGAAGAGGCTTTGCTAAAATATATGCTGGAGGCACAGATTTCAGAAATGGTTCTATTTAATATCTTTATTAATTAGCTAGTACATGACTAAAACAATATATTAACGACAGGCATGAGTTTTGTTCCACTGAAAGAAGACGCTAATGAATACTAAAATTACCCAGGAGATGCATTATGCATTAATATAGCTCTAAATATGTTACTCATATGCTGGTTTTTTTTAATGTTAGCTATCTTGAACCCCCACCTTGTTTGAAATCCTTTGAAATGCAGCATTTAAGAAAGTAACTTGATCAAATCAATGCATTTCTAATTACCTGGCTAGCCTAAGTCCAGATCACAAGATAAAGACTGGGTTTGTGTTATAGCTTTGCCTGGGAAACTACTTTTGTTTTTAAATTTATTGGAACTGTAAAGAGGAAAGTGGATAAGTGCTTTCAGCTGTACTCTACACTTCTACAGGCATCTCTGGGTCATGGCTCTGAAACCCTGTCTCTACTGTCTTTGCCCTTCCCAGATCTACTATGTGTGTCTTCTGCAGGAACTTGGCCTGCTCCAGTTTCTGAACTGGTCATTGTAAGAATAGCAGAGACGATACCAGTAACTTCAACCCTCACATCTGGAGAAGTCCAGAATCAGGTCTTTTGAAGGACACAGTACACTGTACCACTTGGATGAATCACAGACATTCGTGTAACATCCTTATTACCACATTCCATTGCCACTCCCACTATGCAAAGCTGGTTCCTAACATGGAATTTCTCTCTTGTGGTTTCCAAACATTCCCATTACCCACTGAACCTGAATGCCTACCCTGGATTCACACCTTTTTTGAGTAGGTCCCCTACAACTGGGCTGACTCGAGCATATTATCCCCCTTAGAGCTTTGGATGCTTACAAAATATGCATCTACTTTCCTTTGAGTAGCCATAATATAGCATTGTTCTTTGGTGAATTTGGGATGACCTATAGTTAACATGGGTTTCCCAGGTGGTTCAGTGGCCCGCCTGCCAATACAAGAGACAAAGGTTCGATTCCTGGGTCAGGAAGATCCCCTGGAGGAGGAAATGGCAACCCACTCCAGTATTCTTGACTGGGAAATCCCATGGACAGAGCCCGGTGGCCTATAGTCCATGGGGTTGCAAAGAGTCGGACATGACTGAACAACTGAGCATAGTTAACATATGACCCTTAGAGTATGTCTCTCAGTGATCAAATATGTCAAGCAAGTTTTGGATGTGGTTTGGAATTCTGGAAAATATAGACAGTTAATATTTCATGTCACTTATTAAGCTCCTTGTGTCTTAGATATCATCTTTATTGGCACTAAAGAAGCTATTTTGTTTTGAAAATGTCCCTGGCCTGAATTTCTTGCCCCATCCAAGGGCCACTACACTGTCACTGAAAATAGCAGAAAAACATAAGCTGAAGATCTGCCAGGAACATTGCAGACAGCACCTCCAAAATGTTCAGTGCCGAAGTCCTGAGAATCAGTGTGAAAAAAAAAAAAATGGCAGGAGGACATGTTTTGATAGTCAAATATGTTCAGAAAACTTATCACGCTATATTATCCTTCTTGGAGTTTCTCAGTACATATTGGCATATTGAGAGGTTTGGGAAGTCTTGCAGTGAAAACAAAACTAGAACTTAACTTTGTTTAAATGATTTGTTGTTTTATGAATAGCACCTAATACTATTTAACAGGCCCTGTTTTTGAAAATACTGATGTCAGCACCACTCCAGCACTGTTTAGGGGATACATTTGATTCCCTGTAACAATGTCTCAGCAAGACAGGCTGGCACAGTATGATGTTCCACCCATCACTGCTGTCATTCCCTCCCCAATAGGTCCCTGGTACATCTTCAAACCTGCTTTGCACCGCGTACCATGATTTCTCCAAATATCTCCCATATGAACTGAGAATAATATAGCTCCAGAAGGGAGGAACTTCAGAGGTCTGCGCCAGCCCTGCTGTGAGACCTGGGAGGCCCAGGCAGAGTTTCAAGCTAAGGACCCTCACTTCCCCCACAGGTCGATTTGCCAGACATCCTGTTAATGAAAAAACAGGTCCTGTATTTCTTTGTCCGGTGTTATTTTCTCCTCAGACAACTCAAGGAAGTGAGGTCTGAAGGGGATGACCCTGTTAGGCAGAGGGAGGAATTCCATACTCTGTCAGGAGTCAGGGTAAGCAACCAGCATGAGCAGTGAAGGGACAGCTGCTGCTGCCAAGTTGCTTCAGTCGTGTCCGACTCTGTGCGACCCCATAGATGGCAGCCCACCAGGCTCCACTGTCCCTGGGATTCTCCAGGCAAGAACACTGGAGTGGGTTGCCATTTCCTTCTCCAGTGCATGAAAGTGAAAATTGAAAGTGAATTTGCTCAATCATATCTGACTCTTCACGACCCCATGGACTGCAGCCTACCAAGCTCCTCCATCCATGGGATTTTCCAGGCAAGAGTAGTGGAGTGGGGTGCCATTGCCTACCCCCAAAGAGAAGGTGTCCCCCAGAGTCAAGGACACACCATCAACCTTGGGAGGACCCAGATGGAGGTGACCATATGAGGTGCTTCCCTCACTTCCTTGTTAGAGGTTCAGAAAGATGAAGGCCTTTGTCTGAAGGGAGATGGCCTCGGGTCAGTACAGTGTCCCAGTAACTGCTAGGAGTCACAGGGAGGACCCCGAATGAGAACTGAGGGGACCACCCACTGTAATACAGGTGCAATTAATAGCGCCCAATTCTGCCCACCCTACTGTGAGCTCTGAAAGTGAAAGAAAGAGTTAGTCCCTCAGTCGTGTCCAGTTTTTTGTGACCCCATGGACTGTAGCCCATCAGGCTCCTCTGTCCATGGAATTCTCCAGGCAAGAATACTGGAGTGAGTTGCCATTCCCTTCTCCAGGGAATCTTCCCAACCCAGGGATTAAACCCGGGTCTCCTTCATTGCAGACAGATTCTTTACCATCTGAGCCATCAGGGAAGCCCACTATGAGCCCTGAGAAGTCTCCAATTGGGTTAGCTGGTGGAGCTGTGAAATGCCTTCTCAGTTTCTTCAAGTGCTTATGGGACAAACAGGCCAGGAGACCCATGAGGCCCTAGAACACCACACTTAGAAAAAGTCTGGTGGAGTTGGCCTTCATCAGAGCAAGCAAAGTTAGTTTACCAGCTGACACCACTTCTACCTCCCCCCTCTTCCTTAGCCTGCGGTGTCCCATTGCCATGCCTCCTACCCACACTCTTGCTTACTGGTACCAACAAGAGCCATCATGCCTCAGTATGAGAACCAGTGGTGCAGCACATATGAGCAGTGCTTTCAGGACCACAAGGAGACCCAAAGACTCAGCATCAGGAGTGTTCATAGGCACCTCATCAAGCATATCAGCCGAGGATTCCGGTGGTCAAGCAGAGAACAAAGTCAGAGAACCACGCAGCTTTGCCAGACACTGAGAAGTTACCCAAACATACTTTCAATTAGAAAGTGGTTTTGTTGGTGATTTTCCTGGGGCTCAGTTATCAAATGAAAGAGCCCCTCACAAATTCAGACATGGTGAATGTCAGAAAAAATGATAAGGAGCACTTCACTTCCTGGTATCCCTAGGAGAGCCTCTGAGCATATGGAGCTGGTCTTTGGGGGTGGATGTGAAGGAAGTGGGCAACTCCTGTGTCCTTCTCAGAAAACTGGACCTCACCTAAGATGCGAAGCTGAGTTATGTAAAGGGCATGCATGCATAAGATCAAGCCCTTGGTGACTGTTCTGAGAGTAATATTCATGACTGTATCACAGTGGGAGGGATGGGATGCCCTGTGCTCTTGTCCCAGAGCAGGTGAACACAGTATGCAAATTAGATATTTCATTCACATCGTTTCCCGGGAGCTTCTGAGAAATAAATGTGATTCTCCTTCGAGGCAGGATGGTAAGAAGCCACTGGGCACCTTTGCCCTGGGCGGGGAGGGTCAGAGCCCTCAACATCAGACTGGCATTTAAATTAGTTATTGTGTATAATTTGCCAAACCCTGTATGTTCTAGGTTTTAGGTGGTGATTAAATGAATGAAAACAAGGGTAGATTAGATGGAAGGACTTTTCATAGGGAGGGAAGTTGGTGATCCTTTACACAGATTTAGGGGATTTGTGTTGCATCTAACTGGGGATGTGTATCTTATACCCATATTGAATAATTTATCATGTGATAGGGAAATATTACATAGTGTTTCTTGCTAATCAGCATTTTGAGTGATTGGATTTTATTTATTTTTAAAAACATATTCATTTATTATTTATTTATTTTGCTGTGCCGGATCTTACTTGTGGCGTTTGGTATCTTTAATCTTCACTGCACCATGCAGTATCTTTAGTTTCAGCATGCAAACTCTTAGTTGTGGCATGTGGGATCTGGTTCCCTGACCAGGGTTTGAACCCAGGTCCCCTGCATTGGGAGCATGGAGTCTTTGTCACTGGACTACCAGGGAAGCCCCTAGATTTTTTTGGTTCTAGGATGCTACATATTTTCTGGCTTCTGCTGGAGTTAAAAAAAAACAACAGACTGAATTATGTCATCAGGGTCCAAATTAATCACAGTAATAAATGCCATGTTGAAGTCTCAACACAGGCCAGTCAATGTGCCAGATACTTAACACATTTTAACTACATCCTACCAGTTCTACAAGATAGAGCTTTTATCAAACTTACTTCACAGATGCAGAGCCTGGTGCTCACAGAGTTGTCATGTGCCCTAATTTATGTGACTGTTAAGGGACAAATTTGAAACTTGATCCAGGTTAGGATTAGTCAAGGGCCCAGTCAAGAGCCCACATTATTCCAGTTCTTCCAGTCTGAGGCCCACCTGTGTTTCTTATATTCATTTTTTTTCCTTCCTAAAAATGCAACTCAGGTAATTAAAAAAAAAAAAAAACCTGTGCTTATACTACTGGATTGGAATACTTTCCCAGAGCAATGTGAGTACCAAAATAAATGACAGGCATGAATAAAGAAAAGAAAGCTAGTACTCAGTAACAAAATGATCATCTACATATGCAATGTCAGCTAACTCAAAAAATCAGAGGCTCAGATAATCATGCTGGACAGTCCCTTCCCCATAAATATATAAATCTCTCAGAAAAGAATTTACATCAGAATCTAAGTCTGGCTGGTGAAGAGAAGGAAAATATGAGTGTATTTTTCCCACATGACAGAATACCACCTGTATGGAACTCCTGCCTTATGCTTCAGCTTCTCCATCTCACATCACTCCTAAGACAGGGACCAAGGTTTGTGGTAAGGACACTGCTCCGTGTTTGTAGGAATGAGGCATTTCTCAGGAAACCTTTAACCCAAGAGGAAAGAGCCAAGAGGAGGGTCTCAATGTTAGAGGGCATGGAAGACCAAGACCCCAGAATACAGGGGAGTCACACCTAGACAGTTTTCCATCTGCTATCGTACTTAGCCCCAGAGAGAGCTGGCAAGCTGAGCACATCCTCACGTATTCTTCAGGTTTCTCAGGGACTTAATAGCCTTGGCCTAAGAACAACAGAAAGAGGTAAGTAAAAAGAGTGCCAGTCTTTGATAGATATGAAGGTGGGGACCCTGAATGAGGAATGATGGAAGGACCCAGTCAGAAGAGTGGGGTTTCTGTGAAGTCTGGCTCAGGCCATCAACCCTTAGAAGTCCAAAACAGTCCTGGCTCGATGTGGCTAATCCTGGCTTCCAGTTGGAGGGTCCCAGAAGGGGAGTATCTTGATTTAATGGGAGAAGCTTCAAGTTAGCAGAGAGTAGAGTCCCTTGCCTGGTCAGGTATCTGACCAGAATCTGAACAAGAATAATGGAAGCACTCACCCCAGAACAGAGAAGCCCCATGAATTCCCCAATGCTGTCAGCCCTGAGATGCCCAGGACAGATGTTTGAGGTAGAGGAACCCCCTCAGTCTCCCTAGACAGTCTTATGGAGATGAGGACCCTGGACTGGTGGGACAGTCACAGATCTGCAGAGAGAAAACCCAGGCCTTAACAAGAGTCAAAGAAAGTATTAACAGGAGACCTCCAAAACTAGAGGGAGACAAATATAATTCAGTAAATTCTTAGCCCTGAGAGACCCAAAAGAGCTACTTGTGAGTGGTCCCCTCATTCCACCAGTGTGATCTCAGGGAGGGCAAAGCCTTCTCTAGCAAGATCGGACCCCAGTTCTGCAGAGTGGGTTATCTTGACCATAACCGGCCTTAAGGTGAGGACCATCAGTATAATGAGAGGATCTCTCCACCAAAGAGGGAGGCTCACAGAGTGGTGCCCCTCCTGACAAGCAGAGATGCTCAGAGCAGCGCCCTGACTCCCCCCACTAGGGACTCAGGGAGGCGAAGGCTTTGGGGACTGGAGAAAGGTTCATAGGTGGAGGCGTCCCAGGCTCTGCACAAGGAGGACTCAGGGACGGATGAATATTGAGCTACCAGGGTTCCCGTAGCACGCTGCCCCTGCCGTCATCCCTGGAGACCGCACGTATGACCTTACGCAGCTCCCTTCCACTTCCGCTTCGAAGGCGAGAAGCTTGACCGGTAGCCGCAGCGACCGTTTGGCGGAGACTTAGTGTCCAGGACTCGTCCGGAACCAAGGTGAGGACCTGAATGTAGCTGAAAGGACTTTCCCAACCCTCCCAGTAATAAAAGTGACCCATCCACATCCCACCCCTGTGATATGGCTCTTGTGGGCCCCTCAGAGCTATCGGCTGAGTGCGGTCTAGCGTGTCTCCGGCGAAGGCGTTGGTCTGTGGGGGTAGGCCCGGATCTACCCACGCAGGAGCTCTAGGTCCTAGATAACGGCCCTGAGGGCCAATGAGCAGACTTTGACACCGCAAGGGGGCCTCAATGAGCGGCTCCCCTATACTGGGCTCTAGGAGGCCCCGGGTAGAGCTGGCCGACTGTGGTGCCCCCTGGTGTCCTCTGGAGGTGGTATCGGGGAGGTGAGAGCCTTGCTCTAATGGAATAAACCCAGTTTAACAGAGGGACCTAGTCCCCAACAGGATTTATGGCTGTGACACTGAGTAAGGATGGGGGCCCCTCCCAAAAGAAACGGGGCCGCGTAAAGCACCAGCCCTGTTTTCAGGCCTGGGAGAATTGGACATTTTGACACTTCCCAGGTCACCTCAGGGAAGTGACAGACCAGGTCAAAGGGGGCAGCCTCAGGTTGGCAAGCGAGGGTTTCGGGTTTACCAGGTGTCATGGTGAGAAACTCGGAGGCTGTGGGGATGTTCCACACCACGTCATTCTGACACATCCTCCGTGTTGTCATCCCTGGCAGACTTCAGGGATACATGTCGGTTCCCACTGCGGGCTAATGGGGAAGTAAGGGTCTTGGTCTGAGGGGAGTGGCCAGCAGAGGGAGAAATCTTAGACTCTGTCATGGAGTCAAATGTAGACCATGGTTGCTTCTACGTCCTGGCTATTATAAATAGTGCTGCAATGAACACTAGAGTACAAGTGTCTTTTTCAGTTACTGTTTCCTCAGGGTATATGCCCAGTAGCGGGATTGTTGGCTCATGTGGTAGTTTTATTCCTAGTTTTTTATGCAGAGTGAATTAAGTCAGAAAAAGGAAAGCCAATATCATATATTAATGCATATATATGGAATCCAGAAAGATGGTACTGATGAACCTATTTTCAGGGCAGCCTGGAGATGCAGACATAGAGAACAGACTCATGGGCACAGTGCGGGAAGGAGAGGGAGGGGCAGATTGAAAGAGTAACATTGAAAACACACATATTACCATATGTAAAATAAATAACCAGTGGAAATTAGTTTTACGACTCAGGGAGCTCAAAGCCAGTACTCTGACAGCTTAAAGAGGGGTGGGATGGGGTGGGAGGTTGGGAGTGAGTTTCAAGAGGGAGGGGACATACAGTATACCTATGGCTGATTCATATTGATGTGCGGCAGAAAATGACACAATATTGTAAATAAATTTATTTTTAAAAAGACATATAGAAGGAAAGAGAAGCAAAAAAACATATTTTAGACTTTGAATTGGGATCTTGTGTGGGACCACAGGAACATCAACCTGCCTGCAACAGCTTCCATTCTTAGGAAACGGTGTTTGGTAAGATGAGGTCATCTTCACTTCCTCCTGTTGGGACACAGGGTGGTTGGCTTTTACTATCACTCAGGCATCAGTTCAGGAGAAAGTAGAGGTTCTCTACCAGGAGCCCAATTGAGGAACCTGAGTGAGGACTCAGAGCGTCTGTCCCAACCCTTGCATTTCAGCCCAGGAAATCTCATGGAAGGGCTGTGAGGTTGAGCATCTGTTTCACTTCTTTATACCAAGTCTGGGGGAGGGGAAATATCTAGTCTGAAGGTGCAGCCACCAGTTAGCAAATGGATAATAGTGCCCAACGTTTTAAGGAGCCAAGGTAAGACCATGAATGATGATCCCAGTGAGCTCAGGATAGGAAAGACCCTACTGAGCTCTCAGCACTGGGTATCCCCTCGGAAGGAGGTGGACTGAGGCATCCTTTCACTTGCTTCTGGATCATGTGGAGGTCTAAAGTGTCTGCATCGGAGTAGCAGAGGGAAGGGTGCCCAGGCTCCGCCAGGACTTGATGTAATAATACTGGAAATGAGCTGAGAGGACCCCACTGCCAGCACCTGCTATCACCTCAGTAAATCCAAAGCAGGGCTGAGAGGATGCAGAGGAAAAATCTAAGGCCTCTGTTCTTCCTCTGTGGGATTCTCAGGGGACACGCTGACCAGGAAAACAGGAGCCTTGTGGGTTCCTAGGGCAGTGTCCTCAAGGACGCCTGCAGAGGCAGCCTTTGATTAAGCCAAGGTAGAATCTCCCTGTTTTAAGGTGCTCATGTCACCTCATTCTCCATCCTTCAGGTGCCCCAATCCCCTGTCTATTGGCCCAGACTCCTGCCTACGGTCCCTGAGCACGGCCGTCATGCCTCGTGGGCAGAAGAGTAAGAACCGTGCTCGTGAGAAACGTCGCCAGGCCCGGGCTGAGACCCAGGGTCTTCATGATCAGGCCACCACATCTGGGGGAGAAGAGACCACCCCCTCCTCTCCTCCTGATTCAGAGAGTGCTCCCTCAAGCTCATCTGCTGCTGGCACCCCCAAGGGGCCTCAGGGAGCCCAAGGCACCACCAGTGCTGCTGCAGGTGCTATACGCAAAAGATCTGGTGTCGGTGGCAAAGCACACTCAAGATCTGGTGCAGGTGGCAAAGCACGCTCAAGATCTGGTGTAGATGCTGAGGGCCAAGTTCAGGAAGGTGAAAATTCCTCCCAGGCCTCAGCTGCTGAGAGTGCTCGCACAGATCTTCTGACGAGGAAAGCAGAGATGTTGGTGCAGTACATGCTGTTTAAGTATAAAGTGAGGGAGCTCATTAAGAGGTCTGAAATGCTGAAGGCAGTCAATAAAAGGTACAGGGAGCAATTCCCTGAGATCCTCAGCAGGGCCTCTGAGCGCATGGAGCTGGTGTTTGGCCTGGTGCTGAAGGAAGTCAGGCCCAACAGTCACTCCTATACCCTGGTGAGCAACGTAGATTTCGGCGACAGTGAGTCTATGAGAGGTGATTGGGGGCTGCCGAAGAATGGTCTTCTGATGCCTCTGCTGGGTGTCATCTACCTCAGTGGCCGCCGCGCCTCTGAGGAGGAGGTCTGGAAGTTCCTGAATATGCTGGGCATCTATGATGGAAAAAGGCACTTCATCTTTGGAGACCCCCGGAAGCTCATCACAGAAGATCTGGTGCAGGAAGAGTACCTGGAGTACCGCCAGGTGCCAGGCAGCGATCCCCCTCGCTATGAGTTCCTGTGGGGTCCGAGAGCGCTCATGGAAACCAGCAAGACGAAAGTCCTGGAGTTTTTGACCAAGGTCAAGGATTCAGTCCCCGATGCCTTACTGCCGCATTATGAGGAGGCTTGGAGAGAGGAAGTAGAGAGCACTGGAGCCAGAGCTGCAGCCAGTATTGGCCTTTCTGCCTCAGCCAGACATGGCACTTGTGCCTCAGCCAGTGCTGGCCCTTCTGCCTTGGCCAGACCTGGCACTTCTGCTACAGCCAGGGCTGGCACTTCGGCCTCGGCCAGGGCTGACATGTCTGCCTCTGCCAGTGCTGGCCCTTCTCCCTTGGCCAGTGCTGGCCCTTCTGCCGCAGCCGGGGCTGGCACTTCTGCCTCAGCCAGTGCCCACTCCAGGGCCACATCCAGCCACTCATCTTGCCCCTAGTGTGGTCTGAAGCCCATTCTTCACTTTGTGGTTGGAAAAGCCTGTCAACCTGTGTTCCTGATATGCATCAATAACTTGTTGACTTTTTATTCCTCAATTTTCAATTGTTACTTTTTTCAACAAAGTTTATTTTAGGTTCATGATAGAAGTATATGAAGTAAATGGGTCACATGCAGTTTGCTGTTTGTCAGATTTAGGATTAAGAGTTCTGTTTTTTGAAATACAGATTGGAAATCCTCAAATCATTTTGTGATCCAGGATGAGAGTAACTACACTTTAGGATAAGGATATGCTTAGAAATGTGAAAGACACCACACTAATAGAGGCTCAGAACATTGATACATTAGTAAAGAGCTGAAAGTTTGTCATTTTTTGGTTTGCTTTACTCTCTGTTTAGTTTCCCTTTATGTAAATGTAAAAGATATATACTTTGATCAGATTATATTTTTCAAGAATGTTTGAGAATATAAATTATAGCAAATGATTTATACGTGGTTCTTCTTTTACACAAACATTAATTGAGCATCTGCTCTTAAAGCTTCATGCTTGTACTGGCAATGTTTAGTCAAAAAAAAAAAGCATTGCACACCTCTGCCCATGCAGTTATAGTTTCTCAGAGAAGCTGTCATTATTTGGAAGAGGCTGAATTACTATCTAAATCAGGAAGAACAAGAAAGAAGCAAGGTAAAGAGGGAGTGGCGAGAACATATTACTTTGGTTTCATTGCTAGGCAGAAGTTTGGCTGATTGGGGAGGTTGGATCATTTTTTGTTTTGTATTTTCTTCAGTTGGAACACTGCATAGTCCCTGACATCTTAGATGCCAAAAAAAAAAAAAAAAATCCCAGCTGATGTAACATCTGAGGTCAAGGTAATCATAGTAATAGCTGCCATTGCCCCTAATGTCTCAATAGAGACAGGTGTCATGCCTGATGCTTTCCAAAAATACATATATTCCACCAGTCCAACCAGACAGAGCTTATCAAACTCACTTCACAGTGGAGAGCCCGAGGCTCATAGTTAAGAGTTTGGTTTTGTGCCGAAATACTTAAGGCTGGTAAATGACAGAGCTGGGACTAGACTCCTGCCCTAAACTACTTTAGCACTCATACTATTCTCTCCCCACCCTGAGACATACATTTGTCTTTTTTTAAACAAGTACTTTTAACATTTGACATTTCATTTCCTTTTCCTTATTTATTTACTATTTATTTGGCTGTGCTGGATCTTACTTGCAGCACGTGGGGTCTACTTCCCTGACCAGGGATCGAACCTGGGGCCCCTGCAGTGGGAGCCTGGGGTACTAGCTAGTGGACCACCAGGAAAGTCCCCACCATGTATCTTTTATTTTAGTGTTTTTCTCAGTACTTCAAAATTTGTCCTAGGTGATAAAAAAAAGAATGCCCTTGTGCTCAAGCTACTGGATTGGAATGTGTAGCCAGAGCAGTAAGAATACCAAATATATTTAACAAAAAATACAAATACCTTATTCATTACTCACAGATAAATGAAAGAGACAGTATTCGGTGCCAGTATAAGCATGTACATTGGCCATGTTAGATAACCTCTGAAGACCAAGGGCTCTCCATATCATGCCTACAGTCTCTTGCCTATAGAAAGTAAATCTATCAGAACAGAAATGACATGAGAACCTTAATCTGGCTGATGAGGAGGTAGAGTGATGTACTTTTTTTTCCCCTGATGGGCTACCACCTCTCCTGGGACTCCTTGGGCTATAGCTTGTCCATCTCCCATCACTCCTGGAACAGGGACCCATTCATTCTCTGTAGCATTACAGAGCAAACATGGCTCAAGAGTTTGCAGAGATGTGGAATTTCCCCAGAACCCTTTGATCCAAGACACAGAAAGCAAAATGAGGACCCCATGTAGGAGGATTGAGGAGAGCAAGACCCAAGAATATGGGGGGAGTCACTGGGACAGCACTCTCGTCTGCTCTCAGACACAGAGGATCTCAGAACTGTTAGGCTAAGCATGCCTTGCTTATTCTTCAGGCTTCTCAGAGATCTAAGAAACTTGGTCTTGGGGCAGAGTTCTGAGGTTGGATAGTAGAAAGGGTCAGTCTCTCAGAAATGATGGTGATTAACCTGAATGAGGGTGATAGAAAGACCCAGCCACAACAGTAGCAACCTGTAAAGACCCATCGTCCTTGGCGATCCCATGAAGTCAGAACAATCCAGGCTGCTGTGGCTAACATTCTCCTCAGGTCCCGGGAAGGTGGGGACATTGGGAATCAGCAGAGTCCTCAGCCTCAGATCATCAGAGACTAGAACCCCAGGAAGGGTGCAGAGTCAAATTGAAGACCCAGGACCCACCAGAAGTCAAATTGTGAAGCCCGAGTGGAGACTGAGGGGTGTACCCATCCTTGAATAGAGACAAAGAGTGTCATGCTGTACCCTTTGATATCAGTTCTAGAAAGCTCAGGGGAGGACTGTCAGGCAAGGCTCTCCCTCACTTCTTTATATCAGGCATTCTTCTTTTTGTCGTTGAATCACTGAGTCGTGCCTGACTTTTTTTTTTAATGTTAGCTCATATCTTTATTAACCAATATACAATTACTTGTCTTCTGGTTTGTTGAAACAATAGGTCAGACAACATTTGCCACAATAATGTCTGTCGAAGTGACTGGCCATAAAAACTCCAGCACCACGTTCATCTGAGGGACACTCCTGGCGAAGGTGGCTGATTTTGCCATTCTCATCCACCTTATAGTATTTCAGAACAGCCAATTTAACCTTCTTTCTCTTATGCTTGTTCTTCTTGGGAGTAGTGTAAGACTTCTTCTTTTCTTAGCACCACCATGAAGTCTCAACACTAGATGAAGAGTGGACTCCTTTTGAATGTTGTAGTCAGACAAAGTACGTCCATCTTCCAGTTGCTTGCCAGAAAAGATCAGTCTTTGCTGGTCAGGAGGAATTCCTTCCTTATCCTGGATCTTGGCCTTTACATTTTCTGTTGTATCCGAGGGCTCGGCCTCGAGAGTGATGGTCTTCCCCATCAGGGTCTTCACGAAAATCTGCATCTTGGCGGCTCCACTGCAGATGGCGGATCTGAAAGCTGTGCCTGACTCTTTTTTGACCCCATGGACTGTAGCCCCTCAGGCTCCTCTGTCCATGGGATTCTCCAGGGAAGAACTGGAGTGGGTTGCCATTTCCTCCTCCAGGGAATCTTCCCAACCCAGGGACCGATTTAGGTCTCCTGCATCTCCTGTATGTACCACAGGCAGATACTTTACTGCTGAGCCACCAGAGTGGCCCTATATCAGGCCTAAGGGAGGTCAGATCTTTGCTGTAAAGTACAGCCACCAGTCATGAGAAAGGAGGGATATGGTGCCTGCCAGGCACTGCAGTAGATGCTTTACAGTTACCACCACATGCCATCAGTCCTTCCAGACGGGGTTTGTCAAACTCACTTCACAGATAAAGAGCCTGAGGCTCTCTCAGAGAGTTTAATGACGTGACAAACTTCCCATGGCTGGTAAGTGACAAGGATGGTCGTAGGCCCTTGAGTTGAGTTAGTCTAAAGCTCACCCTCTCACTCCTGCAAGCCTGAGCTGACCTTGTGCCCTTAATTCCCTTTTTATTTTCATTACTGTGAAATGAATCGGAAGCAATAAGAAGGACTCTCATGTCAAACTATTATATTGTAATACATAGCTAGAGCAATAATAATAATAAAACTAAATGTGACATATGAAGAGAGGAAACAAAGCAATAATGTTTGCTGACAATAGGATCATCTGTCCATATATATGAGGTCTCGGATAAGCTTAAAAGATCCGAAAGCTTTAAAGTTACACATAAGCTCAAAAGATCAGGATTCAAAAACAAATCGTCTCACAGCCATTTCTTTGTATAAAGAAATATCTATTAGACATAAAATAAAAAGTTTATTTATTAGAACAGAAGTTGCCTGTGAAGTCTGGCTGAAGAAGAGAAGGGACAGGTTACCATGTTTGTTTCTCTCACGGGTCTCTACTGGGCCCCCTTACTTAGGCCATGGATTTCCCATCTCTCATCACTCCTAGGACAAGGACTCCTCCTCTGCAACACTTGCAGTAGGGAAACTGCTTGGGGCTTTTCAGAGATGTGACATTTCCCAAGAAGCCATTTATCAAAGGGCCTATAGGAAGATACCCATGCATCTGGACTGAGGAAAGCAACACCCCAGAATATTAGGTATAAGAAGGCTCCAGGCAGAGCTCTCAAGCTAAACATCTCGCTCACAGTACAGTTGTCAGAGACTTGATCGCTCACAGTACAGTTGTCAGAGACTTGAGACCTTTGGTCTAAGGAGGGCAATCTCAGGTCAGAGAAGGAATTGTCAGATATATATGTAAAGCCCCTTAAAAATAAGTGAAAGAAATAGCCACCCAGAACCACTGGGGTTCTGTAGTGTCCAGTCACTGATATCAGCCCTGGGAGGTCCTGAATTCCATCATAGAATGAGGAACAGAGAGGCTTTGAGAGCTGAGAAAGAGAGAGTGCTACTGCCATGGGTAGGGCACGTTCCAGATCCAAATACAGCAGCTCCTCCCACATACTGACATCTAGGGCAGATCCTTCATCTTGTAGTTGAAACGAGAAGTAAGTCTTTGAAGTAATTGAGTGCCAAGGTGGAGCTGAAGGGAACATATTTCATGACTTTTTTTGTTCTCGCTTGACCTCAGTAACTGTGAGATGTATTTTTGTTTGTTTGTTTGTTTGTTTAGGGCTTTCTTTTTCTTTTTTGGTACTCTTAAAATACTCTTCCTTGTAATTGAAAGTTTATTTGACTTCCATATCTGTGTTTATGAACAAAGTATATCCCATTTATTGCTGTATTTCAGTATAAGTATAAAGGTTTTGGTATTTTGTATAATGAATCAGAAATCCTTGAATCTCCTTCTGTGGTTCAGAACAAGATAATGTGTCAAGAGAACTGGCATTTCCTTGCCAATATGAATGAACACAGAAAAACTGTTGGTATCAGGAAATAAAGAAAAGGGTCCTGACTGAGTGGCATCTGTAATATAGTTGAATGGGAATTCCCAGCCCCTGTATACCCTCAGCAGCCCAGATTTTAACATTGTATAAGTAACATAATACCTTTATAGAAGGTCCAGAATGCAATTAAGAAATTGCAGTACCACAGGTAAGCATATAACTTAGATTAGCTACACTTGAAATGGGTAAGAACAGCAATTTGACTTTATTGGCATCAGCCCTTGTCTCAGGCTGGCACAGTTCAGTACCAAGAGAGATTGTTACCTTTCTTGGTGGGGGAAAGTGAGAGTGTGGTGAATGTTCTGAGTGTCCAGGAAAATGTTAGAATTAAGAAATGAATTCAAGAAAGCTGCAGGACACAAAATAACACACAAAAATGAGTTGTGTTTGTAAACACTAACAACAAACTATCTGAAAAAGAAATTAAGAAAACAGTTTTATTTCAAAAATGTCAAAAAGAATAAAATACTTAGAAATAAATTTAACCAAGGAAGTAAAAGATCTATACACTGAAAACAAGGAGACATTGATTGAAGAAAGTGGAAAAGACACAAATAAAATGATGTCCCAAGTATATGGATTGGAAGAATTCACATTGTTAAAATATTCATACTACCCAAAGTGATCTACAGATTTAATGTAATGTGTGTCATAATTCCAGTGGAATTTTCCAGAGTAACAGAAAGGCTAAAATTCATATGACACCTCAAAAGACCTTGAATAAATAAAGTAATCTTGACAAAGAGGAACAAAGGTGTAAGCATGGTGCTTCTTGATTTTGAACTATATAGTATAAGACAGTGTGATACGAGCATAAACATAGACACACAGACCAACAGAACAGAATAGAGCCAGGTATAAACCCACTCATATTTAGGCAAGTAATCCTTAACAAAGGCACTAAGAATACAAAGGGGGAAAAAAGTATCCTCAATCAACAAATAGTGTTGAAAAAACTGAAAGTCTGCCTGCAAAGAGTAAATCTAGAGTCTTATCTTACATCATACTCAAAAAAATGGATTCAAGACTTTAAAATGAAGCCAGAAATCATAAAATTCTTAGAAGAAAATATGGGGGAAAGCTCCTTGTCATTGGTCATGGCAATGTTTTGTGTTTGTTTGTTTTTTTTTTTTAATTTGACAACAGAAACACAGACAAGAAAAAGAAAAATCAGTGGAGCTACATCAAATTAAAAAGATTCTGTATAGCAATAGAAACAATCAACAAAATGAAAAGGTGAAATAGAAAAAATTTGCAAGCCATATATCTGATAAGTTTATATCTAAATTATAAAAGGAACTCATACAACTCAATTACAGACTAATTAATTAAAAATAACTAAAAAATGAGCAAAGAACCTAAATATTTTCTAAGGAAGACATAGAAATAGCCAACAGCTATGTGAAAAGGGGCACAGCATCACTAATCATCAATGAGATGGTAATCCAGACCACAATAACAGATCACTTCATACCTGTTGGGAGAGCTATTATCAAAAAGCCAAGTGATAACAAGTGTTGGCAAGGGTGTTGAGAAAAGGGAACCTTTGCACACAGTTGCTGGGAATATAAATTGGCACAGCCACTATGGAAAACAGTATGGAGGTTCCTCAGAAAATTACAACTGTAACTATCGTATGACTCAGCATTTCTAATTCTGAGTATGCAGTTGACACTTGAACAACACAAGATTGAACTGTTCAGGTCCACTTATAGATGAATATTTTTTCAATAAATACATTGGGAAACTATTCTGAGATTTGAGATAACCTGAAAAAACTCACAGGTGACTCGCATAGCCTAGAAATATAAAAAATTAAGAAAAAGGTGTCATGAATGCATAAAATTTATGTAGATACTAGTCTATTTTATCACTTACTGCCATGAAATATATACAAATATGAAAAGGTTAAATTTATCAAAAGTTGTGCACACAAACACAGACACACACACACACTTATGGACCATTGAATAGCACTATTCATCTCTGATGAGCAGTTTCTGTAGTAAACTGTGATCTCAAAAAAAGTGATCACCAATGATTCTCAGGTATTTCTCACTGTGTTTAGTACGATACCATAAACCTTGAATAACACCATTGGACTCATATGAAGTGCTGCTAGTGGTACTGGAAGTGCTCTCAAGAAACAGAAGTCATGATGTTATACGAAAAAGTTGAATTACTTGTTGTGTACCACACTTTGGGTCTGCAGTCATGGTTACCACCATTCCAAGATGACGTACTCCTTTCCCTATTTGGAACCAGTCTGTTGTTCCATGTCCCCTTCTAAGTGTTGCTTCCTGACCTGCATACAGATTTCTCAAGAGGCAGATCAGGTGGTCTGGTATTCCCATCTGGGTGATTCACATAGTCAGAGGCTTTGGCATAGTCAATAAAGCAGAAATAGATGTTTTTCTGGAACTCCCTTGCTTTTTTGATAATCCAGTGGATGTTGGCAATTTGATCTCTGATTCCTCTGCCTCTTCTAAAACCAGCTTGAACAACTGGAAGTTCATGGTTCACGTATGGTTGAAGCCTGGCTTGGATAATTTTGAGCATTAATTTACTAGTGTGAGATGAGTGCAATTGTGCAGTAGTTTGAGCATTCTTTGGCATTGCCTTTCTTTGGGATTTAGAATGAAAACTGACCTTTTCTGTCATGTGGCTGTCTAGGTTGATCAAAGCTTTTCTTCCAAGTAGCAATCGTCTTTTAATTTCATGGCTGCAGTCACCATCTGCAGTGATTTTGGAGGGCAAAAGTAAATAAACTCTCACCGTTTCTATCGTTTCCCCATCTATTTGTCATGATGTGATTGTATCATGTCATCTGCAAATGGTGCCAGTTTTACTTCTTTTTCAACTTGGATTCCTTTTATATCTTCTCTACTCTGATTGCCACAGCTAGGGCTTCTAAAATCATGTTGAGTAAAAGTGGAGACAATGGACATTCTTGAGATTTTCATATTAAGTGAAGTCAGACAAATATCACTCATGTGGAAATATAATTTTAAAAAATGATACAAAGGAACTTACTTAAAAAATAGACTAAACAGATATAAAAAATGAACTTATAGTTACCAAAGAGCAAATAGGGCAGGGAGCAATAAATCAGACGCTTGAGGTGAACATATACACACACTGTATATAAGGTAGATGGCCAACAAGTATCTACTCTATAGAGCAGGAAACTCAATATTCTGAGATAACTTATATGAGAAAAGATTCTTTAAAAGAATGGATATATGTATATATATAACTGAATGACTTTGCAGTACACCTGAAACTTATACAATATTGTAAATCAACTGTACTCCAATAAAATTTTTAAAAAGAAAATTACTGGAGAGAAAGGAGATCTGTCTGGACATGTTTTAAGGCAGATGAAAGTGCCCTATTCTGGGGGAAATGCCACAAAGTACATGCATTGGTAAGGAAGGGAAGTGAGAGCCAAGATTTGAGACAGAAATAGATAGGCAAATTCTCTGATTTTGTGCAAATGCTGTCAGGGTTTTGTGCAAATGATCAGGACTCCCCTAATCTATAGAGCTGCTAACCCTGAGCCTTCAAGGGAAATTATAAACACCATCTGCCAGTGTTTCAGTTGTACAACAAGAAGGCCGGACAGCAGGAACCTTTGAGGGGATTGGTTTCATCAGTGCTTCGTCCCTGAATTCAGGAAGTACCTTGCCAGTAAGGGACTGCCTTTTAAAATTCTTTTGATATTGGACAATGCCCTTGGCCATCCAAAACCCCGTGAGTTCAACACTGAAGGCGTCAAAGTGGTCTCCTTTCCCCTAAACACAACATCTCTAAGTCAGCCTATAGATCAGAGGGTCAGAGGGACCTTTAAGGCTCAGTACACATGGCACTCTATGGAAATGTTTGTCAATGCTATGGAAGAGAACCCTGATAGAACATTATGAAGTCTGGAAGGATTGCACGACTGAAGATGCAATTGTTCATTGTGTGTTCACACACACACACAAAGCCCATGAAAGCCCAAACAATAAATTCCTGCTAAAGAAAACTGTCCAGGTGTAGTACTTGCCTTCATAGAATTTGTGAAAGGGTCAGTCAAGGAAATCATGAGAGAGACTGTGGATATGACATGAAAGGGTGGGAGGGGGTGAAGAGTTCCAAAATATGGATCTTGGAACAATCCAAGAGCTAACAGACACAACAGCAGAGGAATTAACAAAATACGACTTGATGGAGATGAGTGGTTCTGAACCAGAGCTGGATGATGAAGAATAAGACATAGAAGAAGCAGTGCCAGAAAACAAATTGACATTAGACAATCTGGCAGAAGTGTTCAGAGTACTCAAGACTGCTTTTGACCTCTTGTATGGCATGGACCCTTCTATGATAAGGGCACCGAAACAAAAGCAAATGGTGGAAGGAGGACTGGTAATACACAGAAACATTTTTTAGACAAATGAAAAAGCAATATGTTTGGAGAGAAATTACAATGTATTTCCATAAAGGTACACTGAGTGTGCCTGCTTCTCCTGTCTCCCCTTCCACCTCCTCTGCTCTTCCATCTCTGCCACTCAGGAAGGTCATCCCCTCCTCTTCCTCCTCCTCCTCAGCCTACTCAGCATGAAGGTGATGGGAATGATGACCTTCATGGTGATCCACTTCCACTCAACGAGTAGTAAATAATCATCATGCCATACAGGTAATAATCTTATCTGTTAAGTATGTGTTTGAGTGTCTTTGTGCTAAGTGCTAATAACTGTATGGCAAGGACTGTATGAGATGCTTCTGTGTCATCATCTTCATCATCACCACCAGCTAAGTATTCATCATGTAGAACATTGCGTGCAAGACTTGTATTGAAATGGATAGCCTACCATTGCATAGGCAGAAGGTGAGTGATATTTAATATAAAATTAATAATGTTTTCATTTTATTATTGTTTTATAACTTTAGTTTCAAAGAATTATATTACTGCACACCGTCCCACCTCTCTCGTGAATGAATAAACTGCACATCAGCCTGTCATCACAGGTAAGTGTTTTCTCTTAAAGTAACAATGTTTTCAGTACTGTATTATAAATATTGCCATAATAGTATATGCTATAAAAGTTTTTAGCGATTCATTCCTTACTGTATATGCTTGGCTACCATGAAGCAATCCTATTGATTGCACTGAAGTCGCTCAGTCATGTCCGACTCTTTGAGACCCCAAGGACTGTAGCTTACCATGCTCCTCCATCCATGGGATTTTCCAAGCAAGAGTACTGGAGGGGGTTGCCATTTCCTTCTCCAGAGGATCTTCCCTACCCAGGAATTGAGCCCAGGTCTCCCACATTGTAGTCTGATGCTTTACCGTCTGAGCCACCAGGGAAGTCTTGATTACACTAGGCTACTATAAAGCAGTCATATTGCTGCTTCTTCATTATCAAAGCTTGAATCATTATACCTGTAAATAAATATGAATTTATTTTCATATTATTTTTTCATGTTTGATATTTAGTGTCTTATATGTATAGTCTTTTGTGTCATATAAGACAATATAGATGTTGGTACTTACAGCCAATTTTTCTTATAAATGGATGCTGTAAACTTACAGTGTTGATAAATACAGTACTGTGAATATATGTTCTCTTATGATTTTCTTAATAACATTTTTTCTCTGGCTTACTTTATTGTAAGAATACAGTAGAAAATACTTCTAGCATACAAAATATGCATTGACTGTTTATCAGTAAGGCTTCCAGTCAACGATAGGTTATTATTAAGTTTGGGCAGAGTAAAAATTTTACAGGGATTTTGACTGCATGGGAGTTGCATGGTTCTAAACTCCACATGGTTCAAGGGTCAATTGCATATCCAAAGGAAGTGAAGTCAGTATCTTGAAGAGACATCTTCACTCCTGTGTTCATTGCACCATTATTTACAATAGCAAAGATATGGTAACAACCCAAAATCTACCAACAGATAAATGGATAAAGAACATGTGGTAGATACAGACAATTGGACATAATTTCACCTTAAAAATTAAAGAAATCTTGTCATATGGAACAACATGGATAAACAACAGGGACATTATTCTAAATGAAATAAGCTAGTCTCAGAAGGGCAAATGCTGCATGGTTTCACTTATATGAGGCATCTAAAGTTTTTAAACACATAGAAACACAGAGGGGCCATGGGAGGGAGAAATGGGCAGTTGCTTTTCACTTGATATAATGTTTCAGTTATTCATTGAATAAATTCCAGAAATCTGCTGTGCAACATTGTGCCTGTATTTAACAGTACTATATTGTGTGCCTAAAATTTTGAGAGTAGATTTGATGTTAAATGATTTTACCACAACAATAATTTGACAAGTTAATTGTTTTGCTCTCTCTCCAGTAGAGAGTAAGCTGATTAAGTGCAAGCATTTAGAAAACAGAACTCTTTTATACTGTTAATGAGAATGTCAATGGGTGAAACCACTGTGGAAAACAGTATTGAGGTTTCTCAAAAAATTAAAAATCAAATTATGATATGATTCAGCAAACCCACTTCTGGGTATCTATTCAAAGGAGTTAAAATTAGACTCTCCAAGAGATATCAGCATTCCCATATTTGTTGCATCATCATTCACAATAATCAAAACAGGGAAACAGCCTAAATGTCCTTTGATGAATGAATGGATATATATATATTTGGATTTATATATAAATATAAAATGGAGTGTTGTGTGTGTGTGTCCTCAGTCACTCAGTTGTGTCTGACTCTTTTTTGACCCCATGGAATGTAGCCTGCCAAGCTCCTCTGACCATGGGCTTCTCCAGGCAAAAATACTAAAGTGGGTTGCTATTTCCTCCTCCAGAGGATCTTCCCAATCCAGGGGTCGAACCCGAGTCTCCTGTGTGTCCTGCGTTGGCCGGTGGATTATTTACCACTGAGCTACCTGGGAAGCCCATAATGGAGTAGTATTCAACCTTAAAAAGAAGGAAACTTTGTCATTTGCAATAACAGAGATGACCTAGAAGACATTGTGCTAAGTGAAATAAGCCAGACACAGAATGACAAATACATGATACCACTTAAATGAGGAATCTAAAACAGGCAAACTGATAGAAGCAGGGTAGGATGGTGATTGCCAGGGCCTGGGAGGAGGCGTAATGAGGAAGTGATTGTCAAAGGACACAGATTTTCAGTTATATAAGATGAATAATTTCTAGAAATATAATGTGTAGCATAGAGCCTATAGTTAACAATTCCATATTGGATACTTAAAGTTTTGCTAAAAGGGTAGATATTATGTTAATTGTCCTTGGTCCTCCTCACCTCCACAAAAATAAATGAGTAAATCAATAAAGAGTGTAGGAGGAAACTTTTGTAGGTAATGGACACGTTTATGGCATAGATTGTAGTGATGGTTCAGAAGTGCATATTTATTTCCAAACATGGAGTTGTATACATTAAATGAGTACAGCTTTTTTATATGATAATCATATCTCAATAAAGTGTTTTTTTAAAAAAGAGCAGATATTTGGTCTTATTTGGGGTTATAGTCTGAGCATAGTGCAAAATGTACAGTGGGCACTTTATATTTAATCAATAAAGGCTGAAAGAAAGAGTATAAATAAGGAAAAGATTCTTAATTTTTGGTTTACCTAACTCCTCCTTGTGCTTTTTTTCCTAAAAATTAAAGTTATATGCTTGTATTTGCTTATATTATTTAGGAATGTAAGATAAATTCTAATGGATTAGGCCACATGCTTATTCTCTTGTTTATTTCCCAATTATTATTTGAGAAGGAGCTCTTTTTTTTTTCTTTTAGCTGTGAAGCATGCTGGACCACCCCCAACCAGGGATCAAACCCACCCATGCCCTGTGCATTGGGAGCAGGGAGTCTTAAACACTGGACCAAAAGGGAAGTTCTGAGAATGAGCTTTTTGGTAGGCTGACTAGTACTGTGGATGCTTTTTAAAAAACTGGAACAATAGCAACCTCCAAAACAAGATCTAGCCCCTGTCCATTGAATTTTAGAGTCTAGGAGGTACTATAATATGAAAATATGGTGAGATATTCTCTATGACCAAAAGCAGGGGTCCCCAAACTTCAGGCCTCCAACCAGTACTTCCTGTGAGATCAGCAGAAGCATTTAGATTAGAAATAAAATTCATAATAAATGTAATGTGCTTGAATTATCCCAAAACCATCCCCCACTCCCAGTCTGTGGAAAAATTGTCTTCTAAAAAACCAGTCCCTGGTGCCAAAAAGGTTGGGGACTGCTGAAAGAACAAGTAAAAAGCAGGGTAAAGAGGGCAGGCAGTTGGAGTTGAAAGCAAGTGTAAATGGCCTGTGGTGAGGCAGTTTGGAGCCTTGTTGTTGCTCAGTCATTAATTCATGCCCCACTCTTTGTGACCCCATGGACCGCAGCTCACCAGGCCTCCCTACCCTTCACTATCTCCCAGAGTTTTCTGAAACTCAAGTGCATTGTCAGTGATGCCATTGAACCATCTCATCCTCTGCTGCCCCCTTCTCCTCCTACCCCAAATCTCTCAGGGTCTTTTCCAATGAGTTGGCTCTTTGCATCAGGTGGCCAAAGTATTGGAGCTTCAACTTCAACCATCAGTCCTTCCAATGAATATTCAGGGTTGATTCCTTGAGGATCTCCTTGCTGTCCAAGAGACTCTCAAGAGTCTTCTCTAAGACCACAGTTAGAAAGCATCAATTCTTCAATACAGCTTTCTTTATAGTCCATCTCTCACATTTGTACATGACTACTGGAAAAACCATAGATTTGACTATAGGGACCTTTGTCGGCAAAATGATGCCTCTGTTTTTTAATACAATGTCTAGGTTTGGAGCATTAGGAAAATGCAGAGCCTTCAGTGAGAAGTCATTTTACGTGAAGTTGCCTGGTTGGCTAGAGAGACAGTGGGAATGGTGGGCATGGCCAGATTCTCAGATGGAGGGCCTCAGAGAGTCCAAAGTCTCCTGTACTGGTGACCTTTACCCTGGGTTGAGGGAGCCAGAGACCTTTCCATCAAGAAGGTACTCAATTATTTTATCTTGTGTGTAATTGGGAAAATTCTAGGCAATTTCTAGATTTTTAGTTGGTACTTAAATACTTGGAAATACTGGTTATTTAGATGAAATGGTAGCTAGGAGGGAAGATATTGATCAATGACAAAAATTCTAAAAATTTTGAGTTGTTTCCAACTGGGAAAGATTCTACCTCACACACATTCTATGTTATATCCTCTGGTGTGACTGTTACATGATTGTCCTTGCTAGGCAACATTTTAGTTCAATGTGATTTTCTTTGTCTTGGAGTTTGGCTAATGTGCTGGAGTTCAGGAGGCTAGTGAAACAGCATGTGAAACAATTGACCAGCTTAAACTGTTTTTGCCTCCTCAAAGAGATTGTTGATTAATCACACCTTGAATCATTTTGCAAAGAAAGAACTGCATGTGTCCAAGAAGGAATGCATGACCTCAGGATGACCCCGGAGCAAAGATCTTCAATCTGGGGAACTCAGAGAATACAAATGTTGCTCCAAGGGCCATTGCAAAATGAGAAGTCCTTCAATAAGGAAAGCCTGGCTTCCTGTAACCTGAGTAGCTGATATGGACTAATTAAAGACTAGCCAATTAGCTTCCAAGTTAGAAATTCCCGTGACCCCTTAGATTTCACCCAGGCTGCTGGGTTGAAGAGAGATTTGAAACCTTACCTCCTGCACTGGTTGGCCTTGCAGTAAAGCTCTTTTCTCAAAAGCTCTTGCCATAAGTACTGGCTTCTGTGTGCATCTGTCAGTGAGCCCATGTTCAGTGAGTTTGGGCAGCCTAGTTGAGATTTAGGACTTGTGACCATCTGCTTGACTCACTGTAGCCCCTGGTGGCTTCTCAGCATCAACCCTGAGTGGCCATCTCGACTGAGTTTGTCTAGAAAGTCAGCTCTCAGGTTCCTGTTTCCTAGCCATGGCACTCTGGGCTCCTTGGGCTTCTTTGGCTCCTTTCACTTTTAAGAAAAGAAATAGCTCCTGGATCATATATCTTTGGGGTGAGTAACCTCATTATAATGTTCCTATAGCTAAATGTGCTATATGTATTTAGAATGTGTCTGTAGTCTAATAATCTCATCAGGACTGTGGGTTAGAGAGGATTGGACTGTTGGATGGCATCACCGACTCAACAGAAACAAGTTTGAGCAAACCCCAAGAGATAGTGAAGGACAGGGAAGCCTGGCATGTTATAGTCTATGGGGTGGCCAAGAGTCAGACACACCTGAGCAACTGAACAATGACAACAACACTGTGGGTTAGGGTCCCGCCTAGGGGAGTTCCTTCCATCTGGATAAAATCCAAAGGCTAGGATGAGGGGTTGGTTAGGGACCCTCCTAAAGGGACAGTGCAAGAGGTTAGAGCTGCTGAGATATTCAACGATTGGGTTAGAGCCCCAAATGGCTATGTTAAGGTTGCAGGTCTTTGGATTTATTTGCCTATGTTTAACTATGTCTGACTGCTATATGTGTTGGAATTGGCTAATAGGAAGTTGGCTATTGGATGACTGTGACAAAATTTTATTAAACCTGATCCTCTGAATCAGAGATAAACACCTTGCTCCTGGACTGGAAACCTTGCTTTATGGAGGTGATGGAGTGTTTTACTCATGCCTTTGGCCAGCTGATGCAAAGAGCTGACTCATTTGAAAAGACCCTGATGCTGAGAAAGATTGAGGGCAGGAGGAGAAGGGGACGACAGAGGATAAGATGGTTGGATGGCATCACCAACTCAATGGACATGGGTTTGGGTGGACTCCGGGAGTTGGTGATGGACAGGGAGGCCTGGCATGCTGCAATTCATGGGGTCGCAAAGAGTTGGACATGACTGAGCGACTGAACTGAACTGAAGGTGATTTCCTGTAGGTATTGTTATAGATGGATATCCTTTAAAAAAAAAAAACTTTTACTGGAGAATTGTTGATTTACATTCTTGTGTTAGTTTCAGGTGCACAGCAAAGTGATTCAGTTACATATATATTCAATCTTTTCCAGATTCTTTCCCATATAGGTTACTACAGAATGTTGAGTAGAGTTGCCTATGCTATATAGGAGGTCCTGTTCGGTTATCTATTTTATATATTGCTGGTTTGTGTATGTTCATCCCAATTTCTAATGTATCCATCCCCCCATGTTTCCCCTTTAGTAATCATAAGTCTGTTTTCAAAATGTGAGAGTGTGTTTATATATTTTAAATAAGTACATTTGTGTCATTTTAAAAAATTAGATCGTACCTATGAGTGATATAATATGATATTTGTCTTTGTCTGACTTACTTCATTCATTATGAAAATCTCTTAAGTCCATCCAGTGCTGCAAATGACATTATTTCATTCTTTTTTATGGCTGAGTATGATTCCATTGTATGTATGTATCACATTTTTATTCATGGACCTGTAAGTGGTTTCCATGTCTTAGCTATTGTAAACAGTGCTGCAGTGAACATGGGTGTGCTTGTACCTACTCAAATTATGGTTTTCTTCAGATATATGCCCAGGTAGTCTATTTTTTAAATTTTATTGGGGTACAGTTGATTTACAATGTTGTGTTAATTTCGGGTATATAGCAAAGTGGTTCAGTTATACATATATGTACATTCATTAATTTTCAGTTTCTTTTTTCATACAGAATATTCATTAGAGTTTCCTGTGCTATGTAGGAGGTCCTTGTTGGTTATCTTTCATATATAGTGGTATGTTTATGTTCATCCCAAGCTCCTGATTTATCCCTCCCTCACTATGTTTCCCCTTTAGTGTCCATCAGTTTGTTTTCATCATCTGTCTTTCTGTTTTGTAAATAAGTTCATTTTTATCATTTTTTAAAATTAGATTCCACATATGAGGGATATATTTTTCTTTGTCTGACTTAATTCGCTTAGTATTACAATCCCTAGGTACATCCATGTTGCTGCAAATGGCATTCTTTAATTCTTTGTTATGACTGAGTAATACTCCTTTGTATTTACAGACCACATCTTTATCTACTCCTCTGTTGATGGACATTTAGGTTGCTTCTGTGTCATAAGTATTGTAAATAATGCTGCAATGAACATTGGGTGCTGTAACTTTTTTGAATTATGATTTACTCTGGATATATTCACAGGAGTGGGCTTGTTGGATATTATGGTGGTATTATTTGTTTGTTTTATTTTCTTGGAGTATACCTGATTTACAGCATTGTGTTAGTTTCAGGTGTATAACAAAGTGACTCAGTTATACATACACATGTATTCCTTCATTTTCAGATTCTTTTCTCATACAGTTTATTACAGAATATTGAATAGAGTTCTCTCTGCTATACAGTAGGTCCTTTTTGGTTATCTCTATTATATATAGTTGTGTATGTGGACTTCCCAGGTGGTGCAGTGGTAAAGAATCCACCTGCCAATGGAGGAGACACAAGAGAAGCAGGTTCGGTCCCTTGATCAGGAAGATCCCCTAGAGTAGGAAATGGAAACTCACTCCAGTATTCTGTCCTGGAAATTCCATGGACAGAGGGGCCTGTTGGACTACAGTCCATGGAGTCACAAAGAGTCCTACATGACAGTTGTATATGTTTATCTCAAGCTCCTAATGTATCTCTCCCACAAAATTTCTCCAATGGTAACCATAAGCTTGTTTTCGGTATCCAAAAGTCTCTTTCTATGTTGTAAATAAGTTCATTTGTGTCATTTTTAAAAATTAGGTTCCACATATGAATGTTGTCATATGATACTTGTGTTTCTGTGTCTTACTTAGTATGACATTCCCTAGGTCCATCCATGTTGCTGCACATGGCATTATTTCTTTTTATGGCTGAGTAATATTCCATTATACCACATCTGCATTATTCATTTCTCTGTAGATGGACATTTAAGTTACTTCAATGTCTTGGCTAATGTAAATAGTGCTATAATGAAGATTGGGTGCATGTGTATCTATGAATCATAGGTTTCTCTGGATATGTGCCGGGAGTGGGATTGCTGGATCATATGGTAACTCTCTTTTTAGTTTTTCATGGAACTTCCATAATGTTCGCCATAGTGACTGTGTCAATTTGCATTCCCACTGAGAGTGCGATAGTGTTCCCTTTTCTCCACACTCTCTCCACCACTTATTGTTTGTAGATTTGGGCATGATGACCATTCTGACTGGTGTGAGGTGATACCTCATTGTAGTTTTGATTTGCATTTCTCTGATAATTAGCAATGTTGAGTATCTTTTCATGTGCTTTTTGGCCATCTTTATGTCTTCTTTGAAGGAATATCTATTTATGTCCTCCACCCATTTTTTTTTTAATTAGGTCATTTATTTGACATAGAGGTGCATGAACTATTCATATATTTTGGAGATTAATCCCATGTTATTTGCTTTATCTGCAAACATTTCCTCTCATTCTGAGTTGTGTTTTTGTTTATGGTTTATTTTGCTGTGCAGAAGCTTTTAACTTTAATTAGATGCCACCTGTTTATTTTTTTTTTTTTTATTTTCATTACTCTAGGAGGTGGATCAAAAACCATATTGCTAAAAGAAAAAAATACTGCTGCAACTTATGTCAAAGAGTGTTCTGCCTAGGTTTTCCTCTGAGAGTGTTATAGTATCTGGCTTTACATTTTGGTCTCTGATCCATTTTGAGTTTATTTTTATGTATGGTGTTAGAGAATGTTCTAATTTCATTCTTTTCCATGTAACTGTCCAATTTTCACAGCACCACTTATTGAAGAGACTGTCATTTTTGGTTTGCGAGTATTCTGTTCAGGATTTTTGCATCTATGTTCTTCAGTGACATTGGCCTGTAATTTCCTTTTTTGGTGAATCTTTGATTTTGCTATCAGGGTGATGGTGGCCTCATAGAACAAGCTTGGGAGTGTTCCTTCCTCTGTAATTTTTTGGAAAATTTGAGATTGATAGGTAATAACTCTTCTCTGTTTGATAGAATTCACCTGTGAAACCATCTGGTCCTGGACTTTTGGACATTGGGAATTTTTAAATCACTATTTCAATTTCAGTACTTGTGATAGGTCTGCTTACATTCTCTATTTCTTCCTTGTTCAGTCTTGGAAGGTTGTGCCTCTCTAAGAATCTGGCCATTTCTTCTAGGTTATCCATTTTATTTGCATATAGCTGTCTGTAGTAGTCTCTTATGATACTTTGAATGTCACACGAGTGCATTCTTAATGAAATCAGCCCTGATTACCTTGGTGTGGTGAGAGCATAGAGGTAAAAGGAGGGAGTATAAAGCAGGAAAATCTGGCCCCCCTGCCATAAGAATATACCCTGATCCCTGGTTAAAGGAATTTCATACAATTGGACACATTCTGGTGTTTCCTAACTGAAAAGTCTAGTCCTCTTCTGTATGAGTCAGAATAGCAGGTAGGTAGCATTGAACTGCTTATAAATGTGTGTGCGTGATGTTAAAAATGAAATTTTACCAGGAGAAATAACCGTTGGTTGTGGTCTTAAAGGTAATGGGCTACATAGAGGCCTGGAAATTGCCAAGGCATCTAGAATTGCTTGTCTGTGTGTGATCTCTGCTGGAGTGGTAAAATGTTTTGGTCATCTACCAGAAAGATTAAAACCCAGCATGCTGAGAAAGGAAGTGAGGAAATCAGTGTTTAAACATGTGTGCTCCTGAGTTGTTCTCTCAAACTCAGCTCTGACTGAGTTTAAGACAGCTTCCTCTTTCACTTTCTTCAACATGATGCAATCACTCTTTCACCTGCATCCTCACTAGGTAAGTTTTTCAAGGTAGAGAGTGAGACAGAGTCTAAATTTCCATATACCCCTCTTCAGTAGACAAGCATGCCCTCAGCACGTGGCAGAGTGGAAATATTAGGAACTTCTGACCAAATGGGCTCCAGTCTTGGAACTGGTGGGACAGATTCCTTGGAAGCTTGGTAGCACACGTGCCTCTCAAGCTACAGTTTGACAACCACATATAATGGAAAACTTTTCAGGGTTCTTTAAGTGAACCCTCAGATCCGAGCTGCTCACCTTGAGACTGTCCATTCTTCTCAGTGGTTTCTCCAGGGAATTCATACAGCCAATTCCTCCCAGAAACCAAACTAGGAGATGGAATTGGGTCCTAAATTAAGGGACGATGGCTCTAGTTTGCCCATTTTCTTCCTAGAAAGGAACAAAGCACTCTGAGCCACAGATAGATAAGTCCTGATGGCTTTTCTACAGCTCCCATGAATGCAGGGGTTTTCTGGGGGAAGCCAACATTTCTGCCTCATCCAGAGACCTCAAGTTCCTGATAAGAGTGCTGGTTGATGTTGGCTGCAATCCATGAAGGCTGGGAAGAGGCAGCAAGCATTGGTTAAAGGCAGTTGGTCCAGGATCTGTTTGCTGGCCAAGATGTAAACTATTTTGAGCACTACAGTGGAAGAAATCAGTCAGTCAACGGCAGAGTTCAGTTTGGGCTGATGAGTGGCCAGGAAAAGCCAGGACAGCTGACCCAATAGTAATAAAAGTCCATCCAGGCACCAAAACTCCAAACTTAAAGCAATAGCCTATAAAGAGACATGTGAAGGAAGTTAAATCTGATAATTACCTTTCTTAAATACCAATTAATCCAACCTTGTCAGTGCTTATATCATACTCCAGTCTGGTTGGTACACAGATTTGAGACCTGGGATTATCATTTTGTACAGAATTTGAGAATCATTAACCAAATTGATTTCCCACAAGATTGAAGAATGTACAAAGAGAGATGGTGGGGATTGAAACATAAAACATCAACCAATTTAAACTTGTTTTGCTTCCTTAAAACAGGTTGTTGGTTAATGAAACCTTGAGTTATTTTTAGAGACAGCACCAGGCATGTACAAAAAGGAGCCCATTTCCAGGATGACCCCTGAACCAAGAGGGTTCAGTCTGTGGAACTCTCAGAGTAGGAATGTTGCCATGGGAGAACTGTATGAAGTCCTTCAGTATGGAAAATCTGGCTTCTAGCAGCATGAATAGCTTAAATGAACTAATTCAAGACTAGCCAATTAGCTTCCAAGTTTGCAGTTCCCCTAAGCCCTTTAATTTTACCTCAAACTCTGGATTGAGGAGACAGATTTGAGAGCCCTGCCTCGTGTCTTCTTGCCACTCCACCTTGGAATAAAATTTTTCTCTCAAAAGCCCATTCCATAGTATTGGCTTCTATATGCATCAGGCAGCGAGCCCTTGCTGGGGAACATTCGTGACTGATAGGCCTGGAATTAGATTCTTCTCTGAATTCCTCTAGATTCCACACTGTTAGACTCCCCTTGACCTAAAGCAGAGCTTGTGTTCCTTAACATTCAGATGTATCTTGGGATAAAAGTAAGGACTCTGGATATATTCCAATGCACTTCTTTAGGCACAAAGCCTTGAAGGCTACCTCAGGAAATGAGAGCAATGAGGAGGAGAAACAGATGATAGTGACAATAAGATCGTCTCTCTGTGCAGTGTCAGATAACCTCAATTAGAATAGCACAAAGCCATCTTAGATGGCTCCTCTCCTTTAGAAGTGTGCGCATATCTCAGATATCATGGGTTTGGTTCTAGATCACTGCAATAAAGTGAATATTGCCATAAATTAAATCACAGGAATTTGGGGGATTTCCATGCTTATAAATGTTCTTAATCCTATTGTATACACTTACTAGAAAATCTCTAAAAAATGTACATAGCCTAATTAACATATATAAGACAGTTACAATAGCAACAAAGAAAACTGATCAGAGCACCATAAGAAATAAAATAAGGAAAGAATTTAAAATATTTAAAGAATTAACAATATGTGGAACAGGGACCCCACATAAACACTCGGTTTTGGAAAAACGGTGCCATAGATATGTTCAATGCAGGGTCATGTAAACTTAAAGTTTGTAATGAAGCATGATTAAGTGAAGTACAATGTTTTAAAGGTATGCATGTAAATCAATTAAAACAAGTCACAAAAGAGACTGACTATGGCTTTTGAAAAGGATCGGTCAGCATTTTTCTCTGGGAGCACACCCGATCCTGTCCCCTGCCTTCTGTGTTTTTTTCCCCATCTCAGGTCCAGTCTGGGACATGAAACTGTAAGGTTTGCATTAGGAACACTGCTCAAGAGTTTGCAGGGGTGTGGTCTTCCCCAGGAATCATTTAATCCTTGAGATAGACAAAATGAGGGCCCCCATGAGTGAGGACTGGAGAGACAACAACCCTAAAATACAGGTCATTCAGAGACCTGCCCAAACTTGCTCTTGGACTTAGAGTGCCCAGAGTGGACATTGTCTCTTATAAGCCTTGTAGTTCTCTGTGAGGTCAAAGTCTCAGGCTAAGAAGAATGGCCTCAGTTCAGTGGAGGGATAATCTCAGGTTGGAGGGTCAGGTCCCAGGACTGGGCAGGATCATGGTGAGGTCACTTAGTGGATAGAGAAGTATCAGTAGACCCACAAATGAGGAGACTTTACAGACCCCTGCCCCATTCTTAACCCCAGAGGCTCCAGGGAGAGTTACAGGGATGAGAAGCCTCTTCATTTTTGTCTGGTCTCAGGGAGAGAAGGTCTTGTCTGTCAGGATCAAACCCCAGTTCTGCAGAGGGGGCTGTCTTGGCCATCACCACAGTGAAGGTGAGGACCATCAGTGCTAATGAGAGGGTCTGTCCCCCAAGGATGGAGTCTGGCAGAGTGGTGCCCCTCATGTTAGGGAGAGATGCTCAGAGCAGTGCCCTGACACCCCACTAGGGACTCCAGGAGGCGAGGGCTTTGCGGGCAGGAGGACTCAAGTCCGTAGAGCAAGGGTTCCCAGGCTCAGATAGATGGTACGGGGAGGACCCTAAAGGATGACCCACGGACAGCTGAACACTGAACAACTGGGTCCCCACAGAGCCCCGTCCCTGGAATCATCCTTCAGAGATCCCACACAGGGCAGCCTTAGCTGGAAATGGTTCCCCCAACAATTCGTGCTGGTGGCGGGGAGCTCTGACTGCTGTTCAGGGTGTTCATTTGGACGAGAGTGGATTCCCAGGACTGATCTGAAGGCATGGTGAGGACCTGAATGTGGACTCAAGGGACCATTGCCCCCTCCTGTAACAAAGCAAAATCCACAAAGTCTCACCTCTGTGGTCGACAGGGAATGGTTCCTACAATGCTGTTAGGCTTCCTTTTTTGGTAATTCTTGATCTAAGAGATTCTTTAAGATCTAAGAGATTTCTTGATTCTGGAAATGAAGGAAATCTAGGCTCTAACTCCAGTCACAGGGAGAGCCCCGAGTGCTAAAAGGGCACGGGCAGTAAAGATGGTGACAGAAAGCAGCCCCCTTGCACTCAATTCCCGGACTTCTCCCCTGCTGAACTCTAGGAGGTAAAGCTTTGTTTGGATGCTTGTGGACACAGTTCAGTAAAGGAAGGTGTGTTATTCTCTGATAGATAGGAAGATGGGGATGCCGAATGAGAACCCTAGAACAAGCAACCCCCCCCCCGGCCCTGGATTTTCCCCCACCCCTATAGTACTATCTGAGAGCCTAAGCATCATGGTGGGATATGAGTCATCCTCACTTCTGATCTACAGTGACTAGGAAGTAAGGACTTAAGTTTGAGGGCCTGGCCTCTGGCCGGCAGAGGGTGGATTCCCAGCGCTGATCCAGATTTGAGGTGAAGACTGAGTTGGGACTGAGGCCGGGGACCACTCAGCCCATAACAAAGAGGGCTGCACCAAGTCTCACTGCTGCTGTAAGCCCTGGGAAGCCCTGACAGAGCCATCAAACTGAGTTCTGCCTGGGAAGTCTCAGGGATGGGAGGGCTTTGGTCAGGAGGAGTCCCTGCTTGCAGATGGAGGATACCTCTGTCCTAACTGCAGTGAAGTGAGTGCCCTAAGTACTGATTGGGGCCCCCTCCCCATTTAGGGGTGGTATCACAAAGTAGAGTGCCTACATATCTGGGAGGCTCCAGTGAAGGGTAGTCACGTATGTAGTACCCTGACTTTGCCCCTCCAGGGACTCGGGGAATTGAGGACTTTGCTCTGAGGCTGAACAACCCAGGTTATTTGTGGGAGGAGTCCTGAGTTCTACCCAGACCTGAGTGAGGACTAAGGTGAACACCAACTCTAAACTTAAGTTCTCATAAATATTGGCCCCTTTCCATGTAGAAACCTAGAGTATCTGTAAAGATGAAGTCTTCTCACTTCTGTCTGGAGAGTTCAGAGAAGTGAGGATGTTAGACTAAGTGAATGACCTCAATTCTGCCAAGGTAGGAGGCCCAGGGCTTCAGAGGAGTCAGGGTGAGGACCCTGAAAGAACTGATATTTGCACTCACCCACCTACAGGGGATCAATATAGAGTACCCTCCGCACCACCCGCCTCCTGGCTCAAAGCACTGAGAAGCCCAGGCATGAAGTCAGGTGTATGTGAACCCTCCTTTCCTTCTGATGGTATGGGATTGGAGAGAGCCTTTGTCTGAGAGGAGGTACACCAGGGCAGCAGACACGGGTGTCCCAGGCTCTACCGAGAGCCAAGGCAAGACCGTGAAAGAGGATGGAGAACCCCAGTGAGCCCAGGATAGAGTTCCCTAGAGCTGACTGCTGTGGGTGCCCCCTGCCAGGGACACAGGGCTGAAATGCCCCTTCACCTCTTAAGGTATCATAGGAAGATGAAGACTGGGCTTTGGGGTATAAGCTTATACCACACAGAGGAGGGGGCCCTGCACCTGCCAAAAGTTGATACGATTGTCCTGAATATGTACCGAGAGGACCCCACCCTCCAGAATGGAGGGGGGTGTCCACAAGGACTAGACTGGCCCATTGCTCCTCAAGCCTCAGGAGGCAGGTGGCAGGGCTGGCAGGCTGAAGCCTGAGTCTCACCTTAATTATTTCACCAGAGTTTTCAGAGGACAGGGCAATCAGAACAGTAGTCCTTTGGGTTCGCAGAGCAGGGCAGGCATGGAAACCTGCAGAGGGGGCCTTCTTAAAGGCAGAGTGGTGCCTCCCTGCCACAGGTGCTTCATCCTCTCATCCTCTCTCCTCTCTGCCCAGATCACGTGCTGTTCTACCTGCGCTCCTGCCTGTTGTCCCTGACCACAGTCACCATGCCTCGGGGTAAGAGGGGTAAGAAGGGTAAGCCCCACACCTGTAAGAAACGTCGCCAGGATCAGCATGGCACCCAGGATCTGAAGGGCGCTCAGGTCACTGCCACCACGATGGAAGCACACTCCTCTTCCTCCAGTCCTGGTCCAGGGGTTGATGCTAAAGGAAAGCCCAGTGCTAGGTCTGGTAACCATCTCAAGCGTCCTCGGGGGGCGCTGGCCACCACCACTGTGCCTGCAGATGTTTCTTCCACAAGATCATCCAAAAGAGCCATTGGGAAAATTGGGAAAACACATAATTCCCCTCAGGCCCCTCTCTCCAACGTGCGGTCTAGAAAACGCTCACTAGCCAGGCCGACGTATCTGTTGGTGCAGTTCCTGTTACGCATGTATAAGACGAAAAAGCCCATTACGAAAGTGGATATGCTGAAGATCATCGATAAAAAGTACCAAAATCGATTCCTCAGGATCCTCAAAAGAGCTTCTGAGAGCATGGAGGTGGTATTTGGTATTGACGTGAAGAAAGACAACACTGCCAAGCATTCTTATGTCCTTGTCAGCAAGATGAATCTCCCCCGCAACGGGATTGTGCACCGTGGCAGGGGTTTTCCCAAGACCGGTCTCCTGATGAATCTCCTGGGTGTGATCTTCATGAAGGGCAACTGCGCCACAGAGGAAGACATCTGGAATTTCCTGGGTAAGATGGAAATCTATGCTGAGAAGAGGCACTTCTTATTTGGGGAGCCCAAGAAGCTCATCACCCAAGATTTGGTGCAGCTGAAGTATTTGGAATATCGGCAAGTGCCCGGCAGCAGTCCAGCATGCTATGAGTTCCTGTGGGGCCCAAGAGCGCATGCTGAAACGAGCAAGATGAGAGTCCTGGAGTTCCTGGCCAGGATTAACCATTTGGATCCCAGTGCCTTCCACTGTCGTTATGAAGAGGCTTTGAAAGATGAGGAAGAGAGGGCCCAAGCCAGTGGATGACCCAGCGTTCCTCCAGCAATTGCTTCCACACCTAGTGAAGTTGAGGCAAATTCTGCCTTTTGTGGCTGAAGAGAGTATTCACAGTGCTCCAAGTACTATAGGACTGGACGTCACTGAGGGTTCACAGTGTAAAATACCCTGGTGTTCCTGTTCTGTATGGGGAATTGAGAGATAAATCTGTGTTTTTATGTTCTTGCTACTTTTCAACTGTTGCTCCTAAATGAAAGCTTATCTAGCATATATGTGTACAAATTCATCAGTCACACTTAACCATTCTTTGTTGGTCTTAAGGATAAGAGTTTTTCTGTTGTGTAAAGCAAATGGGGAAGCTTCCATCTTATTTAGTAAGCCAGTGAAAGATAACATGGCATTGCAATATGTTATTTCCTTGAAAATACAAAAAAAGTTAAGCAGTAAAATATGTGGGATCAAGAAATAGAGGAAAAGGAAGATGGTCGGTATTTGGTTTCCTCATCCCTTGTACTCTGTGTTTTACAAAATTATAAACAACAGTTTATGCCTGGTTAATTCAAAATATTGAAATAAATTCTAATAATTTCAACCTCATGCTCATAGGCTCATTTATTCCCTAAACATGAACTGAGCCTCTGCTCATTGTAGGCTCCATGCTAGTACTTGGAGAGCTGAGAAAAAGATCTAGCCAATGACCATAAAATTATAGAGTCGAGAAGCAGCTGTCATATAAAGAAAATGGTGACATGACAGCAGTCAAATGTGAATTCCCTGATGCAAGGTGGTGGTGGACCTTGGGAAAATATAAGTCCTTCAGTGGTAAGTAATTATAAGTTGAGTGTATGGTGGGCTGAGTGAGGCTGTGGTAATCCTGACCAGGGACCAGGTTCTCACATGGCGGGCCCCATAGTTTAAAGACAAAGCCTGGGATGGGAAACTGCCCTTAACAGTTATAGGCACACCTCACTCTGTTGCACTTTGCTTTATTGTATTTCACAGGTACTGTTTTCCTTTTCTTTGTTCTTTTTCTTTAACAAACTGAAAGTTTGTGTCAACTGTGCTTCCAACAATTCTTCCAGCTCCATGTTTCCAACACCATTTGCTCACTTCATGTCTGTCACATTTTGATAACTCTTGCAATGTTCACACCCTCAGCAGCAAAAAGATGAACTCACTGAAGGCTCCGATAATGATTAGCATTTTTTTTTTTTAGCAAATGGGTGTTTTTAATTAAGATATCTATATTGTTCTGAGGCATAATGCTATTGCCCACTTAATAGCCTACAGTATAGTGTAAACATAAATTTTATGAAAACACTAGGAAACCAAAAATTTCTTGTGACTCAGTTGTGATATGGACTTTCCTTTGGGGGTTGAGAACCAAACTTGTAGTATTTTTGGAGTCTGCCTGTGCTTTGGGATTGTGAGTAAATCAGAGAGAAATCATGTGACTGGCATGGAATGTACCCTGTGCTCTTGTTCCAGTACAGGTAAACACTGTGCAGATGAGATGTTTTATTCACATTGCCTTCTCTCCACGGAGTTTCCCAGAAATCAGGGTGGCACTCCCCTGAAGTGGGATGATGCCTTGAAGCCGCTGGACTGCCACACTCTGCCCTCGCTGGGGGAGCCAGAGCCCACACCACTAAAAAAAATAATCATTCTAATCAAGTTATCGTGACTGTAATTTGGCAAACAATAGGCAAGGAATAGATACTCGTGGGTAGTTAAATGAATGAAAGTGGGAGTGGTTTATAAAAAAAGGGCAAGTGAGAGATAGGTAAGTTTGGGCCCCTTGAAACATTTTGGAACTTTGTGTTACATCCACTGAGGATGTCTACTTCATGGTGACCTTCAGTGACATACTCTTAAATGGGATATACTAGTTTTCCTTGCTAACCAGGATTTTGCCTGATAGGGGTTCTTTGCCCTAGACCCCTGCTTATTCTTTGACATCTCCTGGGTTGAAAATTGAACCACAGTGTAGTGGGTTGAATCTCCGGGGGACAAATTGATCACAGTAAGGACTGGCATCTTTGACAGTCTCAGGACAGGGCAGGCAATGGGCCAGGCATTTTACAGGTATTATTCTCAGTCCCCGAGACAGAACTTCTGAAACCCATGTCACCGATGAAGAAATTGAGGCTCGCAGAGTTTGGTAAGGTATTCAGTTTCACACAGTTCCTAAATGACAGAGTTGGAAGTAGACTCCTGGCCTAAATAAGTCTGATGCCCACACTTTGCCATTCCTCCTAGCTGGAGGCCAGCTTTGTGTCCCTTCAATTCGCCTTACTTCTTATCGACTGGTCCAACGTGTATGTCAGGTGATAAAAAGAACTCTGTGCCCAAAATACTGGATGGAAATATGTAACCACAGCAATAAGCATATCAAAATAATTGAGAAGTCTGAATAAAGCAAAGAAAGGTAATATTTAGTGACAGTATAATCATCTGCATATCCAAAGTCACAGAACCGAAATGATCAGGGGCCCAGAAAATCATGCTGGACAGCCCCTTGCTTTTGGAAGTTTAAACTGTTCAAAGAGAAGTTCCATAAAAGGTGAAGCGTGGCTAGTAAAGAGAAGGGGTAGATGAAGGTGTTTTATCCTTTGTCAGCACATCCATCCTGCCTTGCCTTACAACTTCCCTACGTCACATCACTCCTGGGACGGGAACCTGGTCTCTGAAGGGTTTTCAATAGGGAAATGGGTCGAGAGGTTGCCAGGATGTGGCCTTGCCCAGGAAGACTTTTAATAAAGAAACAGGAGCCAGGAGGAAGAGGCCCTTACAGGTGGGCTGGGGAGGGCAACATGCCCCAGGCAAAGTTCTCAGCCTGAGCACTCACTCACTTAACTTTCAGGTCTCAGGGACTTGTGACTCCCGCCTAGAGGGTGCCCAGGTCAGCAGACCTATATCTGAGATTGGCCGGCTCAGGTCAGTAGAGAGAAATATTTCTAAGGTGTGCCAGGAGGAAGGAGGGCAGCCCTGCCAAGCCCATATCAGCAGAGACCTCACAGAATCCTCCCTGTTGCCATGGCAGATCCTTGCAAATGTCAGAAAGAGATGGCCTCATATCCTTCTTGGGGTAACAGAAAAGTGATGAGCTTGCTTTGAGGCGGAGGTCTCAGGTCAGCAGGGGGGGAACTCTTAGGCCTTCACCTGAGTCAGATTTAGGGTACAGAGTCAGCACCCCCAGTGGGATCACCATCATATGCATACTCAACCTGCCTGATGCAGTTGTCACTCATGGCATGGCAGGTGTGGTCAAGCGATGCCACCGTCACATCATTTTGGATCTGAGGAAGTGTTCTCAGATCCAAAAAGAGGGGAGCCTCGGGCTCTGCCAGCATCCAAATCAAGCAAACTGAATGAGGATAGAGAGGCCCACCCACTTTTGGATAGAGGGGAAAGGGGGCCTGGCCCTGCACTCAAGACTGAAATCCTGAGAGAAGGATGTGGGACTGAGCCACCACCCCAGGCCCAAAAGTTTTTTAAGTTTACTTTTTTAAAGCAGTTTTAGATTCACAGCAAAATGGAGCAGAAAGTACAGAGAGTTCCCATATGTCTTCTTCCTGGACATGTGTACAGCTTCCACCACTGTCAATGTTCCCCAGCAGAGTCGGCTGTTTGCTACAATCTAGGAAGCTACTTTAGCAAACAAAGTCCTGACCTAGCACACTTACTTGCATTACCTTCATTCTTGGTATTGTACCCTCTGTGAGTATAGACAAATGGATGATGACTTGTATCTAGCCTTATGAGCTTCTCTGGTGGGTCAGTGGTAAAGAATCCACATGCCCATGCAGGAGACATGGGTTCCAACCCTGGATGGAAAGATCCCCTGGAGAAGACAAAGGCAACTCACCCCAGTGTTCTTGCCTGAGAAATCCCATAAACAGAGGAGCCTGGCAGGCTACAATCTGGGAGGTCACAAAGAATTGGACATGACTGAGCGACTAAACAACAGCATCCACCCCTATAAGGTCATACAGAGCAGTCTCACAACAGTAAAACCTCTCTGTGTCCTGTTCATCCCTCCCTCCGCCCACCCCCACCCAGTCCCAGGCAGCCATTGGTCTTTTTACTGTTTCTGTAGTTCTGCTTTTTTTCCAGGAGTCATGTGGTTGGAATCATGCAGTGTGTAGGCTTTTCACCTTAGTTTCTTTACTTAGTAATACACATCTAAGGTTCCTCCATGTCTCTTCAGGGTTTGGAAACTTATTCATTTTTAGCACTGAACAGTATTCCATTACTTATCCTGTTACCTACTAAAGGACACCATTGTTGCCTTTTAAGTTTTTGAAAATATGAGTTAAGCTGCTATAAACAACTGCATGCAGGTTTTTGTGTGGATGTAAGTTTCCAGCTCGTCTGGCTAAACACCAAGGAGCATGACCACTAGATTGTAGGGTAAGAGTATGTTTGTTGTTTAGTTACTCAGTCATGTCCTACTCTTTGTGACCTCATGGACTATAGCCCACCAGGCTCCTCTATCCATGGGATTTCTCAGGCACAAATACTGGAGTGGGTTACCATTTCCTTTCCCAGGGAATCTTCCCAACTCAGGGATCGAACCCATGTCTCCTGCAATGCAGATGGATTCTTTACCATTGAGCCACCTTGGAAGCCCAAGAATATGTTTAGTCTGTTAAAAAATTATTAAAGTATGATTGACATACAATAACCTGTACATATTTAATGTATACAAATTGATGAGTTTGGAGTTAAGTCTACTGTGAGACTACCACTGCAATTTATGCCATAAACATATCCATTACCTCCAAAATTTCCCTCTCACCCTTTTTTAAGTTTATTTTTAATTGGAGTATAGTTGTTTTACAATATTGTGTTGGTTTCTGCCATACATCAACACGAATCAGCCATAGGTATACATATTTCCCCTTCCACTTGAAACTCCCTCCCACCTGCCACTCCTTCCCACCCCTCTTGGTTATCACAGACCGGTGGTTTGAGCTCTACGTCTGCGTCTCCATTCCTGACCTGCAAATACATTCATCAGTACCATCTCTCAAGATTCTGTAAGTATGCGTGAGTATACGATATTTATATTTCTCCTTCTGACTTACTTCACTCTGTATAATAGGCTCTAGGTTCATCCAGCACATTAGAACTGACTCAAATATGTTCCTTTTTATTGCTTAGTAGTATTCTGTTGTATAAATATGTACCACGGCTTCTTTATCCATTCATCTGTCAATGGACATCTAAGTTGCTTCCATGTCCTAGCTATTGTAAATAGTGCTGCAATTAACATTGGAGTACATGTGTCTTATTCAGTTATGGCTTCTTAAGGGTATATGCCTAATAATGGGATTGTTGGGTCATGTGGTAGTTTTATTCCTAATTTTTAAGGAATCTCCATACTCTTCTCCATAGTGGCTATTTCAATTTACATTCCCACCAACAATGCAAGAATGTTCGTTTTTCTCTACACCCTCTCCAGCATTTATTGTTTGTAAATTTTTTGATCTATTCTAACAGTTGCCTTCTCACCCTTTATGTTTTCTGTGTGTGATAAGAACATTTACCATAGTGTTTGCCCTCTTAGAGAGTGTACAATATAGTATTCTTAACTGTAAGCTCTATATTATATAGTGGTTTCCTAGAACTTATTCATTTTGTATAATTAAACTTTGTAACTTTTGATTAATAATGAGAATTGGAACACTGCCTGCCATATCAGTGAATAAACATTGTCATTTATCAACAGTTGCAGCCCCCACAGATGGTAAGCCTTGAGGGAACACAAGATGTAAAACTATAGGATACAGATAGGTGAGGTTCATATCAAAGGAATGATTTCAGTGAGCCCAGATTCTTGCATCTTCCCATACAAGGAAAAGCGCTAAATTCCTCAACTTGGGTTATCTGGTTTTCCTTCATTTATGATAATCTTTTGATATTCAGACTACCTACCCTTTGTTCCAAAACTTCTATATAACCTGGCTCCTTCCCTCCCTTCCCCAGAGCAGTTCTCTCAGGGTTACTCAAGATGCTGCCTCCTGGGTAGAAGTCCTAAATGTTTCTACCAAATAGAACATAACTGTCAACTTTGAGGTTGTGAATGTTTTTTAAGTCTACATTTCCTTCCCATCCACCCTCCCATAGCCTCTGGCAACCACCACTCTATTCTCTGCTTCTTTGACTTTGACCATTTTAGATTCCTCATATAAATGACATGCAGTATTTGTCCTTCTTTGTCTGGCTTATTTCACTGTAGCATAAATTCCTCTAGTTATATCCATGCTGTCATAACTGGAGAGGTTAGCTTCTTTTTAAGGCTGAATGATATTCCATTGTATGTATATTTTACATCATCTTTATCCATTCATCTGTCCCTGGACACTTAGGCTACTTCCCTCTCTTGGCTATTGTTAATAGTACTGCAATGAACATGGGAGTGCAGAATTCTCTTCAAGGTCCTGATTTCAATTCCTTTGGATAGTAGTGAAATTGCAGACAATATTATATATTATTTTTTATTTTTTGAGGAACCTCGATACTATTTTCCATAGTGGGTGTACCAATTTACATTCCTACCAGCAGTGTTGAATATGTATAATTTAATAAGAAACTTGCAGACTGTCCTCCAAAGTGGCTCTACCATTTTGTATCACCACCAGCAAGGAATGAGAATTCTTGTTGATTCACATTCTTACCAGCATTTGTTGTTGTCAGTCCTTTGGATGCTGGCCATTCTGAAAGGCATGTTGTGGTATATGCTTGTTTTTTTAATTTGCAATCCCCTAATTAAAAGACACTTACTCCTTGGAAGGAAAGTTATGAACAACATAGATAGCATATTAAAAAGCAGAGACATTACTTTGCCAACAAAGATCTGTCTAGTCAAGGCTATGGTTTTTCCAGTGGTCATGTATGGATGTGAGAGTTGAACTGTGAAGAAAGCTGAGTGCCAAAAAATTGATGCTTTTGAACTGTGGTGTTTGAGAAAACTCTTGAGAGTCCCTTGGACTGCAAGGAGATCCAATCAGTCCATCCTAAAAGACTGGGTGATCATTGGAAGGACTGATGCTGAAGCTGAAACTCCAGTACTTTGGCCACCTCATGCGAAGAGTTGACTCATTGGAAAAGTCCTTGATGCTGGGAGGGACTGGGGACAGGAGGAGAAGGGGACAACAGAGGGTGAGATGGCTGGATGGTATCACCGACTCGATGGATATGAGTTTGAGTAAGCTCCGGGAGTTGGTGATGGACAGGGAGGCCTGGTGTACTGCAATTCATGGGGTCGCAAAGAGTTGGAGACGACTGAGTGAACTGAACTGAACTGAACTGAATGGTATATGATGCAGAGCCTCTTTTCATATGCTTGTTGCCATCTGTTTATCCTCCTTGGGGAAGTATCTATTTATATCTTTTGTCCATTTTTTATTAGATGTTAGTTTTCTTCTTATTACTTTTAAGAGTTCTTTGTATATTTTAGGTTAGAGTCTTCATTAGATACATCTATGGTTAATATTTTCTCCCAGACTATGGCTCATCTTCTTGTTCTCTTGATGGTATATTTTTACAGAGCAGAAGTTTAAAGGGAATGAAATCTAGCTTATCAATTATTTCTTTCATGGATCCCCATCACTTTTTTTCTATGTTGGTATTTCGTTGATTGATTGATTGTTATGTGAAACATGGAATCTTTTTTTAATATAAATTAATTTATTTTAATTGGAGGCTAATTACTTTACAACATTGTAGTGGTTTTGCCATACATTGACATGAATCCACCACGGGTGTACATGTGTTCCCCATCCTGAACCCCCCTCCCACCTCCCTCCCTATCCTATCTCTCTGGGTCATCCCAGTGCACCAGCCCTGAGCACACTGTCTCATGCATCAAACCTGGACTGGCGATTCATTTCACATTCATTTCACATGCTGTGGTTCATGGGGTTGCAAAGAGTCAGACATGACTGAGCGATTGAACTGAACTTTGTCAGTTGCTTCGTTTGCTATTATATTCTCCCATTCAGAAGGCAGTCTTTTCACCTTGCTTATAGTTTCCTTTGTTGTGCAGAAGCTTTTAAGTTTAATTAGGGCCCATTTGTTTACTTTTGCTTTTATTTCCAATACTCTGGGAGGTGGTGCATCGAGGATCCTGCTGTGATTTATGTCAGAGAGTGTTTTGCCTACGTTTTCCTCTAGGAGTTTTATAGTTTCTGGGCTTACGTTTAGACCTTTAATCCATTTTGAGTTTATTTTTGTGTATGGTGTTAGAAAGTTTTCTAGTTTCATTCTTTTACAAGTGGTTGACCAGTTTTCCCACCACCACTTGTTAAAGAGATTGTCTTTTCTCCATTGTATATTCTTGCCTCCTTTGTCAAAGATAAGGTGTCCATAGCTGCATGGATTTATCTCTGGGCTTTCTATTTTGTTCCATTGATCTATATTTCTGTCTTTGTGACAGTACCATACTGTCTTGATGACTGTAGCTTTGTAGTAGAGCCTGAAGTCAGGCAGTTTGATTCCTCCAGTTCCATTCTTCTTTCTCAAGATTTCTTTGGCTATTCGAGGTTTTTTGTATTTCCCTACAAATTGTGAAATTATTTGTTCTAGTTCTGTGAAAAATACCGTTGGTGGCTTGATAGGGATTGCATTGAATCTATAGATTGTTTTGGGTAGTATACTCATTTTCACTATATTGATGCTTCCAATCCATGATCATGGTATCTTTGTCCATCTATTTGTGTCCTCTTTGATTTCTTTCACCAGTGTTTTGTAGTTTTCTATATATAGGTCTTTTGTAGCTTTAGGTAGATATATTCCTAGGTATTTTATTCTTTTCATTGCAGTGGCAAATAGGATTGTTTCCTTAATTTCTCTTTCTGTTTTCTCATTGTTAGTGTATAGGAATGCAAGGGATTTCTGTGTGTTAATTTTATATCCTACAACTTTACTGTCTTCATTGATTAGCTCTAGTAATTTTCTGGTAGAGTCTTTAGGGTTTTCTTTGTAGAGGATCATGTCATCTGCAAACAGTGAGAGTTTCACTTCTTCTTTTCCTATCTGGATTCCTTTTATTTCTTTTTCTGCTCTGATTGCTGTGGCCAAAACTTTCAAAACTATGTTGAATAGTAGTGGTGAGAGTGAGCACCCATGTCTTGTTCCTGACTTTAGGGGAAATGCTTTCAATTTTTCACCATTGAGGATAATGTTTGCTGTGGGTTTGTCATATATAGCTTTTATTATGTTGAGGTATGTTTCTTCTATGCCTGCTTTCTGGATTTTTTTTTTTAATCATAAATGGATGTTGAATTTTGTCAAAGGCTTTTTCTGCATCTACTGAGATAATCATATGGTTTTTAACATTCAATTTGTTAATGTGGTGTATTATGTTGATTGATTTGCAGATATTGAAGAATCCTTGCATCCCTGGGATAAAGCCCACTTGGTCACGATGCATGATCTTTTTATATGTTGTTGGATTCTGTTTGCTAGATTTTTGCTGGGATTTTTGCATCTATGTTCATCAGTGATATTGGCCTGTAGTTTTCTTTTTTTGTGGCATCTTTGTCTGGTTTTGGTATTAGAGTGATGGTAGCCTCATAGAATGAGTTTGGAAGTTTACCTTTTCTGCAATTTTCTGGAAGAGTTTGAGTAAGATAGGTGTTAGCTCTTCTCTAAATTTTTGGTAGCATTCAACTGTGAAGCCATCTGGTCCTCGGCTTTTGTTTGCTGGAAGATTTCTGATTACAGTTTCGATTTCTGTGCTTGTGATGGGTCTATTAAGATTTTCTATTTCTTCCTGGTTCAGTTTTATAAAGTTGTACTTTTCTAAGAATTTGTCCATTTCTTCAAAGCTGTCCATTTTATTGGCATATAGTTGCTGATAGTAGTCTCTTATGATCCTTTGTATTTCAGTGTTGTCTGTTGTGATCTCTCCATTTTCATTTTTAATTTTGTTGATTTGATTCTTCTCCCTTTGTTTCTTGATGAGTGTGGCTAATGGTTTGTCAGTTTTATTTATCTTCTCAAAGAACCAGCTTTTGGCTATGTTGATTTTTGCTATGGTCTCTTTTGTTTCTTTTGCATTTATTTCTGCCCTAAGTTTTAAGATTTCTTTCCTTCTATTAACCCTGGGGTTCTTCATTTCTTTCTTTTCTAGTTGCTTTTGGTGTTCAGTTCAGTTGCTCAGTCATGTCTGACTCTTTGAGACCCCATGAATCGCAGCACACCAGGCCTCCCTGTCCATCACCAACTCCCGGAGCTTACTCAAACTCATATCCATCGAGCCAGTGATACCATCCAGCCATCTCATCCTCTGTCGTCCCCTTCTCCTCCTGTCCCTAATCCCTCCCAGCATCAAGGACTTTTCCAGTGAGTCAACTCTTCGCATGAGGTAGCCAAAGTATTGGAGTTTCAGCTTCAGCATCAGTCCTTCCAATGAACACCCAAGACTGATCTCTTTTAGGATGGACTGATTGGATCTCCTTGTAGTCCAAGGGACTCTCAAGAGTCTTCTCCAACACCACAATTCAAAAGCATCAATTTTTAGGCGCTCAGCTTTCTTCACAATCCAACTCTCACATCCTACATGACCACTGGAAAAACTATAGCCTTGACTAGACGGACCTTTGTTGGCAATGTAATGTCTCTGCTTTTTAATATGCTGTCTAGGTTGGTCATAACTTTCCTTCCAAGGATTAAGCATTTTTTAATTTCATGGCTGCAATCACCATCTGCGGTGATTTTGGATGGATATTTCCCATGAAGTGATGGGACCAGATGCCATGATCTTCGTTTTCTGAATGTTGAGCTTTAAGCCAACTTTTTCAACTCTCCTCTTTGATTTTTGGTGTAGAGTTAGGTTATTTATTTGACTTTTTTCTTATTTCTTTAGGTAAGCCTGTATTGCTATGAACCTTCCCCTTAGCACTGCTTTTACAGTGTCCCATGGGTTTTGGGTTGTTGTGTTTTCATTTCCATTCATTTCTGTGCGTATTTTGATTTCTTTTTTGATTTCTTCTGTGATTTGTTGGTTATTCAGAAGCGTGTTGTTCAGCCTCCATATGTTGGAATTTTTAATAGTTTTTCTCCTGTAACTGACATCTAATCTTACTGCATTGTGGCCAGAAAAGATGCTTGGAATGATTTCAATTTTCTTGAAATTACCAAGGCTAGATTTATGGCCCAGGATGTGATCTATCCTGGAGAAGGTTCTGTATGCACTTGAGAAAAAGGTGAAATTCATTTTTTGGGGGTGAAATGTCCTATAGATATCAATTAGGTCTAGCTGGTCTATTGCATCATTTAAAGTTTGTGTTTCCTTGTTAATTTTCTGTTTAGTTGATCTATCCATAGGTGTGAGTGGGATATTAAAATCTCCCACTATTATTGTGTTACTGTTAATTTCCCCTTTCATACTTTTTAGCATTTGTCTTACATATTGCGGTGCTCCCATGTTGGGTGCACATATATTTGTAATTATTATATCTTCTTCTTGGGTTGATCCTTTGATCATTATGTAGTGTCCTTCTTTGTCTCTTTTCACAGTCGTTAGTTTAAAGTCTATTTTATCTGATATGAGCATCGCTACTCCTGCTTTCTTTTGGTCTCTATTTGCATGGAATATCTTTTCCAGCCCTTCACTTTCAGTCTGTATGTGTTCCTTGTTTTGAGGTGGGCCTCTTGTAGACAACATATATAGGGGTCTTGTTTTGTATCCATTCAGCCAGTCTATGTCTTTTGGTTGGGGCATTCAACCCATTTACATTTAAGGTAATTATTGATAAGTATGGTCCCATCGCCATTTACTTTGTTGTTTGGGGTTCGAGTTTATACACCCTTTCTGTGTTTCCTGTCTAGAGAAGATCCTTTAGCATTTGTTGAAGAACTAACTGGTTTGGTGGTGCTGAATTCTCTGAGGTTTTGCTTGTCTGTAAAGCTTTTGATTTCTCCTTCATATCTGAATGAGATCCTTGCTGGGTACAGTAATCTGGGTTGTAGATTACTCTCTTTCATTACTTTAAGTATGTCCTGCCATTCCCTTCTGGCCTGAAGAGTTTCTATTGAAAGATCAGCTGTTATCTTTAATGGAGTCTCCTTGTGTGTTATTTGTTGTTTTACCCTTGCTGCTTTTAATATTTGTTCTTTGTGTTTGATCTTTGTTAATTTGATTAATATGTGTCTTGTGATGTTTCACCTTGGGTTTATCCTGTTTGGGACTCTCTGGGTTTCTTGGACTTGGGTGACTATTTCCTTCCCCATTTTAGGGAAGTTTTCAACTATTATCTCATCAAGTATTTTCTCATGGTCTTTCTTTTTGTCTTCTTCTGGGACTCCTGTGATTCAAGTGGTGAGGTGTTTAACATTGTCCCAGAGGTCTCTGAGGTTGTCCTCATTTCTTTTGATTCTTTTTTCTTTTTTCCTCTCTGCTTCATTTATTTCTACCATTCTATCTTCTGCCTCACTTATCCTATCGTCTGCCTCTGTTATTCTACTGTTGTTTCCCTCCAGAGTGTTTTTTATCTCATTTATTGCATTATTCATTATGTATTGACTCTTTTTATTTCTTCTAGGTCCTTGTTAAACATTTCTTGAATCTTCTCAATCCTTGTCTCCAGGCTATTGATCTGTAACTCCATTTTTTTTTTCAAGATTTTGGATCATTTTCACTATCACTATTTGGAATTCTTTATCAGGTAGATTCCCTATCTCTTCCTCTTTTGTTTGGTTTTGTGGGCATTTATCCTGTTCATTTAGCTGCTGAGTATTTCTCTGCCTTTTCATCTTGTTTATATTACTGTGTTTGGGGTGGCCTTTCTGTATTCTGGCAATTTGTGGTTCCTCTTTATTTGGGAGGTTCCTCTCTGTGGGTGGGGTTGGATGGGTGGCTTGTCACGGTTTCCTGGTTAGGGAAGCTTGTGTCAGTGTTCTAGTGGGTGAAGCTGGATTTCTTCTCTCTGGTGTGCAGTGTCCAGTAGTGAGTTTTGAGATGTTAGTGAATTTGGTGTGACTGGGCAGCCTGTATATTGAAGCTCAGGGCTATGTTCCTGCGCTGCTTGAGAATATGCATGGCATGTCTTGCTTGGAACTTGTTGGCCCTTGGGTGGTGCTTGGTTTCAGTGTAGGTATGGAGGCTTTTGATGAGCTCCTATCAATTAATGTTCCCTGGAGTCAAGAGTTCTCTGGTGTTCTCAGGATTTGGACTTAAGCCTCCTGCCTCTGGTTTTCAGTCTTATTCTTACAGTAGCCTCAAGACTCCTCCATCTATACAGAACCAATGATAAAACATCTAGGTTAATGGTGAAAAGTTTCTCCACAGTGAGGGACACCTGGAGAGGTACACAGAGTTACATGGAGAAGAGAAGAGGGAGGAGGGAGATAGAGGTGACCAGGAGGAGAAGAGAGGGTTTCAAAAGGGGAGAGAGCAAGCTAGCCAGTAATCACTTCCCTGTGTGCTCTCCACAGTCTGGGTTCCTCAGAGATGTTAATGGAGTTACACAGAGAAGAAAAGAGGGAGGAAGGAGAGAGAGGTGGCCAGGAGGATAAAAGGGGGAATCAAAAGGAGAAAGACAGTTCCAGCCAGTAATCAGTTCCCTAAGTGTTCTCCACAGCCTAGAACACACAAAAAGATTCACAGAGTTGGGTAGAGAAGAGAAGGGGGAGGGAGGAGATAGAGGCGACCTGGTGGAGAAAAAGGAGAGTCAAAATGGGAAGAGAGTAATCAAGCCAGTAATCTCGCTCCCAGGTAAAAATGGGTACTGAAGATTGGGTTCTTAAAGGTACAAAATTGATAACAAATACCAAAAAGCAAAGATTAAAAATCTAGAGTAAAGGTTAGATACTCAAAAATGCAATATTAAAAAAAAAAGTCACAAAAATTATAATATATATATATGTGTGTATATATATATATATATACACGAAGTTTGCTTTAAAAATAGGGTTTTTTTGGCAAGGAAATAGTAGGTTATAAAAATGAAAATTAAAGGAGTAATAGAGGACTTAAAATTTTTTTTTAATTAATTAAAAAAATATAATAGTAAAAATATATCTAGGACTTTCTCTGGAGCTGTTGTGGGCAGTGTGAGGTCAGTTCATTTTCAGATAGTTCCTTTATCTGGCTTATACTTCTCAAGATCTATAGGCCCCTTCCTATGTAGTCAGTTCTAACTGCAGGGTTTTAATCGATTGCACCTGTCACTTCCAAAGCGGTTCCCTCTGTTTATTTTAGCTTCTTCTGTTTGCTGGTCTCTTCGGTGTCTAATTTCCACCCTGACACAAGGGGGCGGTGGTGGTCACTTTTTTAGGCTCACTTGTTCAGTCATGCTGTGTGGAGGGAGGAGCACTGCAAACAAACATCACTGGTATGTGTGGGGCGTGGTCGCAGGGTTTGGGCCACACTGGGTTTGCCCCCGCTCACGGCATGTGTGCTTTCCCAGTCTACACTGCTCAGGCTCTAGGTTGCTCTGCCGGGAACTGTCTGAGGCAGGCCCTGGGTTGCGTGCACTTCCCAGGTCTAAGCTGCTCAGGTTCAGGTTCTCAGGTACTCCACAAAGGCGCAGACTTGGTTGAACCTGCGTTTTGTGCCCGTCCCAGGTCTGAGCAGCTCAGGTGACCAGGTGCTTGGTGAGCTCAGTCACCCCCAGTTGGAGGCTGTGTCTTATTGCCTCCCCTGTACCAGCTGCTTGGTTTTCTGGGTATACAATGGGCACACCTTCTCAGGTGTGCCATGTGTCTCTTCTGGGGAGCTGATCTCTGGCTGTGACCCTCCTGGCAGATGTCAACCATCCATAATCCCAAAAAGTCTTGGTTAGCAACGAAGCCTGCTTGCAGTTTCATAGAGGATGACTCTCTGGGGCCGCAATTGCCCCCTTCCGGCTCTGGTTGCCCTCGCCTGCCTGTCTCCAGCAGAGGATGGGCCAGTCTGCAGCCAGCTAGCTCTGCTCAGTCCTTTGTTCTGTGAGCGGGCCTGGCAGTGTCTTAGGTTAGGGCTTTTTGTGAGATAGCTATCCCACAGTCTGGGTTGCTATTTCAAGTTAGTTCCCTCAGATTGGCCTCGGGACATTCAGGCCTGGTCCTTGCCCTAAGCAATGCAGCCCATGCCTCCCTGCCCAGCCCTTGCTTGCTAGTGGCAGATGCGAGTGTCTGGGCTGCTTCTCCACTGGGAGTTGCCCTTAGGCATGTAATCTGTGGGTTTTAATTAATTATTTATTTATTTATTTATTTTTCTTCCCAGTTATGTTGCCCTCTGAGATTCCAAGGCTCGCCACAGACCCACTGGTGAGAGTATTTCCTGGTGTTTGGAAACTTCTCTCTTTTTTAAGACTCCCTTCCCAGGATGGATCTCCATCCCTACCTCTTTTGTCTCCCTTTTTATCTTTAATATTTTGTCCTACCTCATTTTGAAGACAATCGGCTGCCTTTCTAGGTGCCTGATGTCCTCTGCCAGCATTCAGAAGTTGTCTTGTGGAATTTGCTCAGCATTCAAATATTCTTTCAATGAATTTGTGGGGGAGAAAGTGGTCTCCCCATCCTATTCCTCCACCATCTTAGGACTGCCCCTTGAAACATGGGATCTTAATTCCACAACCAGGATTTGAACTCACACCCCTTGCATTGGAAGCACAGTTTTGTCTTTTATAATTTGAACTTTTATTTTTTGCTTGGGGATAGCCGATTAACAATATTGTGACAGTTTCAGATGAAAAGTGAAGGGACTCATCCATACATATACATACATCCATACATATACATGTATATACTCTCCCCCAAACTCTCCTACCATCAATATTGCCATATAACACATAACCAAAATAATTAAGAGAGATAAAGGAGAGAAAGAGATAATGCTCAGTAACCATATGATCATCTGCATGTGCAAATTCAGACACCCTCAAGTCATCAAGGGCTTACAAGATTATCAGGTGCTATCCTTCTATGTAGAAAGTACATACTTTCTTTTTTTATTTTTTTATTTTACTTTATTTTTTTAATTAAAAATATTTATTTTTATTTTTTTTTTGGCTGCTCTGGGTCTTAGCTGTGACACTCAGGATCTTTATTGCCACATATAGGCTCTTTAGTTGTGGCATATGAAAGTTTTAGTTGTGGCACATGAACTGTTAGTTCTGGTATGTGGGATCCAGTTGCCTGACCAGGGATCGAACCTGGGCCCCCTGCACTGGGAGCACAGTCTTAACCACTGGACCAATAGGAGGGTCCTGAAAGTAAAGATTTTAGAACTACCCTAAATCTGGTGGCTCAGAAAGTAAAGAATTCACCTGCAATGTGGGAGTCCTGGATTCAATCTCTGGGTTTGGTACATCCCCTGGAGGAGAGCACCCCACTCCAGGATTCTTGCCTGGAGAATCCCCATGGACAGAGGAGCCTGTCAGGCTACAGTCCATGGGGTTGCAAAGAATAGGACATGACTGAGCGACTAAGCACACACCCAAAATCTGGTTGAAGAGAAGGAATATATCAGCTCTTTTTCTCTGACAGCATAACATCTGTCCTGAGTTCCTTGGTTTCTGCTGCATTTTCCTAATCTTACATCACTTTTGGGACTGAGTCCCGTTTTCTCCCAGATTTCCTAGAGGGTAACTGCTCAAGTGTTTGTAGGAATATACGTTTCCCAGGAAGTCTTTAATCAAGCAACAGAAGCTGATATCTGAACTCCATGAAGGAGGACTGTGGAGACAGTGACTCCTGATTATGGTGGTCACCCAAAGAGGTATCTTACATCAGTAGAAAGAGCAGTCCCAGGCTGTGGTAGATGTAGTGGGGATGCTGAGCAAGAGGAATCCAGGACTCGAGTTGCATCCCCACTGCCTGTTTTTGGAGGCCCTTATGGACTACGATCACATGAGGGTCACCCTGACTTCCAACTTGGAATTCTCAAGGAGACTTGGACCTTGATGTAAGACAAGCAGCTTCATAAAGCAGACAGTGGAGTTACAGGATTCATTACGTGTCAATGTGAGGACATGAAAGTGGACTCACAGTAGCACACACTGCATAAAAGGAGGCCCTGGAAAACCTCTGTCGCTGTGCTCCCGAGGAAGCTCAAGTCACAGATGTCAGGTTGATTTCAGTCTGGAAATTCTCAGTGAGGTGAGGCCTCTGTCTAATAGGATCAGCCTAGTTTAGTGGGTGGACGAACCTGAGCCCAAGCAGGACCTCAGATGACAATGCTGAGTGTTAGAGGGGACCCCTGGAGAGGGAGCCAAACAGCATTCTGTAAATTCTTAGCTCTGAGAGACCCAGAAGAGTTACTTCTGAGTGGTCCCCTCATTCCACCTGTGTGATCTCAGGGACGGCAAGGCCTTCTCTAGCAGGATAGGGCCCCAGATCTGCAGAGGGGTGTCATCTTGACCATAACCAGACTTAAGGTGAGGACAATCAGTGCTAATGAGAGGATCTCTCCCTGAAAGAGGGAGGCTTACAGAGTGGCACCCCTCCTGACAAGCAGAGATGCTCAGAGCAGTGCCCTGATTCCCTCCACTAGGGACTTGGGAAGGTGAGGGCTTTGTTTGGGGGCTGAAGGACTTGGGTTCATAGATGGAGACTTTCAGGGCTCTGATAAACTGCACACGGAGGACCCTGAGAGAGAATCCCGGGACGGATGAATATTGAGCTACCGGGGTTCCCGTAGCACGCTGCCCCTGCCGTCGTCCCTGGGAGACCGCACGTAGGACCTTACGCAGCTCCCCTCCACTTCCGCTTCGAAGGCGAGAAGTTTGACCGATAGCCGCAGCGACCGTTTGGCGGAGACTTGGTGTCCAGGACTCGTTAGGAACCAAGGTGAGGACCTGAATGTAGCTGAAGGAGCTTTCCCAACCCTCCCAGTAATAAAAGTGACCCATCCACATCCCACCCCTGTGATATGGCTCTTGTGGGCCCCTCAGTGCTATTGGCTGAATGCGGTCTAGCGTCTCAGGTGAAGGCATTGGTCTGTGGGGGTAGGCCCGGATTCTACCCTCGAAGGAGCTCTCGGTCCTAGATAACGGCCCTGAGGGCCGATGAGCAGACTTCGACACTGCAAGGGGGCCACACTGAGCGGCCCCCCTGCACTCAGCTCTAAGAGGCCCCAGGTGGAGCTGGCTGATTGTGGTGCCCCCTGTTGTCCACAGGAGGTGGTCCTGGGGAATTGAGAGTCTTGCCCTAACAGAATAAAACCAGTTCAACAAAGGGAGCTAGTCCCCAACATGATTCATGGTTGTGACGCTGAGTGAGGTTGGGGGCTACTTCCTTAAGAAACGGGGCCACATCAAGCACCAGCCCTGTTCTCAGGCCTGGGAGAATTGGGCGTTTTGACATGACACTTCCCGGGACATCTCAGGGAAGTGACAGACCAGGTCAAAGGGGGCAGCCTCAGGTTGACAGGGGAGGGTTTCGGGTTTACCAGGTGTCATGGTGAGAACCTCAGAGGCTGTGGGGATGTTCCACACCACATCATTCAGACCAAATCCTCCCTGTCGTCATCCCTGGTCGACCTCAAGAATACATGTCGGTCCCCACTGTGGGCTAAGGAGTGGTCATCTAAGGGAGTGGTCAGCAGAAGGAGAAATCTTAGACCCTGTCATGAGTCAAAAGTAGACCTTGGTTACTTCTATGTCCTGGCTATTGTAAATAGTGCTGCAGTGAACATTTGAGTACAAGTGTTTTTTTCAGTTAGTTTCCTCAGGATATATGCCCAGTAGTGGTACTGTTGGCTCATGTGATAGTTTTATTCCTAGTTTTTTATGCAGAGTGAATTAAGTCAGAAAAAGGAAAGCCAGTATCATATATTAATGCATATATATGGAATCCAGAAAGATGGTACTGATGAACCTGTTGGCAGGGCAGCCTGGAGATGGAGACGTAGAAAACACACTCATGGACACAGTAGGGGAAGGAGAGGGAGGGGCAGATTGAGAGAGCAACATTGAAAACATACATATTACCATATGTAAAATAAATAACCAGTGGGAATTAGTTTCATGACTCAGGGAGCTCAAAGCCAGTACTCTGACAGCTTAAGAGGGGTGGGATGGGGTAGGGGGTGGGATGGGGTGGGATGGGGGAGAGTTTCAAGAGGGAGGGGACATACAGTATACCTATGGCTGATTCATATTGTTGTGGGGCAGAAAATAACACAATATTGTAAAGGTATTATCTTTCAATTAAAAATAAATAAGTTTGTTTTTAAAAAGACACGTAGAAGAAAAGAAAAGCAAAAAAAAAAAAATTAACTTTGAATTGGGATCTTGGATGGGACCACAGGGACAGCAACCTGCCTGCAACAGCTTCCATTCTTAGGAGACCATGTTTGGTAAGATGAGGTCATCTTCACTTCCTCCTGTTGGGACACAGGGTGGTTGGCTTTTACTATCACACAGGCATCAATTCAGGAGAAAGAGGAGGTTCTCTACCAGGAGCTCAGTTGAGGAACCTGAGTGAGGACACAAAGCATCCATCCCAACCCTTGGATTTCAGCCCAGGAAATCTCAGGGATGGGCTGTGAGGTTGAACATCTGCTTTACTGTTTTATACCAAGTCTAGGGGAGGGGAAATGTCTAGTCTGAAGGTGCAGCCACCAGTTAGCAAATGGAGAATAATGCCCAACATTTTAAGGAGCCAAGGTAAGGACCATGAATGATGATCCCAGTGAACTCAGGGTAGAAAAGACCCTACTAAGCTCTCAGCACTGGTTATCCCCTGGGAGGGAGGTGGACTGAGGCATCCCTTCACTTGCTTCTGGATCATGTGGGGGTCTAAACTGTCAACATCAGAGTAGCAGAGGGAAGGATGCCCAGGCTCCGCCAGGATTTGATGTGATAATAGTGAAGATGAGCTGAAAGGAACCCACTGTCAGCACCTGCTGTCACCTCAGTAAATCCAAAGCAGGGCTGAGAGGATGCAGAGGAAAAATCTAAGGCCTCTGTTCTTCCTCTGTGGGATTCTCAGGGGACACGCTGGCCAGGAAAACAGGAGCCTTGTGGATTCCTAGGGCAGTGTCCCCAAGGACACCTGCAGAGGCGGCCTTTGATTAAGCCAAGGTAGAATCTCCCTGTTTTAAGGTGCTCATGTCACCTCATTCTCCATCCTTCAGGTGCCCCAATCCCCTATTGGCCCAGACTCCTGCCTACGGTCCCTGAGCACAGCCATCATGCCTCGTGGGCAGAAGAGTAAGAACCGTGCTCGTGAGAAACGTCGCCAGGCCCAGGCTGATACCCAGGGTCTTCGTGATGAGGCCACCACATCTGGGGGAGAAGAGACCACCTCTTCCTCTCCTCCTGATTCAGAGAGCGCTCCCTCAAGCTCATCTGCTGCTGGCACCCCCAAGGGGCCTCAGGGAGCCCAAGGCACCACCAGTGCTGCTGCAGGTGCTATACGCAAAAGATCTGGTGTCGGTGGCAAAGCACACTCAAGATCTGGTGCAGGTGGCAAAGCACGCTCAAGAGCTGGTGTAGGTGCCGAGGGCCAAGTTCAGGAAGGTGAAAATTCCTCCCAGGCCTCAGCTGCTGCTGAGAGTTCTCACACAGAACTTCTGGCCAGGAAGTCAGAGATGTTGGTGCAGTACATGCTGTTTAAGTATAAAGTGAGGGAGCTCATTAAGAGGTCTGAAATGCTGAAGGTTATCCACAGAAGGTACAGGGAGCAATTCCCTGAGATCCTCAGCAGGGCCTCTGAGCACATGGAGCTGGTGTTTGGCCTGGTGCTGAGGGAAGTCAGGCCCAACAGTCACTCCTATACCCTGGTGAGCAACGTAGATTTCGGCGACAGTGAGTCTATGAGAGGTGATTGGGGGCTGCCGAAGAATGGTCTTCTGATGCCTCTGCTGGGTGTCATCTACCTCAATGGCCGCCGTGCCTCTGAGGAGGATGTCTGGAAGTTCCTGAATATTCTGGGCATCTATGATGGAAGAAGGCACTTCATTTTTGGAGACACCAGGAAGCTCATCACAGAAGATCTGGTGCGGGAAGAGTACCTGGAGTACCACCAGGTGCCCGGCAGCGATCCCCCTCGCTATGAGTTCCTGTGGGGTCCTAAAGCACTCACAGAAAACTGCAAGATGAAAGTCCTGCAGTTTTTGACCAAGGTCAACGATTCGGTCCCCGATGCCTTACTGCCGCATTATGAGGAGGCTTGGAGAGAGGAGGTAGAGAGCGCCAGAGCCAGAGCTGCAGCCAGTGCTGGCCCTTCTGCCTCAGGCAGTGCTGGCCCTTCTGCCTCAGCCAGTGCTGGCCCTCCTGCCTCAGCCAGACCTGGCACTTCTGCTGCAGCCAGGGCTGCCACTTCGGCCTCAGCCAGGGCTGATATGTCTGCCACGGCCAGGCCTGGCCCTTCTGCCTCGGCCCATGCTGGCCATCCTGCCTCTGCCAGGCCTGGCCCTTCTGCCTCTGCCAGGCCTGGCCCTTCTGCCTCTGCCAGTTCTGGTCTTTCTGCCTCAGCCAGACCTGGCACTTCTGGTGCAGCCGGGGCTGGCACTTCGGCCTCGGCCAGGGCTGACGTGTCTGCCAGGGCCAGGCCTGGCCCTTCTGTCTCAGCCAGTGCTGGCCCTTCTGCCTCAGCCAGTGCTGGCCCTTCTGCCTTGGCCAGACCTGGCACTTCTGGTGCATCCAGAGCTGGCACTTCGGCCTTGGCCAGGGCTGACATGTCTGCCAGGGCCAGGCCTGTCCCTTCTGCCTCAGCCAGTGCTGGCCCTCCTGCCTCGGCCAGACCTGGCACTTCTGGTGCAGCCAGGGCTGGCACTTCAGCCTCGGCCAGGGCTGACATGTCTGCCACGGCCAGGCCTGGCCCTTCTGCCTCAGCCAGGCCTGGCCCTTCTGCCTCAGCCAGTGCTGGCTCTCCTGCCTCAGCCAGTGCTGGCACTTCGGCCTCGGCCAGGGCTGACATGTCTGCCACGGCCAGGCCTGGCCCTTCTGTCTCAGCCAGTGCTGGCCCTCCTGCCTCGGCCAGACCTGGCACTTCTGGTGCAGCCAGGGCTGGCAGTTCGGCCTCGGGCAGGGCTGACGTGTCTGCCAGGGCCAGGCCTGGCCCTTCTGCCTCGGCCAGTGCTGGCATTTCTGCCTCGGCCAGTGCTAGCACTTCTGCCTCGGCCAGTACCCACTCCAGGGCCACATCTAGCTGCTCATCTCACCCCTAGTGTGGTCTGAAGCCTGCTCTTCACTTTGTGGTTGTAAAAGCCTGTCAACCTGTGTTCCTAATATGCATCAATAACTTGTTGACTTTCCCCCATAATTTTCAGTATTACTTTTTTCAACAGAAACTTTATTTAGTTTAATGATAGAAGTATATTAATTACATGGGTACACACTATTTGCTGTTTGTCAAATTTAGGAGTAAGAGTTTTGTTTTTTGAAATACATATTGGAAATCCTTAAATCACTTGTGATCCAGGATGAGAATAACATCACTTTAGTATAAGAATATGCTTAGAAATGTGAAAGACACCACACTAAGAGAGGCTCAGAACATTGATACATAAATAGAGATATAGCTGAAAGTTAGTCAGTTTTTGGTTTGCTTTCCTCTCTGTTTAGTCTCCCTTTTTGTAAAGATAAAAGTTATATACATGGATCTGCTTATGGTTTTCAAGAATGTTTGAGAATATAAATTATCTCAAATGATTTATTCGTGGTTCTTCTTTTACACAAACATTAATTGAGCATCTACTCTTAAGAAGTCTTCATGCTTATACTGGTGATATTTAGTCAAAAATGTCCCAGCCTCTGCCCATTCAATTATAGTCTCTCAGAGAAGCCGTCATTCTATGGAAGAGGCTGAGATGCTCTCTACCTCAAGAAGAAAAAGTGAAAAGGGTAAAGTGGGGTTGGAAACAGCATATTACATTGTTTTCATTGCTAGGCAGAATTTTTGCTAGATTCAGGAGGTTGGGTATTTTTTTTTTTCCTTCAGTTAGAATGCTGCATAGTACCTGATATCTGTTAGATGCAAAAAGAAAAAAAAAAAAAGAATACTGGCTGATGTAATCCCAGCTGATTATCTGAGGTCAAGATAATCATAGTAATAACAGCCACTGCCCTTAATGTCTCAGTAGAGTCAAGCACCATGACAGATGCTTTCTGTAAATACATATATTCCACCAGTCCAGCAAGACAGGGCTTATCAAACACAGTTCACGATGGAGAGCCCGAGGCTCATAGAGATAGTGTTTGATTTTTGCCGAAATACTTCAGGCTGGTAAATGACAGAGCTGGGACTAGACTCCTGCTCTATAAACTACTGGAGCACTCATACTATTTTCACCCTCCCCCGACCCCAAGACATACCCTTGTCTTTTTTTTTTAAACAAGTACTTTTAACATTTGATATTTCATTTCCTTTTTCTTATTTATTTATTTGGCTGTGCTGGCTCTTAGTTGCGACACGTGGGGTCTACTTCCCTGACGAGGGATCAAACGTGGGCCCCCTGCATTGGGAGCCTGGAGTCCTAGCCCCTGGACCACCAGGAAAGTCCCCACCCTGTATCTTTTATTTCAGTGTTTTTCTCAATACTTCAAAATTTGTTCTAGGTGATAAAGAATGCCCTTGTGCTCAAGCTACTGGATCAGAATGTGTAACCAGAGCAGTAAGAATACCAAATATATTTAACAAAAAATACATATCACTTATTCATTATTCACAGATAAATGAGACAATATTCGGTGCCAGTATAAGCATGTACGTTGGCCATATTAGATAACTTCTGAAGACCAAGGGCTCTCCATATCATGCTTACAGTCTCTTGCCGGTAGAAAGTATATCTATCAGAAGAGAAATAACATGAGAACCTTCACCTGACTGATAAGGAGATAGATTGATGTACTTTTTTTACCTGATGGGTGACCACCTGTCCTGGGACTCCTGCCATGGGCTATAGCTTCTCCATCTTCCAGCACTCCTAGGAGAGAGACCCATTCTCTGTAGCACTGCAGAGCAAACACGGCTCAAGAGTTTGCAGAGATGTATAATTTCCCCAGAGCCTTTAATCCAAGATACAGAAAGCAAGATGAGGACCCCATGTAGGAGGATTGAGGAGAGCAGCACCCCAGAATATGGGTGGGGGGGGTCACTGGAACAGCATTCCCGACTGCTCTCAGACACACAGAATCTCAGAACTGTTAGGTAAAGCACAGCCTCGCTTATTTCTCAGGCTTCTCAGAGACCTAAGAAACTTGGTGTTGGGGCAGAGTTCTGAGGTCGGATAGGAGTGAGGATCAGTCTCTCAGAATTGATGGTGATTAACCTGAATGAGGGCGATAGAAAGACCCAGCCACAACAGTAGCAACCTGTAAAGACCTGTCCTCATTGGCAAGCCCATAAAGTCCAGAAAAATCCAGGCTGCTGTAGTTAATGCTTTCAGATCAGGTCCCAGGAAGGTGAGGACATTGGGAATCAGCAGAGTCCTCAGCCTCAGATCAGCAGAGAATAGAACCCCAGGAAGGGTGCAAAGCGAGGACCCAGGATGTGGACACGGAAGCCACTCAACTCACAGCCAACAGGGCTACACTTAGTCCCTCCTCTCCAGTTAGCCCTGGGAAGCATAGGTAAGTGCTGGCCAGCTCAAGGGTCCCCTGACTTCTGCCTGGAGGGTGTCAAGGAGATGTGGACATTGATTTATAGGCTGGCTCTTCATCAGAGAGTGGAAATCCCAGGCATGACATTTGCACAGTCCTGTATGAGGAGTGTGGCCGCCAACTACCCCGTTACAGATAAATTCTTAGAAAGTCCCGCAAATGTAATGGGCCCTGGGAGGGAACAGGCAGGGCTTTCAGACTAGGTTTATCCCTTATTTTCTGAAGGCAGATGGCTTCAGGGCCTTAAAATCCTTGGGCTAATGGAGGGAGCCTCTATCAGCTGAGGAAGGGTACCCAGTTCCTAACAGGAGTCAATTGATGATACTGACCAACAACAAAGGATCCCTCCCAGAAAGAAGGGGGCTACAGAGGGCACTGTCCCTGTTGTCAGGCCTGAGAGTGTGCCACATAGGCCTGGTGACATGGTGAGTCCTACTCACTTCCTCCCAGAGGATCACATGGACGTAACGAACCTCATCCTGATCAAAGGGAGCAGCCAAAGCTCAGCAGAAGGATGATTTCCAGGTTGTGCCAGAAGTCAAGGTAAGGAACCTGAAGACTGAAAAGACCACCTGCCTCAAAACAGTGGGACAGAACATATTCCTTCCACTACCGTTAGCCTTGGAAGACCATGGGCTGGGTGGGCCATGAGGCAAATTCCACTTCTACCTTGAGAGTCTCAGGGAATTGGGGGCCTGATTGGAGAAGCATTAAGGCAATTCAGGGAATATTTCCAGGTTATTTTCAATCAGATTGAGGATGGTAAAGAATGTGGAAACACACATACCAGGATGTCCACACACAATCCTCCCTACTGTCAGGCTAGAAGGCTCCAGGCAGAGTTGTCAGGCCAAGGGGCCCTTCAGTTCTGACCAAGGAGTAGCAGGAAAATTAGGGTTTTGTTCTCATGGTGGTGGTCCCATGTTAACAAGGGGGAATCTTGGGCTTGGCTGAGAGTCAGAATTTGGGACCCTGATTTGGGACCCTGAGAGGAATCATCTGTCATCCTCAACCAGCTTCCAGAGCTTTCATTCTTGTGAGACTATTGGCAGGTATGGCTAGTTAAGGCCACCCTTATTTCTTCCTCCAGGCTCACAGGAAGGTATGGGTCTTACTATGAGGAAATAGGCCTGAGATCAAGAAGGAGGGGATTCCCCAGGCCCCACCAGAATTCAAATTGTGGAGCCGGAGTGGAGACTGAGGGGTCTACCCATCCCTGAACAGAGGGGACAAAAGAGAGTCATGCCCTACCCTTTGATGTCAGTTCTAGAAGATCAGGGCATGGCTGTAAGCACTCTCCCTAACTTCTTTATATCATGCCTTTTTGTTATTATTGAATTGCTAAGTCGTGTCTGACACTTTTGTGACACCATGGACTGTAGCCCACGAGGCCCCTCTGTCCATGAGATTTTCCAGGGAAGAATTCTGAAGTGGGTTGCCATTTCCTCCACCAGGGGATTTTCCCGACCCAGGGATCAAAACTATGTCTCCTGCGGTTCCTGTACCACAGGCCGTACCAGTGAGCCACCAGGGAAGCCCTGTATCAGGCATAAGGAAGGTCAGATCTTTGTTGGAAAGTGCAGCCACCAGTCACAAAAAGTGAGGGATATGATGCCTGCCAGGCACTGCAGCAGATAGTTTACAGTTAGCACCAAGGCCACCAGTCCTTCCAGACCGGGCTTGGCACGCTCCATTCACAGTTAAAAAACTGAGGCACTCTTCAGTTTAATAATGTGACAAATTTCCCATGGCTGGTAAGTGACAGTGATGGTTGTAGGCCATTGATTTGAGTTAGTCTAAAGCTCACCCTCTCACTCCTGCAAGCCTGAGCTGACCTTATGCCCTTAATTCCCTTTTTATTCTCATTACTGTGAAATGTATCTGAAGCAATAAGAAGAGGGACTCTCATGTCCAACTATTATACTGTAACACATAGCCAGAGCAATAATAATAATAAAAGCAAAATATATGTGACATATGAAGAGAGGAAAAAGATATTATTCACTGACAATAGGATCATCTATCCATACACACTAGGTCTCAGATAAGCTTAAAAGATCTGAAAGCTTTAAAGATTCAGATAAGCTCAAAAGATCAGGATTCAAAAAAAAAAATCATCTCACAGCCATTTCTTTGTATAAAGACATATCTATTAGATCTGAAATATAAAGTTTATTTATTAGAACAGAGGTTGCCTGAGAAGTCTGGCTGAAGGAGAGAAGGGACAGGTTACCACGTTTTGTTTCCCTCACAGGTCTCTACCTGGACCCCCATTACTTATGCCATGGATTTCCCATCTTTCATCACTCCTAGGACAGGGACTCCTTCTCTGCAAGGTTTGGAGCAGGGAAACTGCTCAGGGCTTTTCAGGGATGCAGCATTTCCCAAGAAGTCTCTAATCTAAGGGACAAGGGCCTATAGGAGGACACCGTGCACCTGGACTGAGGAAAGCAACACCCCAGAGTATTAGGTGTAAGAAGGCTCCAGGCAGAGCTCTCAAGCTGAACATCTCCTTGCTGTGTTGTCACAGTATAGTTGTCAGGGTTTGAGACCTTAGGTCTAAGGAGGGCAATCTCAGGTCACAGAAGGAATTGTCAGATATATATGTGAAGCCCCTTGAAATGAACGGAAAGAAATAGCCACCCAGAACCACTGGGGTTCTGTAGCATCCAGTTCCTGATATCAGCCCTTGGAGGTCCTGAATTACATCATAGGATGAGGAAGAGAGAGCACTACTGCCATGGGTAGGACACATTCCAGAACTAAGTCCACCAGCTCCTCCCACATAGTGACATCCAGGGCAGATCTTTCATCTTGTGATTGAAAAGAGAAGTAAGTATTCCAAGTAGCTGAGTGCCAAGGTAGAGCTGAAGGGAACACATTTTATGTCTTTTTTTGTTCTTGCTTGACCTCAGTAACTGGGAGATGTATCTTTTTCTGTTTAGGGCTTTCTTTCTGATGCTCTTAAAATACTATTCCTTATAATTGAAGGTTTATTTGACATCCATATCTGTGTTATGAACAAAGTATATCCCATTTATTGCTGTATTTCCGTATAGGTATAAAGGTTTTGGTATTTTGTATAATGAATCAGAAATCCTTGGACCTCCTTTTATGGTTCAGAACAAGACATGTCAAGAGAGTTGGGATTTTCTTGCCAATGTGAAAGAACACTGAGTAAAATTGTTGGTATCAGAAAATAAAAGGATCTTGACTGAGTGGCATCTGCAATACAGTGGAACAGGAATTCCAAGCCCCTTTCCCTACAGCAACCCAGATTTTAAAATTGTATAAGTAACAAAATACCTTTATAGATGGTCCAGAATGCAATTAAGAAATTGAAGTATCACAGGTAAGCATATAACTTAGATCAGCTGCACTTGAAATGGGTAAGAACAGCAATTTGACTTTATTGGCATCATGCCCTGGCTCAGGCTGGCAGAGCTTAGTAACAAGAGAGATTGTGACCTTTCTTGTTGGGGGAAAGTGAGAGTGAGGTGAATGTTCCGAGTGTCCAGGAAAATGTTACAATTAAGAAATGAATTCAAGAAAGCTGCAGGACACAAAATAACACACAAAAATGAGTTGTGTTTGTAAATACTAACAACAAACTATCTGAAAAAGAAATTAAGAAAACAGTTCTATTTGAAAAGTGTCAAAAAGAGTAAAATACTTAGGAATAAATTTAACAAAGGAAGTGAGAGAGCTATACACTAAAAGCAACAAGACATTGATGGAAGAAAGTGGAAAAGACACAAATAAAAAGATGTCCCAAGTATATGAACTGGAAGAATTCACACTGTTAAAGTATTCATACTACCCAAAGTGATCTACAGATTTAATATAATGTATGTCATAATCCCAGTGGAATTTTCCAGAGAAATATAAATGCTAAAATTCATATGAAACCACAGAAGACCTTGAATAGACAAAGTAATCTTGACAAAGAGGAGCAAAGGTGGAAGCATGGCACATCTTGACTTGGAGTATAGTATGAGACGGCGTGATACCAGCATAAACATAGACACACAGACCAACGGAGCAGAATAGAGCCTAGAAATAAACACATGCATTTATAGGCATGTGATCTTTGACAAAGGCACTAAGAATACACAACGGAAAAAACATACATCCTCAATCAACAAATAGTGTTGAGAAAATTGGATATTTGCATGAAAAGAGTAAAACTGGAGTCCTATCTTACATCATACTAAAAAAAAATACAAAATGGATTCAAGACTTAAAAATGAGACCAGAAACCATAAAACTCTTAGAAGAAAACATGGGGGAAAGCTCCTTGTCATTGGTCTTGGCAATGTTCTGGGTGTGTGTGTTGTTTTTTTTGTTTTTTTTTTTTTTTGTATTTTGTTTATTTGTTTTTAATTTGACAGCAGAAACCCAAGCAAGAAAAACAAAAATAAGTTGGACTACATCAAATTAAAAGATTCTGTATAGCAATGGATATGATCAACAAAATGAAAAGGTGAAATAGGAGAAAATATTTTCAAGCCATATATTTGATAAATTAATATCTAAATCATAAAAGAAGTCATACAACTCAATAACAGAATAATTAATTAAAAATAACTTTAAAAATGGGCAAAGAACCTAAATATTTTCCAAAGAAGACATACGAATGGCCAACAGCTATGTGAAAAGGGGCTCAGCATCACTAATCATCAGGGAGATGATAATCCAGACCACAGTAAGAGATCACCTCATACCTATTGGGAGAGCTATTATCAAAAAGCCAAGTGATAACAAGTGTTTGCAAGGGTGTTGAGAAAAGGGAACTTTTGTACACAGTTGCTGGGAATATAAATTGGCACAGCCACTATGGAAAACAGTGTGGAGGTTCCTCAGAAAATTACAACTGTAACTATCGCATGACTCAGCATTTCTACTTCTGAGTATGCTGTTGACACTTGAACAATACAAGACTGAACTGTGCAGGCCCACTTATAGATGAATTTTTTTCCATAAATACATTGGGAAACTATTCAGAGATTTGAGATGATTTGAAAAAAACTCACAGGGGACTCGCATAGCCTAGAAATACAAAAAATTAAGAAAAAGGTGTCATGAATGCATAAAATTTATGTAGATAGTAGTCTATTTTATCACTTACTATCATAAAATATACACAAATATAAAAGGATTAAATTTATCAAAAGTTATGCACACACACACACACACGCACACACACACTTTTGGACCATGAATAGCACTATACATTCCTGATGAGCAATTTCTATAGTAAACTGTGATCTCAAAGTGATCACTGATGGTCCATGGGTATTTCTCATTGTGTTCAGTACAATACCGTAAGCCTTGAATAACAGCATAGGACTCAAATGAAGTGCCCCTAGTGGTGCTGGAAGTGCTCACAAGAAACAGAGAGAAGTCATGACTTCATACAAAAAGTTGCTTGTTATGTACCACAGTTTGGGTCTGCAGTCGTGGTTGCCACCATTTCAAGATGAATGAATCCAGCATAAGGACCACTGTAAGAAAAAGAAATTTATGAAGCCATCACTGCAGCTACACCAGCAGGTGTGAAAATCTTGTGCTTTTTGTGAAATACTTTATCTTGTATTGAAAATATAGCTTGTATATGGGTGCAGGATTGCTATAAGCTAGGCATATCTATAGATTCTAATATGATTGAAGAAAAATCAAAGTCATTATGGCAACCTAAAGCAAAAGGGGGGTAAAGGGTCTAAAGCTGGAGAATTTTATGCCAGCAAAGGTTGGTCAGATAATTTTAGAGAGAGATTTGACTTAAAATATCAAAATAATAGTAGAAGCAGCTTTTGAGAAATCAAGAGGCAACAGATGCATTCCCAGGTGCCATTAACAAAATCACTGGGTATTAATCTTGTATCCTGCAACTTTACCAATTCATTGATGAGCTCTAGTAGTTTTCTGGTAGCATCTTTAGGCTTTTCTATGTCTAGTATCATGTCATCTGCAAACAGTGCCAGTTTTAGTGGTTTTCCAACTTGGATTCCTTTTATTTCTTCTCTTCTCTGATTACCACAGCTAGGACTTCTGAAATCATGTTGAATAAAAGTGGAGACAATGCACATCCTTGAGATTTTCATATTAAGTGAAGTCAGACAAAGACAAATATCACATCACTCATATGTGGAAATATAATTTTAAAAAATTGATACAAAGGAAAAAAATAGAAACAGACTGAACAGATCTCAAAAATTAACTTATGTTTGCCAAAGAGGAAACATGGTAGGGAGGAATAAATCATGAGCTTGGGATGAACATATACACACTACTGTATACAAGGTAGATAACCAACAAGGACCTACTGTATAGAGGAGGAAACTCAATATTCTGTGATAGCTTATATGAGAAAAGATTCTTTAAAAGAATGGATATATGCATATATATCACCTAATCACTTTGCAGTACACCTGAAACTTATACAACATTGTAAATCAACTGTACTCCAAGAAAAAGTTAAAAAAGAAAATCACTGAGGAGAAAACAGATCTGTCTGGACAGGTTTTAATGCAGATGAAAGTGCCCTATTCTGGGGGAAATGCCACAAAGTACATGGATTGTTAAGGAAGGGAAGTGAACTCCAGGATTTGAGATAGAATGAGATAGGCTAATTCTATGATTTTGTGCAAATGCCATCAGGGTTTTGTGCAAATGATCAGGACTCCACTAACCTATAGAGCTGCTAACCCTGAGCCTTCAAGGGAAACAATAAACACAATCTCCCAGTGTTTCAGTTGTACAACAAGAAGGCCGGACAGCAGGAAACTTTGGGGGGATTGGTTTCATCAGTGCTTCGTCCCTGAATTCAGGAAGTACCTTGCCAGTAAGGGACTGCCTTTTAAAATTCTTTTGATATTGGACAATGCCCTTGGCCATCCAGAACCCCATGAGTTCAACACTGAAGGCGTCAAAGTGGTCTCCTTTCCCCTAAACACAACATCTCTAAGTCAGCCTATAGATCAGAGGGTCAGAGGGACCCTTAAGGCTCAGTACACATGGCATTCAATGGAAATGTTTGTCAATGCTACGGAAGAGAACCCTGATAGAACATTATGAAGTCTGGAAGGATTGCACGACTGAAGATGTGATTGTTGTCACACACACACACACACACAAAATCCCATGAATGCCCAAACAATAAATTCCTGCTAAAGAAAACTGTCCAGATGTTGTGCATGCCTTCACAGGATTTATGACAGAGTCAGTCAAGGAAATCATGAAAGAGACTTTGGATATAGCATGAAAAGTTGGGAGGGGGTGAAGAGTCCCAAAATATGGATCTTGGAACAATCCAAGGGCTAACAGAAATTACAGCAGAGAAATTAACAGAATACAACTTGATGGACATGATTGGTTCCAAACCAGAGCTGGATGATGACGAATAAGACATAGAAGAAGCAGTGCCAGAAAACAAATTGACATTAGACAATCTGGCAGAAGTGTTCAGAGTACTCAAGACTGCTTTTGACTTCTTGTATGGCATGGACCCTTCTATGATAAGGGCACTGAAATGAAAGCAAATAGTGGAAGGAGGGCTGATAATACACAGAAACATTTTTAGAGAAATGAAAAAGCAATATGTTTGGAGAGAAATTACAATGTATTTCCATAAAGGTACACTGAGTGTGCCTGCTTCTCCTGCCTTGCCTTCCACCTCCTCTGCTCTTCCATCTCTGCCACTCATCAAGGTCAACCCCTCTTCTTCCTCCTCCACCTTAGCCTACTCAGCATGATGGTGATGGGAATAAAGACCTTCATGATGACCCACTTCCACTCAATGAGCAGTAAATAATCGTCATGCCATACAGGTAATAAACTTATCTCTTGAGTATGTGTGTGAGTGTCTTTGTCCTAAGAGCTAATAACTCTATGGCAAGGACTGTATGAGATGCTTCTGTGTCATCATCACCTTCATCATCACCACCAGCTAAATATTCGTCATGTAGAACATTGCATACAAGACTTGTATTGAAGTGGATGGTCTACCATTACATAGGCAGAAGGTGAGGATATTTAATATAAAACTAATAATGTCTTCATTTTCTTACTGTTTTATAACTTTACTTTCAAAGTGTTATATTACTGCACAGGGTCCCACCTCTCTCTTATCAATGGATAAGCTGCACATCAGACTGTCATCATAGGTAAGTGTTTTCTCTTAAAGTAACAATGTTTTCAGTACTGTATTATAAGTACTACCATAATAGTGTATGCTATAAAAATTTTTAGCGATTCATTCATTACTGTATATGCTTGGCAACCATGAAGCAATCCTATTGATTACACTAGGCTACTACAGAGCAGTCATATTACTACTTCTTCATTATCAAAGTTTGAATCATTCATTATACCTGTAACTAAATATGAATTTCTTTTTACATTATGTTTTCATTTTTTATATTTAGTGTTTTGTATCTATAGTCTTTTGTGTCATGTAAGATAATATAGATGTAGGTACTGACATAATTCTTATAAATGGATGCTGTAAACTTACAGTATTGCTAAATACAGTACTGTGAATATATTTTCTTACGATTTTCTTTTTTTTTCTGTTAATGAAAATAAGCTTTATTATATCAAGTAATAAATACAAAGACACAAACAGTTCCATTTTCTTCCAGATGTTTGGGTCAACCCTCAGAAAAGGCAGAACTGAAATCTACATACAGTCTTAGGAAAAATTTCAGGGGTCCTTGTTAGGTTTGGTTTGGGAGGTTGCTCTTTCTTCTGTATTTATAACTTGTGCATTTTAGAATGGACTTCAAAGCACTAATAATCATGCAAATATGCTTAAGCAAAAAAGAAGTTACATTAAGCAGAATCTATACCGTATGGCAAACGAGGGGACTGGCTACTAGGTTAAGTGTGCTGTCAAGTCCGTACTACTGAAAAAAAAACTTCAAGTTATATCAGCTTGTGAAAAGGAACACTGAACAATGTGGGTTAACATAAATGTATTCAAAAGAAAACCTGACACTGGTATCTCAGAGTCAAAACTAGTTTGCTGTAAGACAGGTAACTTCTACGTGCATCTTTTGAATCAATGCTTTTAAAAAAAGAAAACAAAACCACAAACACCTGGAAAGTTCCTAACTATTTCCAATGTAACTCCTAATCAATTGCAAAATCTTTCCTCAATCTTAAAGAGACTGTAGATTCAGAGCCTAAATGAACCACGGGAGGGGCAGAGGGACGAGAAACTGAACTGGTTAACTTGAAAACAAAAGTTTCATCTCAATAAGGGAGGTGAACTGTAACTTCTCCTCTGGGAAGAAGCTGGAAAACCTTCCAGGCTCACAAGGCAGCTAGGACCTTGCGTTTCGTTCCGTTTCAGCCAGGCACTCCCGCACCAATCCTCGGGCATGGATGATGCCTTGTTTTAGTCTCTCCATCGCACTCTTGCTGCCCGCGTAGGTGGGTCTGATCTCCTTCCCCAGCTCTTCGATGATGGCCAGCAGCTTGGCATATTTGCTCTGGGGCACCTGGCTGTTCCCAGTACCCTGGGTGTAGCCTAGAGATGGCGGCCCGTAGTCACTCAGCAGCTGGCGGTACTGTGAAGACGTGGCCATGCTGGTGGAGGGCGGGTGGACGCTCCCAGCGGCGTTGAGGAAGGCGGCGGGCTTGTGTGCGGTCAAGTTCGGTTTGTAAGACCCCGAGCGGCGAGGCGCGCCGGGGCGCAGCGGGGCCCGGCCCGCTAGGGCGGCGGCGGCGAGGCGGTCCCGGCGTCCGTGCGCCCGTCCGTGCGGCCGCCGAGCTCCCGCGCCCTTTTTGTTGTTGACGGCTCGGGCCACACTGGCAGATATGGCCGTCCCTCACCCTGACACCCGCTGCAGTATATCACCCATACATCCGGCGGGCGCGCGGGCGCAGGGGCGGCCGCAAACTTTGAGCGGAGCCAGCGGGGCCGGCCGGGGCCGGGAGGGGGCGGCCTGGCGCGCCGCGGCCGGGAGTCCTCTTATGATTTTCTTAATAACATTTTAGTTTCTCTACCTTACTTTATTGTAAGAATACAGTAGAAAATACTTACAGCATACAAAATATGCAATCACGGGTTATCAGTACGGCTTCCAGTCAACAGTAGGTTATCAGTAGTTAAGTTCGGACAGAGTGAAAAGTATACAGTTATTTTTGACTGCATGGGGGATTGGTGCCTCTAACCTCCGCATGGTTCAAGGGTCAATTGTACATCCAAAGGAAGTGAAATCAGGATCTCGAAGAGACATCTTCACTCCTGTGTTCATTGCACCATATTTACAATAGCCAAGATATGGTAACAACCCAAATCTCTACCAACAGATAAATGGATAATAAAAATGTGGTAGACACAATGGGATATAATTTCACCTTAAAAATAAAAGAAATCTTGTTATATGGGACAACATGGAGAAACCACAGGGGCATTATTCTAAATGAAAAAGCCAGTCACAGAAAGACAAATGCTCCATGGTTCCACTTATATGAGGTATCTAAAATTTTTAAAAACATAGAAATCATGTCAATGTATGGCAAAACCCACTACAATATTGTAAAGTAATTAGCCTCCAACTAATAAAAATAAATGAAGAAAAAAAAAAGAACACATAGAAACACAGAAGGCCCAGGGCAGGGAGAAATGGGCAGTTGCTTTTCACTTGGTATAATGTTTCAGTTATGCAAGATGAATAAATTCCAGAGATCTGCTGTGTAACATTGTGCCTGTATTTAACAGTACTGTATTATGTGTCTAAAAATTTAAGAGAGTAGATCTGATGTTAAGTGTTTTTACCACAACAATAATTTGAAAAGTTGATTGTCTTGCTCTCTCTCCAGTAGAGAGTAAGCTGATTAAGTGAACGCATTTAGAAAACTCTTTTATACTGTTAGAGAGTGAGAATGTCAATGGGTGAAGCCACTGTCGAAAACAGTATTGAGGTTCCTCAAAAAATTAAAAACTGAATTACCATTTGATTCATCAAACCCACTTCTGGGTATCTATCCAAAGGAGTTAAAATTACACTCTCCAAGAGATATCAGTATTCCCATATTTGTTGCAGCATTATTCACAATAACCAAGACAGGGAAGCAGCCTAAATGTCCTTTGATGAATGAATGGATAAATATATGGTGTCTACATATCATGGAGTGTTGTGTGTGTGCGTCCTCAGTCGCTCAGTTATGTCCAACTATTTTCCAACCCCATGGAATCCAGGCTCCTCTATCCATGGGATTTTCCACGCAAGAATACTAGAGGGGATTGCTGTTTCCTCCTCCAGGGGAGGATGCCATTTCCTTCTCCAATGGGTTACCTCTTACAAGTGGGTTACCCTTTCCTCGTCCAGGGGATCATTCCAATCCAAGGACTGAACCCAGGTTTCCTGTGTGTCCTGCATTGGCAGGTGGATTATTTACCACTGAGCTACCTGGGAAGCCCATAATGGAGTAGTATTCAGCCTTAAAGAGAAGGAAACTTTGTCATTTGCAATAATAGAGATGATCGAGATGACATTATGCTAAGTGAAATAAGCCAGACACAGAATGACAAATACATGATACCACTTAAATGAGGAATCTAAAACAGGCAAACTGATAGAAGCAGGGTAGGATGGTGATTGCCAGGGCCTGGGAAGAGGCATAGTGAGAAAGTGATTGTCAAAGGACACAGATTTTCTGTTATATAAGATGAATAATTTCTAGAAATATACTGTATAGCATAGAGCTTATAGTTAACAATTCTATATTGGATACTTAAAGATTTTCTGAAAGTGTGGATGCTACATTAATTGTTCTTATTCCTCCCCACCTCCAAAAAAATAAATGAGTAAATAAATAATGAGGGTAGGAGGAAGCTTTGGAGATAATGGACATATTGTAGGCATATATTGTAAATATGGATCACAAGCAGGGGTGCCCACCATCCAGGCCTTGGATCAGAACCTCATGTGAGAGCAGTAGGGACATTTAGATTAGAAATAAAGTTCATAATAAATGGAATGTGCTTGAATTATCCCAAAACTATCCCCCACTCCCAGTCTGTGGAAATATTGTCTTCTACAAAACCAGTCCCTGGTGCCAAAAAGGTTGGGCACTGCTGAAAGAAGATGTCAAAAGCAGGGGTAGAGAGGGCAGGCAGTTGGAGTTGAAAGCAAGTGTAAATGGCCTGCGGTGAGGCAGTTTGGAGCCTTGTTGTTATCAGTCATTGTCATGTCCCACTCTTTGTGACCCCATGGACTGCAGCTCATCAGGCCCCCCTGCCCTTCACTATATCCCAGAGTTCTCTCAAACTCATGTGCATGGAGTCAGTGATGCCATCCAACTATCTCATCCTCTGCACCTCCTTCTTCTCCTGCCCTCAATCTTTCCTTCCTAGCATCAGGGTGTTTTCCAACAAGTCGGCTCTTTGCATCAAGTGGTTAAAGTATTGGAGCTTCAACTTCAGCATCTGTCCTTCCAATGAATATTCAGGGTTGATATCCTTTAGGATGGACTGACTTGATCTCCTTGCTGTCCGAGGGACTCTCAAGAGTCTTCTCCAAGACCACAGTTCGAAAGCATCAATTATTTGACGCTCAGCTTGCTTTAAGGTCCAACTCTCAAATTCGTACATGACTACTGGAAAAACCATACCTTTGACTATAGTGACCTTTGTTGGCAAAGTGATGTCTCTGTTTTTTAATACACTGTCTAGGTTTGGAGCCTTAGGAAAATGCAAAGCCATCAGTGAGAGGTCATTTTAAGTGAAGTAGCTGTGGGGTAGACAGACAGTGGAAGTGGTGGGCATGACCAGATCCTCAGATGGAGGGCCTAAGAGAGTCCAAAGTCTCCAGGACTGGTGACCGTTACCCTGGGTTGAGGGAGCCAGAGACCTCTCCATTAAGAAAGTACTCAATTATTTTATCTTGTGTGTAACTGGGAAAATTCTAGGCAAGTTCTAGTTTTTTTGTTGCTACTTAAATACGTGGAAATATTGGTTATTTAGATGAAATGGTAGCTAGGAGGGAAGATACTGGTCAATGACAAAAATTCTAAAAACTTTGAGTTGTTTCCAACTGGGAAAGATTCTACCTCAAGCACATTCTATGCTACATCCTCTGGTGTGAATGTTACATGATCTCCTTGCTACACTGTGATTTTCTTTGTCTTGGAGTTTGGGTAATGTGCTGGAGTTCATGGGGCTAGTGAAAGAGCGTGTGAAACAATTGACTAGCTTAAACTGCTTTTGCCTCCTCAAATAGATTGTTGATTAATCACACCTTGAGTCATTTTACAAAGAAAGAAGTTCATGTGTCCAAGAAGGAACGCATGACCTCAGGATGACCCCGGAGGAAGATCTTCAGACTGCAGAATTCAGAGAAGAGAAATGTTGCCCCGAGGGCCCTTTACAAAGTGAGAAGTCCTTCAATGAAGAAAACCTGGCTTCCAGTAACCTGAGTAGCTGAAATGGACTAATTGAAGACTAGCCAATTAGCTTCCAAGTTAGAAATTCTCCTGACCCCTTAGATTTCAGGGGCTTCCATTGTGGCTCAGCTGGTAAAGAATCCACCTGCAATGCAGGAGACCTGGTTCGATCCCTGGGTTTGGAAGATCGCCTGGAGAAGGGAAAGGCTACCGACTCCAGTATTCTGGCCTGGAGAATTCCATGGACAGTCCATGGGGTTGCAAAGAGTTGGACACGACTGAAAAACTTTCACTTCATTTCACTTAGATTTCACCCAGGCTGCTGAATTGAAGAGAGATGTGAAACCTTGTCTTCTGCATTGGTCAGCCTCTCTTTTCTCAAAAACTCTTGCCTTAAGTATTGGCTTCTGTGCACATCAGGCAGTGAGCCCATGTTCATTGAATTTGGGCAGCCCAGTTGAGATTTAGGACTTGTGACCATCTGCTTGAGGCACTGTAGCCCCTGGCAGAGTGTGGGCCCTCAGCACCCACCCTGAGTGGCCACCTCGACTGAGTTTGTCTAGAGAATCATCTCTCGGGTTCCTGTTTCCTCACCATGGCACTCCGGGATCCTCAGGCCCCTCTCACTTTTAAGAAAAGGAACAGCTCCAGGATAATACATCTTCGGGGTGAGTAAACTCGTTAAAATGTGCCAGTAGTTAAATGTGCTAAATGTAGTTAAAATGTGCCTGTAGTCTAGTAATCTCGTCAGGACTGTGGGTTAGAATGGATGAGATGGTTGGATGGCATCACCAATTCAATGGACTTGACTTTGAGCAAACCCCAGAGTATAGTGAAGGACAGGGAAGCCTGGTGTTCTGCAGTCCATGGGGTCGCAAAGAGTCGGACATGACAGGATGACTGAAGAATGATAACAACACTGTGGGATAGACTCCCACCTAGGGGAGTTTATTACATTTGGTTAGAACCCTAAGGCTACAACCATGGGTTAGAGACCCACCTTAAGATGACAATGCAAGAGGTTAGAGCTGCTGAGGTACTCAAAGGATTGGGTTAGAGCTCCGACTACTGGGTTAAGGTCCCAGGCCTTTGGATTTACTTGCTTGTTTGTCTATGTCTGACTGTTATATGTGTTGGGATTTGGCTAATAGGAGTTGGCTTTTGGTTGACTGTGACAAAACTTTATTAAACCTGATGTTAATGAGGGTTCTCTGAATCAGGAGATAAAACACCTTG